>NW_027187358.1:2038384-2093591 GCF_028583685.1 Petaurus breviceps papuanus | reverse complement strand
CTTTCCTGTAAGGTAAGATACCCACTTGAGTGTGTATGTTATTTCCTCCTTATGACAAATTCAATGAGAGTAATGTTGACCCATTCCATTTCACCTTGTAGCTCTTCCCCTCCATTGTAACCATTTTCTCTTGCCTCATATTATGAGATAATTTACCCGATTTTATCTCTCCCTTTCTCCTCCCAATATATGCCTCTCTCACCACTTCATTTTGTTTTTTAGTTATCATCCCTTCATATTTTATTCATTCTGTGCCCTCTGGCTATGTGTACATGTACACAAACACAAACACACACATATTTATTCAAACACACACTCCTATACATACATATGTATAAATACCCTTCAACTATCCTCATACTGAAAAAGGGCTCATGAGTTAAAATTATAATTTTTCCATGTAGGAATTTAAATAATTCCACTTTGATAAGCTCCTTATGTTTTCTTTTTCTTGTTTACCTTCTCATGCCTCTCTTGTTTCTTCTATTTGAACATTAAATTTTCTATTTAGCTCTGGTTTTATCATCAACAATGCCTGAAAATGCTCTATTTCATTGAATGACCATATTTTCCCCTATAGAACTACACCCAGTTTTACTGGGTAGGTGATTCTTGGTTTTAGTCCTAGCTCCTTTGAACTCCAAAAATATCATATTACCATGCTTTCTATCCATTAATGTAGAAGCTGCTAGGTCTTGTGTGATCGTGATTGTGTTTCCATGATACTCAAATTGTTTTTTCATAACTGCTTGCAGTATTTTCTCCTTGACTTGAGAACTCTGGAATTTGGCTATAATATTCCTAGGAATTTTCTTTTTTGGGACCTTTTTCAAGATGCAATCTGTGAATTCTTTCAATTTGCCCTCTAGAATATCAGGGCAATTTTGCTTAATAATTTTTTTAACACGGTGTGTAGTCTCTTTTTTAGATCATGGCTTTCAGGTAGTCCAATAATTTTAAAATTATCTCTCCTGAATCTGTTTTCCAGGTCAGTGTTTTTTTTTTTCCCAATGAGATATTCCCTATTGTTTTCTATTTTTTTTTCATTTGTTTGAATCTGTTTTAGAGGATCTTGATTTCCCATGAAGTCATTAGCTTCTAATTGTTCTAATTTAATGTTGAAGCAGTTATTATCTTCAGTGAGTTTTTGAAATTCTTTTTCCATCTGGAAAATTAGACTTTTTATGTCATTCTTTTCCTGATTGGCTTTTTGGGTATCTTTTGCCATTTTAGTTAGTCTATTTTTAAGGTGTTATTTTCTTCAGTGTATTTTTGGGTCTCCTTTATCAGATTGTTGACTTGCTTTTCATGATTTTCTTGCATAATTCTCATTTCTTTTCCCATTTTTCCTCCCCTTCTCTTACTTGATTATCAAAATCTTTCTTGAGCTCCTCCATGGCCTGTAACCAATTCAAATTCTCCTTGAGGTTTTTGATGAAGGAATTCTGACTTTTCTGTCTTCCTGCCACTATATGCCATGTTCCTTTTTGTCCCCCCAAAAAGGATTCTATGGTCTGTTTGTGCTTCCTCTGCTTGCTCATATTACTAGTCAACTATTTGATTTTTGAGCTCTTTGTCGCAGTAGAACTCTGACTCCAGAATGGAGAGATCTTTGTCCCAAATCTCTGGGGTTTTAGCAGCTGCTGGAGCTATTAGAAGGGCACCCTCTCTACAGCCCCCACAAGGTCTGGCATCTGGCCACATACCCTAGGACTACCATCCAAGACCACAATCCAGATGCAAGCAGGTTAAAACAAAGAGTGATTACCCTCTGAATGGTCACTTCTTCCCCCTACAATCTGCAGTCCAGGAGCTCCTGAGGCAGCCACACACTGACTACACAGCTACCTCACCTCTGCTGCTTCTCACTCTGGGGCAGGGCCTGACTGAGCTCTTTAGTCCCTCCCAATTTCAACAGAATTCCGAACTGACCTTTTACTTTGTCTTTGGTATTTATGGTTTGAGATGTCTGGAAACTGCCACAGTTGCTAGTGATTCACTCTCCTGAAGTCTGCTCCAGACACTGCTGCTCAGGCCACCCTGGGTCAAGAACTGCAGGGCTCACATGATGCTATGCTCAGCTCCTAGTACACTGCAATAGACCTTTCTTTTATGGCTGGCAGGCTGTCTTCAGCAGGAGATTTGTTTCTCTCTGTCACTTTGTGGGTTCTTCAGCTGTAAAATGTGTTTAGAGTCATTTTTTTTTACAGGTTTGGACATGTTTGGAGCCAGAGCTAACACCAAGTTTGTGCTTCTACTTTAGCTCCACCCTCAAGTTAGTCTACTGTTAAGGTGTTATTTTCCTCTATCAGGCCGTTGACTCAATTTTCATGGTTTTCTTGCATCATTCACATTTCTCTTCCCAATTTTTCCTCCACTTCTTTTTACTTGATTTTCAAAATCCTCTTTGAGTTCCTCCATGACCTGCAACCAGTGACTGTAGTCATGAATATAAAAGATGGTTATTCCTAGAAAAAAAGGCTATGACAAATAGAAAGCATACTAAAAAGCAGAGATATCACCTTACCAGCAAAGGTCAATTTCTCTAATAGCAATGTATACACCTATAAGAGTTGGACTCTAAGGGTAGCTGAGTTTCACAAATTCAATGTTTTTGAATTGTGGCACTAGAGCTGACTGTCCTTTGGATAACAAGGATGTCAAATCTATTGATATTTATACAGATTAGTTCAGGCTATTCACTGGAAGGTCAAATATTGAAATGTAAATGCTTTGGCCACATAATATGAAGGTAGGTCTCAGTAGAAAAACACTTGATATCAAAAAGGTTGAGGGCCAAAGGAAAAGAGGAAGTGATGGGTAAATAGTATCATGGAAATTATTTGACAGAATTCAAGATAGTGGAGAATAGAAAGGTCTGACATGCCTTGGTACATGAATTCATGAATAGTCAGACATAATTGAAAGACAGGACCACAATAACACAATTCTCTCCTTATCTCTAGTTATAAATGATACCTGATTTGATTTCATTCATTTTTAATAGCATAGTTTTAATATCACATATCCATTTCAGCTAATCCTTTATATGATATAACATGTTGCTTTAAAACTAATTTTTGCCAAACTATTTTCCTCTTTTCCCAACAGATCTCAGAATAGCACAATTATCATCCCATTGGTCAACTGCTCAAGTAATTTAAATATCTGAAATAGTCCCATAATGGATTTTGGATGAAATATAAACTTGTGTTTAAAAACCTTTGCATTCTCACTCCGGTTTATCTTAATGATTTCTCCTCTTCACTCATGCTTTATTTCATTCCATCAAATTCATTTGTTCTTTCCCATACACATTCTATTCTTGTTCAAGCTGCATCTTTTGTCAACAATGCTATCTCAACTTCCTGAATTGCCTATTTCTCTTTAAGATAAGCTCAGTTACCACAGTCTACAGGAGTCATTTGATTATTTCCTCATTATTATCTCCAATTACTTTATAATTATTTTGCAAAGATCCTATGAGTATGTATTAATTAATATACACTTTCTTCCCTAGTAGAAAATAAGCTCCTTGAGGGAAGGGACTGTTTCAAACAAATTATAAGACAAGGTCTATGTATGAAAAAAGTAATGGTGGATGATATGAATGGCAGAATCAAATAACTAATCAATTTGAAGTAGTGTTTTAGGGGGAGTATGGAGGACATACCATTTATCAAGGGAATTTAGTCTATTGTAGACACCTGTTCAAGACTATTCTCTCTCTCTCTCTCTCTCTCTCTCTCTCTCTCTCTCTCTCTCTCTTTCTCTCTTATTGTGGGGAGCACACTGATATTCTTTTTGCAGTTATACCATTTTTAAGGGCATGGGCAGTCAAAAGCAAATTGTACAAAGAACTCTTAAAGGAGGCAGAATGAGTGGAAAGTGAATGATATGACGACATCCAGAACTATTTGTAATAGAGGATTAGTTTTGAAAGCAATCACTGAGGTTATTTTTGCAAAATTAGAAGTAATCTTCTTCCATTTCTTCTGTATTACATATCAACTGCAGCAGTATCCAAGGTCCTTTTCAGCTCCACATCTTAAGACAACTTTAACAACAAAAAAAATTAAGAAAAATGAAATTTTAGATGTTTTCTTCCCTATTTCTGTCTTCTATAGTTTAGTAGTAGGAACAATATGCAGGACACTGGCTTCTCAGTCTATCAGTAGCTCAATAGGTAATCTGTCATAGTAGAAAATAATATAAACTGACACACTTTCATACTTCTTAACTCAATAGAATAATTATATCATCTATAAATTAAATTCTTGTATGTAGAATTGCTTTTCCCAATTAATTTTCTTGTTCAATTGGAGAGATGCTCCTTTGAGAATAAATTTAGTTTTAAATTATTTAAATATTAACTCAACAAAAGAGCATATCAATAACAATATAATTTGAAGAAATTTTATTTTTAATAAAATATTAATTTTTATATTGGATGTTTATATCTTAAAGAGAAAAATTCTGATTAGAGAAATTACTGTTTTGTATAATAGTAAAACTACTCAAGAAGACCTACATTTTAAGATTTGCCTCTGATATATGTTGATTTCATGACCATGAGAGAATCTCTTAAACTTTTAGTACTTTTACTCCTTTACTGAAATCTAAGGCTATAAGTTGCAAAGCAGTTGATACAATCTTACAAAAGGGGAGAGCTTCCTTATCCTAAGTTGAAAAAAAAATTATAAAATCATAGCTTCAGTACAAAAAAAAATACTCCATTTAACTTACAAAATTATAGCTTGGAGCCAAGATGGTAGAGTAAAGACCAAGAATCAGCTGAATTCTCCCAACATTCCTTTCCAAACACCTTTAAAATGCTGTTTTAAATCAAATTCTGGTGCAGCAGAAGAAAAAAAGTGTCAGGGTTAGACATTTTTATGGCCTAATGCAATTTAGGAGACCAATGGTCAACATCTGTAACACTGGGGTAGGGGATGATCAGGAGTATACATGGTGCTGGTCTCAGCAGCTTTAGGGGCTCTCAGACTAAGATGGACAGAGACTTGGTCATAGAGATTACAGGTGACCCTTTGTTGGCAATGGGTGTGAAGCCTGGTGCTATTTGGCAACTATATTGCTTATGAGCAATTCTGGGTCACAGTTCCATGTCACAGTTGCAAAGAAAAGGAGCGTTTATAGTGAGTTACAAAGGTGTGAAAGCCCTAGTGACAATTCTGAGACAGAGAGGAGCATTAGAGCTTGCATTTGCAGCAGAACAGAGAATCTGGTCAGAGTCCTAGGCAAGAGAGGAGTTCTAAGAGCACAGGATTATATGGGCCCTTCATGAATAAAGATTAGGATGCACACCTGGAGAGAGGTAACCACACCTATCCCTGGATCACCACCTTGGAATCACTGAAAACTTGCAGACCCCAAGAATTTGCTCTGAAAACAGCACATTAAAAATGACCATAGTACCTCCCAACAACCACATAAGCAGAGCCCAATTTTAACACAGAGTTCAAAATTAAGAAATATCCTGGAAAAATAAGTAAACAACAAAAAATAGAATTTTATCATAAAAAGCTACTATGATGAAAGGGAAGACCAAAACACAAATGTAGAAGAAGACAGCAATGCAAAAAATCTATAAGCATCAACAAAAAAATGCTAATTGAACCCAATCCCGATAAGAATTCATGGAAGAGTTAAAGAAACAGAAAATAGTAGTAGAGGAAAATTTGGGAAAAGAAATGAGAATGATTCAAAAAAATTAGGAAAAGAGAACTATCAACGTGGTCTAAAAATGACACAATAATTCACTGAAGAAAAGAACACCTTAAAATGCAGAACTGGCCAAATGGAAAAAAAAAAAAAGAGTTATAAAAGCTCAATGAAGAGAATAAATCTGAAAAGTTTGAATTGGGAGAATGGAAGCTAATGACTCTATGGTATATCAAGAATTGATACAACAAAATGAAAAAAAAAATAGGAAAAAGTATGAAATATCATAAAAAAGAACTGACTTCAAAAATAGATGGAAAAACTAATTTTATATTTATTGGAGTAATTTCATAATCCAAAAAAGAGCCTAGCATCATATGTTAAGAAGTTGTGTAAGAAAATTGCCCTGATATCTTAGATCCCAAGGATAAAATGGAAATTAAATCATTTCATAATCACCTCACCAAAGCTTCCAAAATGAAAATTCCCAGGAATATTATAGTCAAATTCCAGATTTTTCTTGTTTCTTTTTATATATTTATTTGTTCAACATGGCTAACATGGAAATGTTTTGCAGATTTTCACATGTTTAATGGGTATAATATCGCTTGCCTTCTCAATGTGTGGGAGAAGGGATAGAGCAAGAGAATTTGGAACACAATTTTTTAAATGTTAAAAAATAATACTTTATTTCAAATATATAGAATGAATAGAGTCAGATGAGTAAGTTGCCTTTGTGACCATTGGCATATTATTTACATTCTTGTATCATTTTCCTCTTCTATTAAACTAAGGATTTTATTTAATCCAACTATATGATCCTATTATCTCTTAAACCTGTAATAATATGATTATGGGTGAATCTAGCATTATTTTGATCATTAGTGCAGGTATACATGCACAGTTATTAAGTCAAAACAGTAAAGAAAAGTGTAAAAACAATTTATTCAAATGCAACATACACAGTTTAAAGCCATCCAGCTTGGCGTGCTGTCCTTGCCCAAAATGTACATTTCCCGTACTTTTGGTTTGCTTAGTTTTTCCCCTAATCACATTATGGAAAAAAATCTAGAATTTAGAAACAAGAAAGTTTTGCTGTGATGAATTAAGGAGGGCTAAAGTTAATCAGAGTTCAAACTAAGATTAATATTTCCCAAGTTAAGAAAAAATGGGTGGTGTGGTAGGAGCAATATCTATTAAGGTCACTGCCATATAGACCAAAATGGGTTTTCCCCTAAATGAAAATAAACACCATTCTTGAGACTTATTTTGTCCACAAGACTTAAGACTTGAACCATTGATATAGTTTGCAGATTATCTGAGTACAAAAGTTCAATGCAAGATAAGTTATTGATATCTCAAGATTCTCTCTCTCTCTCTCTCTCTCTCTCTCTCTCTCTCTCACACACACACACACACACACACACACACACACACACATTTCTGATGTTTTGTGCTACCACAATATTAACAGAGGTAGTCAATCAGTCAATGAATTTTCATTACATGCTTAATATGTGTCAGGAAATGTGCTAATCCCTAGAGATAAAGAGAACCCAAAACAGACCTTGACCTCCAGGGTCACATTTAATACTTAGCTGAAATTCCATTTCATGCAATATACCTCCCCTTACTTTGACCCCAGAATAAATGACTTCTCTCTGAGATTAACTTTGATTTAACCTGTATATCTTTTGTATGTAAATAGTTATTTGGATTCCATTTTCCTGATTAAATCATGAGCCCCTTGAGGGTAGGGACTGTCTTTGTTTTTTGTTTATGCCTTTAGCACTTAAAACAGTGCCTGGCATATAATCTCTTTTCTCTTATTATTCTTGTTAATGGTCTAACAGAGGCAATAATGTGTAAATAACTAGGTATATGTTATATATAAATAGCTAGGTATATACTATAACCAGGTATATAATAAAAGATATATACAAAGTAGATGACGATATCAGAAACAAAGGCATGAATTCTTGGGAGGCCTAGGACTCCCAGGAAGGCAGGATTTAAATTGAGTGCTGAAGGAAGTCAAGGCAATAAATAGGGAGAGGTGAGAGAGGTAAAACCTTCTAGGAATGAGGGTGAGTCACTGCAAACTAACAGAGGTAGGAGAACAGCAATTATAACAGTATAGCCAGACTATATGGAAGAGAAGAAAGTATAAGCTAACTAGAAGGGTAGGAAGGAGCAAAGTAATGAAGAGTTTTAAATGTCAGCAGGAGGACTTTGCCTCTGATCCTGTAGGTAATGAGGAATGACTGGAGTTTATTTGAAGTAGGTTGATGACATGGGCATGCTTAATACTTTAGAAAAAAAAAACAATTTTGGCAATTGAGTGAAGAATGAGTTGGAGTAGGGAGAAACTTGAAACAGGGAGACCAATTAGAAGTCAGATTCCTCAGTTCAAGTGAGAAGAGATGAATGCCTGAACTAGGAGGCTGATTGTGTGAATAGAGAGAAGGGTATGTATACAAGAGATTTTACACAGGTTCACATGACACTGTTTGGCACTGGATTGGATAGATGAAGTATGTGGAAATGTGAAGTTTAGAAGAGTGAACACTCAATGTTAGTATCCATGACAAAAATGAATAATCAACAATAAAGACTGATAAAGTGTCATCAGATACACACTGGATCTGCTCCAAAGTGAAATAATTCAGCAACCTGGATGATGATACTTTCCATGGCATTATTAAATAATTTTCTGTTTTTAAGTTGTTAAATAATCTATGAGTATCTCATTTTCTTCATGTCCCTAGCACAACCACTGGAATAACTTAGTAAGGTCTAACCTCAAAAAGGGAAAGATAAACAAAATATGATGAAGTAATTTGGTAATCTATGTATTGTATCACATTACCAAAGTACCTGAATGAAATCTCCATAGTAAATCTTTAAATTTAAATTTGTTTCATGACTCTAAATTTCTTTAAAAAAAACAATAAATATTGAGTTTCTCCTAGGCATAACATATACATATTGTCAAAATCAAACAAGTAATAATCTGAGTCTCTGTGTCTGATTCCCTTAACATATTCATATATCTTTTTCTTTACTCTAATTTATCCAGGGGATCAGGAACTGTTTTATAACTCTCTCAACTCTCACTTTCTTTCTTTTCCTATTTAGTATTTTTTCCCATTACATTGAAAAACAATGTTTATCATTCATTTCTTAAACTTTGACTTTCAAATTATCTTTCTTCCCTCCCATCCCCCCTCTCTGAGAATGCAAACAATTCAATATAGTTTATGCATGTGTAGTCATGCAAAGCATTTCCATACTAGTCATGTTGTGAAAGAAATCATAGGCAGAAAAACAAACAAAAACAAACCTCAAGAATAATAAAGAAAGCAAAAGAAAGTACACTTCAATCTGTATTCAGACACCATCCATTCTTTCTCTGAGGATGGATAACATTTTTCATCTCAAGACCTTTAGAATCGTCTTGGATCATTGTTTTCTGAGAATAGCTATGTCATTCATAGCTGATCATTTTACATTATTGCTATTACACTGTACACAGTATATTTCATTTTGCATAAGCTCATGTAAGTCTCTCCAGGCTTTCCCAAGAGTATATTACTCATCATTTCCCATACAACAATAGTCTATCACAATTACATACCACAACTTTTTTGGCCATTCCTCAATTGATGGGAATCACCTCAGTTTCAAATTCTTTGCCCCGAGAAAAGCAATATTATAAAAATGTTTGTATATATAGCTCCTTTTCCTTTTTTTAAATAACCTTTTTTTGGGGTGGGATACAGACCTAGTATTGGTCTTGCTAGGTCAAAGAGTATGCACAGTTTTATAGACCTTTGGGCATAATTCCAAATTGCTTTTAAGAATGGTTGAATCAGTTCACAACTCCACCAACAGTCATTAATGCCCCAGTTTTCCCACATCCCCTTCACCATTGGTCATTTTCCTCTTCTGTCCTATTAGACAATCTAATAAGTATGAGGTAGTACAGCAGAAATGTTTTAATTTTCATTTCTCCAATCAACAGTGTTAGACTATATTTAAATAAGGTTATAGATAGTTTTTTGACTACTTCATCTGAAAACTGTTCATAATTTTTGCTCATTTATTAACTGGGGAGTGACTATTACTTTAAAAAAATGAATTTGACTCAGTTTTCTATATGTTTAAGAAAAAAAGCCTTTATCAGAAAAAAATGCTTCAATTTTTTTCACAGTTATTATTGCTAACTGTATTTTCCTCCATCCTATTTCTCCCCTTCCCATTTATTCTATTATCTCTCTTTCTTTCAAACTATACATCCTCTAGAGTAGTTTGCTTCTGATTACTCCCTAACCCCATCTGACCTCTCTTTCTCAAGTCCAAAATTTCCTCTTAGAAGAACTCTAAAATGATTTTTAAAATCAAGTAAGAGAATTAGAGGAATAATTGAGAAAAGAATGGAGAGTTATGCAGGAAATTTATGAAAAAAAAAGAATCAGTTTGTAAAAGGAAGCAGAAAAAATGACCTAAGAAAAGAACTACTTAAAAAATAAAATTGACGAAATGGGAAAGTTGGTAAAAAGCTAAATGAAGAAAATAATTTCTTAAAAATTAAAATTGGGTAAGTGAAAGCTAATGATTCTATGAGACATCAAAAATCAGTTAAAAAAAACAAAAGAATGAAAAGTAAACAGAAGAAAATGTAAACTATGACATGGGAAAAGAAAGAAAAAAAATGATCTGAAAAATAGATCCATGAGAGATAATTTAAGAATTACTGGACTAACTGAAGGCCATGATTGAAAAAGGATCCTGGACAGCATCTTTTAAGAAAATTATAAAGGAAAACAGTACTGATATTCTAGAACAAGAGTGAAAAATGGTCATTGAAAGAATCCACCAATCAATTCAAAGACTCCAAAATGAGGATTCCAAGGAATATTGTATCTAAATACAGAATCATCAGGTTAAGGAGAAAAAACTTCAAGTTATTTCATAAAGAAACAATTCAAATATCGTGGATCCACAAGTAGAATTACACACAACTTGGCAAGTTCTAAATGAAAGGATCAGAGGTTTTGGAATATAATATTCCAGAAGGCAAAGAAGCTTGGATTTCAACCAAGAGTCAAATACCCACCAAAATTGATCATAATCTTTGAAGGGAAAAGATGTAAATTCATTCAAATCTGGGACTTTAAAGCTTTCCTGATGAAAAGACCAGAGCTGAACAGAACATTCAATTTTCAAATACAAGACTCAAAAGAAGTATAAAAAGGTAAACAGGAAAGGAAAAACTAAACAAAACATATGATTTGAGAAGCTCCGGTTCCCACCTCCCCCAATTCATGTAAAAATGACTTTAGACAAATTTTGAAGTTACAGAAACCACAAAATGACATAGAGAAGCTAACCTCCCACTGAGGAAAGCCCCACAGTCCTGCAGCAAGCGGCCAGCACAATACTCTGGGAGCCAACCCCAGTCCTACTCAAGCCAGAGGTCTTAGCCCCAGAGCAGCCTGACCAGATGCTGGCTGGACCAACTTCAGATCACCAGCAGCTTTGGCAGTTTCTAGAATTATCAACCCATAGATGCCAAGGACAAAGTGAGAGGTCAGTGCAGTGTGGACATTGGGAACTGGGAATTCGGATTGTGATCTGACCTTTGTGCCCAAGAAGAGAAGCTGATGAGGTGCCCGGGTCTGTGAAGCCACTACTACATGGTCTCTTCAGCTTCTTCCCTGCAGAGTGTAGGGGGACCAAGTGACCAGTCTGAGGGCCAATCGCTCTGGCTTTAATCTGCTTGGATTTGGATTGCTGTCTAGGGTAGAGGTTCTGGGGTGCATGACCAGCTTGCCAGAGCAGGAGGAGGCTTCAGAGAGGACACCCAAATAATACCTTTGTCAGCTGCAAAAACCTCAGCATTTGGGATAAAGCTCCCATTTTTGTAGCAGAGTTCTACTGTGGCAAAAAGCCCAAAAGTCAAGTAATTGAGGAGAAATATTAGCAGTCAAAGGAAGCAAAGAACACAGAGCAACATAATTTTACAATCATATTTTGGGGGAAAAAAGGATCCAAGCATGGAACAGGAGGAGGACAACAAAGGCAGAACTCCTGCACCAAAAGTTACAAACAAAAGAATTAACTGTTTACAGGCCATAGAGGAGTTTAAGAAGGATTTTAAAAATCAAATAAGAGAAGTAGAAGAAAAACAGGGAAGAGAAATGAGAACCGTGCAAGAAAATTATGAAATGAGAGTCAACAGCCTGATTGAAAAAAATAACACCTTAAAAATAGACTAACTCAGATGGCAAAAGAGGCTCAAAAAGGCAATGAGGAGAACAATGACTTAAAAAGCAGAATTTGCCAGATGGAAAAAGAATCTCGAAAGCTAACTGAAGAGAATCATTCCTTCAGAATTAGATTGGAGCAAATGGAAGCTAGTGACTTCATGAGAAATCAAGATACTTTTAAACAGATGCAAACAAATGACGAAATAGAAGGCAATGTGAAATATCTCATGGGAAAAACCACTAACCTGTAAAATAGATCCAGGAGAGATAATGAAAAAATTATTGGACTACCTGAAAGCCATGTTCAAAAAAAAAAACCTGGAAATCATGCTTCAAGAAATTCTCAAGGAAAATTTCCCTAATATTTTAGAACCAGAGGGCAAAATAGAGGTTGGAAGAGTCTACCAATCACCTCCTGAAAAAGATATGAAAATGAAAACTCCTAGGAATATTATAGCCAGGTTCTGGCATTCCCAAATCAAGGACAAAATATTACAAGCAGCCATGAAGAAACAATTTTAATATTGTGGAAACACAATCAGGATAACTCAGGACCTAGCAGCTTCCACATTGAAAGATTGAAGGGCTTAGAATATGATATTCTGAGGTCAAAGGAGCTGGTATTAAAACAAATAATCACCTATCCAGCAAAACTGAGTATCAAACATTTTTTCTTTGTTTTAAGCAATTGGGGTTAAGTAACTTGCCCAAGGTTACACGGGCAGTTATTTTGTGTGGGTGTTAATTATTTGAGGCCGGAACTGATCCCGGGTCCTCCTGACTCCAGCACTCTTACTGTACCACCTAGCCGCCCCTCTTTTAAGCATTCTTGATGAAAAAACCACAGTTGAATAGAAAATTTGACATTCAGATACAAGAAGCAAAAGAAGCTTCAGAAGTTAAACAGGGAAAAGAAATCATAAGGAACTTTTCAAAGCTGAACTACTTATATTCCTACATGGAAAAATGATAATTGTAACTTATGAAACTTTTCTCAGTATGAGAATAGCTGAAGGGAATAGAAAGGTACATATGTGTGTATGTGTGTATATATACATATATATGTACATGTATGTGTATATGCATGTATATGCGTGTGTATATGTATGTATATGTGTATATGTATATACATACACGCACATATATATGTCTATATAGGATGTGAGTGTGTTTATATATGTCTACAGGTATACATAGACAAAGGGCACAGCACCAATTTAATAGGAAGGGTGATACTTAAAAGGTGAAAATAAGAAGTGAGAGAGGAATATAATGAGAGGAGTTTGGGAGAGACAGAATAGAGTAAATTGTCTCCTATAGAAGAGACAAGAAAAATTGTTACAGTGGAAGGGAGGAACAGGAAGGCAAAGGGGAATGAGTCAGCCTTATTCTCATTGAATTTGGCTTAGGGAGGGAATGACATACACACTAAATAGGGTATCTCACCCTACAGGAGAGTAAAGGGGAAGGTGAAGAGAGGGGGGATAACAGAAGGGAGGGCAGGCTTGCAGGGAAGGAATTTGGAGTCACCCAGTTTTGAAAAGGGAAAGGATCAAAGTACATAATAGAACAAGTGAGGGGTGGGATAGGATAGAGGGAAATATAGTCAGTCTTCCACAATATATCCACTATGGAAAAGCTTTCCATAGCTACTCATGTACAACCTATATTGAATTGCTTATCTTTGCAGTGAAGTTGGGTGACAAGGGAGGAAGGGAAAGAATCTGGAATCCAAAGTTATAAAATCAAATGTGTATATATATATATATATATATATATATACACACATATATATATACACACACACACACACTCACACACACATTATTACATTATTATTATTATGTTACATGAAACTGGGAAATTAGATATTACAAGCACTGGGGCATAGAGATCCACCATGCACTACTGGAAAGTTGAAGAGGGAATGGGGGAAGATATGGGAGAGAACAGGTTGGGGAAGGGGATATTCAGTGGGAATGCTGTTTTGGGGTGGTGGGTTGGGAAAATTGGGGAGAAAATTTGTAACTCAAAATCTTATGGAAATTAATGATATAACTGAGAAATAAAAAAAGAGAGAAAAAGAAATGAAGAGATAAAGGGGGAATAGCACTGTTTTCAGACCTCAAACTATATTATAAAGAAATAATTGTTGAAAAAAAATTTTTAAAAATGATATTTGATGTGTATATATGTGGAAATATATACATAAGTAGATACATATTATGTGCATACATAAATAAATGTATACACACATATATTTAAAGATTGTGTGCTCATGTGTGTGTGTGCATGTTGACTTCTCTAAACTCCCTGAATTATTAGAGAAAATAAGTCTATCTAAGAAGAGAGAAAATATAAAATATATTTGTCTCTGCAGGGAAAAAAAATGTAACCAGAGACAATATCTCAGTCCTTTTTCTTTCTTTCTTTCTTTTTTAAGCAATCGGGGTTAAGTAACTTGCTCAAGGTTACACGGCCAGGTGTTTCTGGGTGGGTGCTAAGTGTCGGAGCCTGGGATTTGATCTCCAGGTCATCCGGACACTGGAGCTGGTGTTCTTACTTGCTGAGCTACCTGGCCTCCCCTCAGTCCTTTTTTACATGTAATGATTTTTACACACAAAAAAGCTAAAAATCATTATTTATCCTGAATTTCTCCTTTGGAAAATAAATGTTCAGATTTACTGCAACCCCCAAGGTTGCTGGTGGATTTTGCCAAAGGTGAGTTTCTGATTGGCAGATAAATGGAAATAGATTAGTTCATTCTGTTGCTACATTACTCTTGACAGGAAGCTGCAGTCTTGTTATCAGATCCCTAATTCAGAACCTCAGGCCTTGAAGAATTTGATGAGTCTGTTTCTTTGTCACTTAGTGTAATAAAAAAAAATAACAACGTAGGGATTAGAGTTCCTGGTATATTTCACCCACAAATCTTCATCAGAATCTATTAGATTTTATAGGACTTGAAGGAGGGTAAGGAAACAGATTTTTTTTTTTTTAGTCCAGAGTAGCTTTTTCAGGGAATGAAAGTAGTAATGTAGTAAAATAACTTGGACACATTCGTATATGGTTCATGTTACGTAAGACAGAAATTAATGTCGATTTTACGGTGTAATTAAACATAATGAAAATAACTTTTATATTACTGGACTAAGATAGAAGTAGAGAAAATAGATGCTGTCCATAAAGAAAGTAAAATGATTTCACCAGAAAAATATATTCTTTTAGGATTTAAAATGAAATTTGTGTTTATATCTTAGTTTCATTTCACCTGTATTTTCCATTATTTATCTTCTTCCAATTACCTTCCAGAAAACAATCCCTTATACCAAGGAAGGAAAAAAAAATGCGAGAAAAGGAAAAGATCCATGAAACAAACAACGTATTGAAAAAGTCTGATGATGTATTTGATATTCAAACACAATGGTCACCAAAATTCATGAACAATCAAAAGGAAATATCTTCTCAAATTTCTTTAGGAGCAATTGTTATATTTTATAACATTATTTTGGATAGTTTTTTTTGCTGTTAGTTCTAGTTGCATTGGTGTATTTATTATTATTTTTTTCTATTTCTGCCTACTACAATTTGTGTCAGTTCATAAAAATCTCCCCATGATACTGTGTATTGATTGTATTCACCATTTCTTATAACACAATAACACTGCTTACATTCATATGACATGATATGAAAAGGAATCCAATTTGTTCTACCTCTTTTCAAATGCAAAATGGGCTGCTATATTTTAGTATATAGGGAAGCTTTATTTTTGTCATTGACCTTGGGGGGTAAATGCTTAACAGAAGGATATATTAGTCAGTCTGTTTCCCACTTTATACCTAGTTTTATTCATTATTTTATTGAAAATACTTTTATATTACATGTACTCAATTTTAACCAATTTATTTTTTGTAATTGATTATATCTTATTTGGTTAAGAATTCACTCACTACACACAACTATCAATGATATATAATATGCTTCTCTCCAAATTTTAAATGATATGATGTTTAATATTAAGATCCCATATATGTCGAAATCATGGTGTAATATCATGTAATAGGTCGATTTAAGTCCAAATTCCACTAGACTACTTTCACTTTCCATTCAATTCCAAACAAAGTTCTTTTTTAGGTAATGTCTATTTGGAGGTTTTTTGGACACTTCTTTATTGAGTTCGATTATTTCTCATTATCCCTCATCTAACACATTCTTTCCATTTTTGTTCTGTTCTTTCTTTAAAATCTATAACATTGTTTTGATGATGACTTTTTACAGGAAATTCTGAGATCCAGAAATGCAATTCCTTCTTCATTAGCTTTTTTATTATTTCCATTCATATTCTAGCCTTTTATTTTCCTTATGAAAATATTTTGCAGTTTTTATACCAATGCTATAAAGTATGTTTAGTAGTTTTATTTGCATAACAATCAATTTGTAAATTTATTTAGCATCATTTTTATTTGAATTACACTTATACAGCTGAGCATTTGTCAGTGAATATTACTCCAGCTATTTCTGTTGTTGTTGTTTTTAAGAAATATGGTGTGATTATCTCTAACACTTGCTATGAGTTTACTTGAGTAGCTTTACTCCAAGGTATTTTATGTAGTTACATTGAATGAATCTTCACTTTTTATTTTTGCCTCTTAGGTTTTGTTATTATTATATATGATACTGTTTATTTTTGAAGGTTAATTATATAGCTTGTAAATATATTAGAACTACTCTCCCAATTTTGCTGATTACCTGGAATTTTCATAGCAAACTATCAAGTAATGAAAAAACAGAGGCAGCTTTGTCATCTCTTTTCCTTTGTTTATGTGTTTGATTTAAATATTGTCTTATTGTGATTGTTAGCATTTCCAGAACTATGTTAAATAATGATAGGGAAAGGGGACATCCTTGTTGTACTTCTGTGATTATCCTGTGAGACAGTTAGGTGGATCAGTGAAGAAAATGCTGTTTCTGTGATAGAAGAACCTGAGTTCAAATCGAGCCTAAGATACTTAATAGTTGTGAGACCCTGGCCAAGTCATTCAACTGCAACTACCTTCTCATCGAGTCTGTTACTCTCTTTCATTTTGTTGTATATTCTGATATCTTAACATTTAAGAACATGAAAATTGGGCTTATGTTGTCCTGAGTTGACCTCCTTTTTATTTTTAAATCCTTATTTTAGTCAGTACTTTATCCGTATGATTGACTTTGCTTAAAATATTTTAATACAATCTTATTAGTATATTCTCTCTCCTTTCTGCTCCCCCAGACCTTGTCAATGCTTTTCCTAGATTGAGAGTGTTTTATTATATTACTGATTTGTTTTTCCTTTCTTTCATTTTGATTATCTATTTCTTTTTTTTCTCTTTCCTTTTCTTTCCTCTTCTTTTCTTTTTTCCCCTTCTCAGTTCAATGATTGGCACATAACCCCTGTTTAACTTTCCCTAAGAAGTTTTTATTAGAGATTTCTGCACATTTTTTTCTAAGATGAAGTTCTTTGTGTTATATTCTATTTTGTCTTTCAGAAATTTTATGCTCTAATTAATTTTCTATAGCTTTTAATAGTTTTATACACTCTGTAGGCTTAATGCTACTGAAATATCACATTTGATCTCCTTCTAATAAATGTCTATTATGTTGTGTTGGAAACTGTTATCCCTTTTTTTTCTGTCATGATGCTCTCTTGGAAGTATCAATTCATGAGAGATATAATGAGCATAGACAAACTGTTTTATGAAATTACCTTATGATATGAATCATACAGATCATATTTTAGCCCCTGTCCACTACATATAATTTTCCTTTTTTTGACTGCATTAATATAATTTTTATGTTTGTGCCACTCCTCACACATTTTTTTTTTGTATCAGCTCTCCCTATGAGTTTGTGCTTCCTTTCTTTGGGACTAGACTATTATCTATAGAAGCATAGCACTATTAATCAAAATGTAGCAGCATGCCAACCCCCCACATTTAACCCAACTGTAAAGTCTTCGTCTCATACTATATTCATACACATCTTCCCACATATAAATCTTTTTGAATGATATACTTTCTCTTTTTTCTGTCATTCTCAAATTTTTCTCTTTATTACATCTTCAACTCAATCTACTACGTGCTTACCACATGCCAGATCTTGTACTAAGTGTTATTATTCCATTCCATTCAGTGGTTTCTAATGAGTGCATAATAATCTTGTGTTATTTCTTTCCATTATATTGGGAATTCTTTCTCTGGTCATTTACAGAAGTTTTAATGTAACACTGGAGTTGATAATTTTAACCTGCATATATCTTTGAATATGAAACATGTTTTTTTTTCCTAGTGGTGATCAATGTATTCTTTTTGTTGGTGCTTGATTTTTTTTATTCAGAAGTTCTGGGCAATATCCTTTGCAAAGTCTTAAATGACTAAAAATATTGGCTGTTGTTATTGATCCTATCATGATTTTTTTCCCATTTTTCATGCTCTTTTGTTATATATAACAAATTTCATATGTGATTAATTTCTTCAAGGATTTTTGCTGGTATAAAGAATACATTTTATTTTTTAAAAATTTCCTGATTTTTCTCCAGCTCAGTATTTTCATATTTCGAATATGCTTTTCGCTTTTGTACTTATACAAAGAAACTCAATAATGGATTCACTTCCCACATTCCAATCTGCTATTTAATTATTTTTAAATACTGCATTGAGAACTAGAAAATTGAAACTTTTTTAAATTTTTATTTCTTCTCATATAGATTTACTTATTTCCTTTCTTTTTCTTTCCTCCCCCCCCCATCCCTTTTCATTCTGGGATTTTTTGTGGTCCCATGCTCTACTGAAGTCCACAAAATTCTGTTCCACTAGTTGTTTTTTTAATATTTCTTTCAAAATACTTTTGTGCTCTCTTTGAAAGTTTAGTGCTCATATTACATTAGGGTTTTTTTATGATCTTAGTATCTACTTGCCTACTAGGATATTAATGAAATTTTCTTATAATTAATAATGTTTAATCATTACCTTTTATTTACTTTCTAGTCCTTCCTCATTTAATGGCAAGTATATATGCTATTTTACAAAGCTGCCTTAAACTGCTTTCACATTATGGGATTTGGAGTTGAACTGACTTGATCACTGCCCTGAATTACTTCTAGATGGAAAGAAATGGCCCAGGTTAAATTTTTGTCACCTTTACTTCAGGTTCAGCAAAATGATCTATTTTCACCCTTTCAACAGTTCAATTCTTAACTCTATTTCTGTCCTTATATGACCAAACTGAATTAACTTTTTCCCCCTCTTTTTGCATGGTATTGAATAAAAAACCTCTAAGGCTTAATAAGGGAAAAAAGTCACCCAATACAGCAAAACAAAAAAGAAATAAAAACACAGTTTTCATTTTAGTCCCTAGTAAGTAATATTAATTAACTTATCTTCCCTTTGTTGCTTATTCTTTGAAATTATGCGATCAGTTCTTTCCTTTAATAAGGCAGTTAAGAATCTGCCACTGTCTCAGAATTCAAGTTTCCTAACTTCAGTGTGAAGTGATAGAGCATTATTACATTAAATTTTTGAAGATAATCCCCAAGGTTGCAGATAAGGAGATGCCTGAGAGTAGGTTAATGAGAGAGACATTTGAGAGCAAAGGAACTAGTCTTATTCCCACCAAACCAATATCTATGAAAAGTATGAAAAAAAAATAAAAATGGGTCATTCTGCAAAGTCATACAAACTTTTTTCCTAATTGTGAGGATTATAGGGCCTCCAATTTGATTAGAGATAAGACAGGCTTTAGTGTTTTGGAGATTTCCTGTAAAGCTGTGGTGTAAAGAATGATGCAGCAAAATAATTAAGAGAGATACTGTCTGTTTTCAGAGACATTAAAAAAAATTGGTTGTATATAACAATGAGTGGCAATGAAATTTTGTTGTTGTTGTTGGCATTGAATGACATTGAAACTTTATATACCACCATTTCAAGCTGTGCTGAGATATAAGCATAAGTGTAAAATTGCAGGAGTTCATTGTTTAATCAGTGAAGAAGCAAAAAATAGGAAAAGAAAGGATCACACATTTAGAGCTAAAGAGGACTTTAGGCTTGTATCAGTCTGAACACCCTGATTTAATGGAGAAAATGAGCCTCAGGCAGGGTAGATGACTTACTGGGGAATAAACAGCTGTTATATATCTGAGGAAGGATTATAACCCAAATTTTCCTGTGGCCAAGTTCACTGTTCTGTCCTCCACGGAACACTGTCTTAATAAAATAAGATTATGTTATTAGATTTTTGTCTAAGATCATTTAGAAAGGAATTTATTTTGTTGTTGTATGTCCTACTAGCTTGAGAGTGGTGAAATGGGTGGGTACACTACCCTAAAGCAGTTTAGTATCTGTAACCCGAGAAATTATAAATTCAAAGCCCTACTAATCTATTCATTACTTGTGTCACCTTTCAGAATAGGGAGAATGAAGACTGACCAATCACCATCCTGTCTCCCCACACCCCACCCCATCCCTGCCTACAAAAACAAAAAAATCCGAAACTTTTTTTTTTGTTTATGAGCTGAATGGAAAAAAAAATATCATGGCAAATGACTATATTTATTTTTTTACCTTATTTCTCCTTTTTTAATGATAGTCTAATTCATTCAATATCTTTTCCTTGAAATTGTATCAATATTGTAAAAAATTGGTGACATTACCATGACAATGAAATTAGTTCTCAATAGAGGAAAAGTAGTCTTTGAATTAAAAAGTACCAATGAAAACTCCTAGGCAGATAGGTTGAGCAGTTCATAGAGCACTGGACTAGCAATTAGAAAAATTCATCTTCATGAGTTCAAATCTGGCTTCAGACACTTTTGCTCCAGTCTGTAAAATAAACTGGGAAAGGTAATGGCAAATACCTCAGTATCTTTGGCAAAAAAAAACCAATCAGAGTAAAAAAAAAATCAAACATTACTGAAAAAATAAAAAATAACACCAAAATAATGAAAATTCCTCCGAGAAACAATGAACTTAGACAATGATAAATACATTTGTTCGATAACTCCATAGAAAAAGACCAACTTTATGCTCTGCAATTTACACTGACAATGAAGCTGAGAAGTCTAGTTTCATATCTTGTCTTCTAAATTTACCATCTCTGTGACCATGGTAAGTTACTTCACCTCACTTGACCTCAGTTTCCTCACACAGAAAATGTGTGTGTGGGGGGTGATAATACAATACACATCATTGCTTTTTTTTTTTTTTTTACAAGGAGAGTGCTTTGTAAACCTTTATACTTTAGAAATGTGAATTCTGTTTTCAGGAGTCATCTGTTGCAAAGGTGTTAACTGGGTACTGGGGCTGAGGAGAATGCAAGGATGACATAAAGTTAAAGAACAATGTAATATTGAGGACTAATGCTAGTTGGCCATGCTAATGTGTACCAATTGGGGATGGGCTTTTCCTGGACCTAAGGCATTCTCTGGGAACCAAAGATCCAACCAGTGAGTCAATTATTATTAATTGAATCTTTACTAGGTGTCAGGAATTAGTCTAAGCACTCGGGATAAAAAGGGAAATTAAATTCAGTCCCTGACCTCAAGGAGTGACTAATCTCATGAGAGACAAAATGCAGACAACTACTCGCAATCTCTAGCCAGGATGAATAGGAAATCATCAGAAGAGAGAAGGTACTCCAATTAAAAAAAAAAGGATTGGGAAAGGCTTCTTGTAGAAGGTGGAATTTTGCCTGGGTCTTAAAAGAAGTCAGGAATTTCAAGAGGTAGAGAAAAGGGACAAGAGCATTAAATAAATGGAGAAAAACTAGAGAAACTATATGCAGAAGAGCAATAGAATGTCCTTTTTGAGAAACACCATGCAAGCCAGTATTGCGGTATCATAGAATAAGTGTGAGGTGTAAGAAGATTGGAAAAGTAAGTGAGGAGGTAGTTAATATTTGATCCTGGATGTGATAGGGAAGCACTGGAGTATATTGAGTAGGGGTTTTACATCCTGGGACTGATCTTTTAAAAGGAAAGATCTGAAGTGTGGGTCCTGCCAGTTAGTATTCAATGTGAGATGGTTGTTGTCCTTTCTTCCCAAAGAGGACCAAAATGACATCACTATGCAAGAGAAAGTTAAATTGCATGCAACTGTGATTGATCAAAACAATAAAAGTAAGGAATGCTCCATGACAGGTGGGGTACGTAGTCCATGTGCAAAAAAGTCATGAGCCTTACTCTCTCCTCCAGAGCCATTTGGATACAGTAGGAAGACGTAGATCTGGATGACTGGATATGGCTCCAGAGGCAGTGGGAGGCCTTAGACTTTTTAAGCTAAGGCCTTTCCCAGGTCTCATTTTTGTTTAAGGCAATTCCCATTTAGTGGTTAAGGCTAGGTAAAAATAGGGCAAAGAATGGACTCTTCTACCTAGTCAAAAAATAAAATCAATCTGGGACAGGAAAACCCTAAGGGTTCCTGGCCAAAAGAGAAACAATTGCTATTTACACTCACTCAGCCATCAGAATCCAAACAATGTACAAGTGAGGCTTGGCTTTGAATTTGTTTTTCACCAATCATTGAGAGCCAGATTGATTTGGGTTTAAGACGTGGTCATAAAAAAAATGAAAAAAAAAATTGGCCCATAAACCCCAAGATCTAGCATCATAGCTAGCCTTGTAAAGTATGCTGCAGCATTACTTCCAACTTATTGTCTTATTAAAGTCTCTCAAACAAGCTGTATCCAATCCTCATAGTTCTTTTTGGTCTACAATGATCTTTTCAATGGAAAGCTAATTTGTTCTAGGTGTCATTGAGAATAACCTAAATCAGCTAAATGTAACAAAATGCTCATAAAAAGTACATTATAACCTTGAAAATATAAGTAATACATTGCAATAATACACATCAGGAAGAAAAAAGTAATCTGTCGCATAGAGTATTGCACTACCAAATACACATTCTTACAAATAAAACCAGGATGCATCCATAAGAAGAGCTTTATCATCTCACTTCCAGTTCATTCCCTTCAAGAACAATTTGAATTTCTTTGGCACCAAAGTCTCACAAGTCAGTAAAGCTTCATCTAGATTCCTATGTTCTTTTGCAGGTGTCTTCAAAATGTTTTACTCTCTAATTATGACTATGAAATAGTTTGATATAAATAAATATTTTACAATAGAAAATAGCACTATAAATTAGAATCTAGAATTCTGGTTTATAGACCAAGTTCTGCTATTTTCTACCTCCAGTACTTTGAAGAGGTCATTTAATTTCCCCAATCTTAGGTTCTTTACCTATAAAATCATAGCATATGTGTAGACACTCCCTAAGATTACTTCCAGAAGTATCAATCATTCTATGATCCCATGGCATTTTGTTACTAATTAATTCATGGATGATGGTTTTCAAAAGGACTATAGAAATTGGCTCCATGTCAATCTAAGGAACTAGATCATTTGATGTAATTTATAATTATTAGCTGTCAAATCTTAACTTCGTAAGAAATACTTGGATCATAGACAAACATATCCCTTTCCTTACTAGACAATCACATTTTGGAAACAACGGGTCAAAAATGGAAAGGATAGCTAATATTTAAAACATTAATTGAATTTTGAATGTGCTTTATAAGTTACTTTGAAAGTACATAACTCAAAAATTTTTATCAAGGGCATTGAAGAAAGACTGAGTTTTAATATGTTAGTTTGAAACAAATGCTTACAAGGTCTGTTTCTAGCCGAATACACAATGATTTCCTCAGGGTCATTTACACAGATAGTTTCAAATTATCGAATGGATAAATTATGAGTCTCCTACATAGGATGGGCAAAATCCCCCCCCAAGCAACTATTATGAAGAATGCTGCCTCTGCAAAGCTACTCAACTAGCAAAAAGTACAAATACTCTGAGCACTGTTTCCTGTTGATTTTGCCTTTGGAAATTGGCACAGGTGAACAATCCTGCCATCTGTTTCAGTTTGCCCAGTTTATACTTGGTCAGAAATCAATAATGTGGGAGATAATGCGTTTATTTACCCAGCAAGTATAGTGCAATATGGGTTAGTCTCCTGAATTATTCCTGTGGACTCAAATGAAGAGAGAATTAGATGAGAAGGGACTCTATGGTCATTAGGCCCACTTCACTCTGCCCATTTTACAGAGAAGGAAACTGAAGCCTACAAAATATAATTGAAATAACCAAGTTCATACAGGAAATAAGGAGAAAGGCTAAGATTCAAATTCAGGTCTCCTAAATCCAAATGCAGCATGCTTTCAACAACACACCAAATCCTCTATATACTTAAATAACAATTATCCTATACTAGTTGGCCAATCAACAAGCATTTATTAAGCACCTACTATGTACCAGGCAGTGTAATAAACTCAAGAGATATAAAGACAGATAAAATACATACACTGCCCAGGAGGAGCTTATAATCTCATGGGGAAGACAATAACAGATCAGTTCAAACAATTGATATACTGGATGAATAGGAAATAATTAGTGAAGCTAAAACATATGAATTAAAGGTTTCCTGTGGAAAGTTTTTAACTAAGACTTGAAAAAATCAAGGGAGACCAAGAGGTAGGGATGAGGAGGGAGAACATTCCAGGCATGGGAGACAGTCAGAGAAAATGCTGGGAGCTGAAAGATGAAGAGTCATGTTTATGGAACAACCAAGTCTCCAGTATTACTAGTTCAAAGAGTTGGTGGTGGGGATTCAGATGTAAGAAGAATGTAAAGGTAGGAGAGTTAGAAAGGGTATGATATGAAGGACTTTAAATACAAAGGAGAAGGTTTTATATTTGATCCTAGAAATGATGGGGAGTTATTGGATTTCACTGAGTGGGGAGGTTCAAGTGATCAGACCAGAGAATTAACAAAATCACTTTGGCAGTTGCCTTATATCTTTTATGTACTTTTTGCATTTGTTTTGCCTCTACAACAATATTAAAAGTAACATAAGGACAGGGACCATCTTTGTATCCCTAATATTTAGCCCATGTATCTATATGTAGTAGTTATTCAATAAATGTTTGCTATTGATTCCGAATGCAATGGGAAGGATTGGAGCTTCATTCCGTGACTTTATGCAACTGGATGAAAGGGAAAATGTTCTGGATGTCTTTGCAGACAAGAAGTTTGGAGAGAATCTTGTTTCTTTGTTTCCCACATTCCCAAGGGAGTGGGGAAGAAATGACTTCTAGAGAGATAGAGGGAGGGAGAGAGAGAGGGAGGAAGGAAGTGGGAGAGGAGAGAGAGAGACAGAGAGTGAGAGAGAAGAGAAGAAGAAGGAGGAGGAGGAAGAGGAGAAATAGAAGTAGGAGGAGGAGGGGGGCAGGGAAACAGAGACAGACAAATGAAGAAAGGAAGAGAGATACAAAGAGAGACATCATTTCAAATAGAGAACAAGAGGTGAGGGTGAGTGTCTGGGTCCTAAAGTGTTTCAGCACTTAGCAAGGGTAGGTAAGAAGAACATCCAAAACACTTGAGCGATAAGAAATTCCCAGGGGGAAGGAGGATCAATTATTTGTGATTAGATATTTAAGAAGATTAAGAAAGACTGGAAGAGTTAAGTAATCTCAAAAAGGTAGAGCCAGGATATTTTTCTGAGACTCAACTTCTCTACTTTCTTGAGAAGGATTTTATTCCAAGTAATTGGCCATAGTTTAGGCTAATTAGCTCATTGGAATGACCAAAGGAAGAACACAATTCAGATAAAGTAAGGGGAAGCATGCTCTTCCTTCTCCCCATAACCTTCTAAGGAAAATATCAAATGATACATACTATATTTGGGAAAGGGAAGTACAGACACTAAAACTTTTATTAAACTGGAGATTTATCATACAAATATGAGTGTACACAATGGAGAATATATCTTCAGTTTTCCAAAAAAATCCTAGAAAGAATCGAGAAAATTAAAATGCAGTTAAAATATTCTTAGATAAATAGAAGATATAATGATATATACTAAAATTGAGATAGGGGCATTCATTCTAAAATCAGTTTCCCATCTAGGTCAAATGTCTTTTCCCCCCAAGAGTTAACTTGGAGTCCTCTAAAAAAATGTTCAAATTTTTACTGTGCCTGTCTTGGAGTTAGGAATGCCTAGATTCAAATCCTACCACTGACATCTACTGACCATGTTACCATACATAAATTGCTGCATCTCTCAGTGCCTCAGGCATCTCTATATGACTGTAAGCTACAAAAGAATACCTGATATCCATTCACAGAATGAGTTTTTACAATAGGATTTACTCACAGAGATGAAACCAAAGGCACAGATGTTTCCTTGCAATATATATATTACAATAAATTTTTACTTTTGTGAGAGAACAGAGTATCTGAAGGTTATGAAGATCTTTGTTAATCTTTTTGTTATCATTTCCTAAGTGGTAGCTGGAGTGATTATAGCTCTAGAGTTAAGACATATTTTAAAATTAGTCTTCAGGATATTAGCTGTCTGTCCTTGATCAAGTGATTTAACCTCTACCTGACTCAATTTCCTCATATGTAAAATAAGGATAATAATAGTATCTACATAACAGAGTTCTTGTGATGATGTAATGAGATACTATTTATAAATTACTTTGCAAAATTGAAAGAGCCACATATATGGGTGAATAAATATGTGTATATGCATATATTTACATACCTATGCATGTGTACTAGCTATCATTACATGCATTTATATGTATATAAATATATGCTAGCTCTTATTATTTCCAATAAAAATTAAACCATTTGAAAACCATCATAAAAAAGAGCCCCCAAACCTTAACAGATAGAAAATGACTGATTTCTATGCCAAGCAGAGAGTGCTGGCAGGCATGACAATTTTGCTTTAGAATATAAACTCACAGGTAACATGGTAAAGAGAAGGATGTTACCAAATTCAAGTGCTAATGTATCATAAAAATCAGGACCTCAGTTATATGAAAACCAAACGAGTCACTGCATGTAAACTTAAAGAAATATAAACAGATATTAAATAGAAATATGTACATATACACATCAACATTTCTATTTACTATTTTCATTATCAGTGGAAACTAAACCACCACATTTTGAACCCTATCACCATAGTTCCTGATGTGCCAAATGACATTGTTGAAATGGAACTTAAAAAGTTAGGGATAACAGGGGCAAGCTAGGTGGTGCAATTGATAGAGGATCAGCCCTTGAATCAAGAGGACTTGAGTTTTAATTTAGTCACAGACACTTACTAGCTCTGGGACCCTGGGCAAGTCACTTAACTTTGATTCCCTTAAAAAAAGGTTAGAGATAGCTACTAGAAAAGATCAAGTACACATTAAGGAAAGCTGTATTGTAGGGCAGAGGTGTTAACACCCTGCTTCTAGCAGGATGTAGTTTACAGTCTGAGTCCAGAACTAGATTTAAATATAATTATTATATATTTAAGAAAATGAATAAAATAGAATATAATGTTAATATGTGATTTAATATTATATGGCATAGAGTCTTATGGATATTTTAATGGTCTTCATTTCTGTTAAAATTTGGTACCACTGTTGTAGGGGACTGTTTTCAAAGCACTAAGGGATAAATTTAGAGGCCACTCAGAGAGGGAAAGTTACCAAAGGAATGAAAACAATTATTAATAATATTATTGTCTCTCAAAAGTAATTGATAGTACAACAATAACCAAAGAGCATATGCTTATTTTCTCATCTTTATGACAAAAGTATCATTGAAAAGACAAGAAAAGAACATGATCATTTATATACTATTTTCTTCTACAAACCACAGCTTTACACTCACACAATTTACCAAATTCTATATAGAATATAAGATCTACTCTGTTTCTAATTTGTTTATTACAGAAGATCATTTGATTTATTAGAGTAAAATGCAACTTTAATAGCTCTCATTCAAAAAGAAGTCTATCTTTCACATAATGATCAAAAAAGATTTATTGTTAAATTTAGAAATTAAGTTCTAGAGCTCTGTTAAATCACTTTCTGCTTATTATGGTCAAGTTAAGCATAAAAAAAGCATGCATAGTTTGCCAAGGGGATCAATCAGGATGCTAGGGTGTATCTTAAGCACAAGGTCCACTTGAAAGTGATGTCCTACAATTATACAAAAATTCCAGTTTGTGGAAAATACTGTATTGATTGCATTTAGTCCCAGAACATTCAAAAGATCTCCTCAATGTAATCTCTCAGAACTCACAAGACATTGCCATAACAATACACACACACACATATATATATATATATATATATAGTAAAAATAAAATGTCTATTATTCAGGTTATATAAATAATTGATGGCCTGTCAAGTAATTTGATAGAACAATCCATATATCTTGATAGACACTACAGATGGACAATGAGTTGAAGCAAGTTACATAACCTTAATGAAATTATGAGTTGTATTCAATGGTTAAGCTTCTTAGTTCAAATTTCATTATTTTTTTTAACAGAAACAGTGTACAGTTGAAGATCTTGATCATCACAATTTCCAAAGGGCCCCAAATGTAGGTGACCAAGAAAGCAATGTAGAGACATGTTATAGACACAACACCGGTGTAGCATATTTCAGATATCACCTATGCAATAGAAGTGATGTAAAGAAAATCATCAGGAAAAGATATGGTCAGAAGTGTGCATACTGATAATGTAGAAGAATGTGAGATGAATAAACCAGCTTGTAAGATGCAATGGGATGGGCAAAAGATTATAGAATTCAGAGGAAAGCCTCTAGAAGTTTGGCTAGGTTCTCTGTGAAAAATCACTGAGATAATAGGGACAAGAATTATGATGAAAAGGAGACCTTCGGTCATGTATATCAATGGACGAAATCCTGCGTGTTGAAGCACAGCAGAAGCAACATCTGAAATGCCATCCTACAATTGCAAAACTACTCATGTCAGAATTTAGGACTATAGGCATCAAATTAAATTATCTTCATTAAATTAAGAAATTGACCAATTTTATTCTAAGACAGTCTTCTTAGGGACCAGGTCAATTGTTCTCATTGAAATTTGTTCTTTTTTTTTTTTTTTTTTGGACAGTGATTGGGACCAGGTGAAAAGACACCATTTTGAATTGCCATGCTGATTCACAAAAGAAAATAGGACTGTTGTGGATTATGCCTACCTTAGATCTCAGGGAGCAGAGGATGGAGAAAATATGGATGATTGGCTATCATGGAAAGGAGGAGTCCATTGAGAATATTAGGTCCTTGTGTATCTACTGTGTTTTTGGCCAGGTTTCGTTAATGCAGGACTTATGATCCTATATATATTGAACTGGTTCTTCTATTATAATGAATCACACAGTAAATCTTGCTGGATAAATCAGAGATGACATTCATGAAGGAGTTTAAGTGGCAGAGTTATGAAGAGTACCAGACTTAGAATTAGGAAGAACTTATGTTGAATCCTGCCCCAGACGTTTATTAGTTCTGTGACTCTAGGAAATCCATTTAACCCCCATCAGCTTCAGTTTTCTCCTCTGTAAACTGAAAATAATAACAGCATATACTTCATAGGGTTGGTGTCAGGATGAATTGAGGTAATGAATGTTAGCTATGATAATGAGGATGAGGACAAGGAGGATGTTAAAAGAAAGGTGACGATAATGCTTTACACTAATCTTCACAATACCTTGCAAAAACATCAATGTCTAAGGGATGAAGTTAACAGAAACCAAACCTGAAATACAAGTTTGAAGACTAACATAAGATAAAATTAAAATTTAAATGGCACATTGAAAAATGTTTGTTAAATAAGAACAAATTGTATTAACGTATTACTGTAAATTCAGTATATCAAGATTTAGGGGACGTAACCATAAGCAGTAATCAGAGTCTAACTTGAACATTTAAATAAAAAAAACCTAATAAGCTATTTTCAGAATAAAAAATTAGAAATTAAATAAATTAATAAACCAGAAATAAGCATAAAACAAAAAATGAGATTAAAAGGATAAATTAGCAAAATGTACCACAAAATAAACATTTAATTAATGAAGCAACCAATGATCTTTCAAAGGACCATAAAATGTTAAAATGTTTAGCAAACATAACATAAATGAGGAGAAAATCAAATATCTTTAAGTCAGAAAGGAAATTTAACACTGAAAGTATGTTACAAAGCTATTGAAAACATACTATACAACAAATCCATGGGCATTTGGATAACCATAAAGATACCTCAATTGACAAAACAGGGGAAAAACTCCTAAAGAAATTAATTTCCCAAAGATAATATAAAAAGCAACACATGGATTTTCCTATTCAAAGGAACTCTGTATGGTTGAATTCACAAATGAACTTTATCAAATACTGAAAACAAACAATCTCTATATTCAAAAGCCTGGGTTATTTGAATTCTATCTAATGTATTTTTCATCATCATACTTATAATAACAAACTTACATAAATGGTGGAGATGAGGGAAGTTCTTACATATTGATAGATAGAAATTATTGGAAACTGTATTTGATCATAGAAAAATAATTTTTACTAAAAAACACATCAGTACAAAAATCAGAGAAGCAGATTAGCAAAAAAAATTACCAATAATATTTCTTACTTAATACATTTTGCTAATATAAATTTAGATGAGAAAATTTTTTTATTTCCCAATTGACACATGATCAAAGTGTAGTATGAGTCAGTTCTGAAGAAAAAACAAGATGTAAATATTCATATAATATGAAAATATGTTCAAAGTCATTACTGATGAGAGAATTCCAATCCAAGCATCTCTGAAATAATTCCTTACCACAATTAAATGGCAAAAATAGTTAAAATAATAAATATAATTGCATTTATGTATATGAAAAAAGAAACATAATGTTATACCCATAGGATTGTTTTGAATAAGTGGTTTATTGTGTAAATGGTAGCATATAATATGAACTAATGAAGAACATGTCATAGAATCAATGATATTTCTATCCACTCATCATCCACTTCTATTTCTCTATGCAGATTGTTAGATAAATTTCTTGAGTTATAATGGGTTTTATTGAAGGTGTTTTATTTTATTTTAGCATTTTATTTAATTAGTACATTATCACCCACAAATCATAATGGTACACTCATTATTATTATGAATCAATCATGAGGGTAAATCTGAAATATTGAATATGTGTCTCATTTTCTATCCCATTTATATGCTTATTTTTATTTCCATTAGAAATTTTACTCCACTCTTCATGTTTTCTGCTGTGCAATTCTTTTTTGAAATGTCAGGTCATGAAGGAAGCTAAATTGGATGCAATCAGGGTTGTGTGGTAAGAATCACTCTGTGTTCCAAGTCATGGAATCCCTTTCTACCTCTCTCTTTATCATGATCAGTTATGCTTCTTAAGATTTGTTTCCTTGTCTTTCCCATGACCTCCACTTTCATTATTCTCATTTCTGTCTGCCCTCGTGCAATCTCATTAGGTGTAATTACATTAAAAGAGTTATATAGGGGGCAGCCAGGTAGCACAGTGAGTAAGAGCACCGGCTCCAGTGTTGGGATGACATGTGGATCGAATCCAGGCTCAGACACTTATTACCCACCCAGAAACACCTGGCCATGTAACCTTGAGCAAGTTACTTAACCCCGATTTATATACAACCCTTACTCAGAGATGGTGATCATTTGGGATCCCTTTCTTCTACCCCCTTACTCAGTTTCCATCCCTCTATTACTTTTATCCTTTTCTTTTCCACTACACTACTCTTGAGAGACTGTTGAGAGACTAAAGGAATGAATATCCATTCACCTGGAGCCCTGGAAGAAGTTTATTACAATGAAACTGGATGTTGTGCACTTATAATGGCCAAGGTTGGTCCTGGGAGAAAGAATTAAGAAAAAAAAAAAAAGAAACAGACCTCCATCTTTTCTTTGCAGAGGTGGGGGACTATGGACCTGAAATATTGCACATACTCTCAGATATATAGCAACTGAATTTTGCTATAGAATCTGCATTAAAATATCTTAATTACAAAATATTACTCAAATGCCATATTTAAGGGATATATTCAGACATAAAAGTGATACCAAATCAAAGACATAAATAGAAATAAGTTTTTTTTAAAGAAACCCTTAAACATAAAATAATAGATGAATAAACTACCACGTTTGCTAAGTGCCTACTATGTGCCAGACACTGTGCTATATACTAAGTACACAATTGCAAAAGGAAAGTATTCCTTGCTCACAAAGAGTTTACATAGTAATAGAGGAGATAATAAAGTCATGCATTATTATATAAGTAATAAAGGTAAGAAGAATAAAAACAAAGAAACACTTTTTTTAAATAGCTCCATACTATGTGCCAGGCACCATATGAGACACTGAGAATACAAAGATGAAGGCTAACAGCCTTTGTCTGTAATCCAGGAATTTACATTTTAACGGGTGGAAATATGTACATTTATTTACTATTAAACAACCTATACTAAACCAGCTCTCTCTACCATAATACAATTGGAAGCATTTTTGACACAAGGGGTCTCTGCCACTGCCACTCTTCTGCTGAATTAAGAATTTGAGATCAAGTTATTTTTGTTACTGCATCGCTGCTACCATTTCTTAGACCAAAAGGTTCTACTCCTGTCACTTTACAGTTTCCTTGTGGAGAAGACTATTGCCAAAGTATGGTTGTCACTCCCATCCCTGTAGTACCAAAGTTTGATCTCTCCATCTGCCACTAGATCACTCTGAATGAGTTCACTACAAGTTTGTCACTATGCTTTTGTAAAACTAGCACAAAGATTGTGGCTCTAACCCCAGACAGTTGAGTCAATAATCCATCCTTTGTGACTGAGATAATCACTTATCTTCAATGAATTTCACATGACTCCATAAGCATCTAGACCCAAAAGGTCTTAATAGAGCCCAAGTAATCTCATTGAGGTATTTATGAACATGCCTATCCCATCCATAGGAAGATAGACTCAAAATTATAAAGAAATACTCATCTTCCAGTAAACTTATCAGATGGAGGATAATTCCTGATCTGTAAGCATTCTCACCGCTGATTTCATAAGTATTTACATTTTAAAGAGACATAAACTGATGACCCAATGGAGTTCAAACTTTAAAACATACTTCTGTGTTTGCTTAAAAATAACTATTACATAATTAGAAAAATAGAATTACAAGTAGTCTTTCAATAGAAACTCAGTACTACTTGGTGCAGATTTGATCCTTCTAGTTTCAACTACTCAGAAATTTGTCCCAGATCAGAGAGCAGAGTTATTCCACATGCTTACTAGGTCTCCTTCCAATACCTTCTTAAAGGCATTTTCAATCCTAAACCTATTATAATCCCAGTGAAATCTGCTATCCTGAGATTTCTCTCTTTTCCTTTTCCCCCCCAAAAACCTATTTTCCAGCCCAAAGAGAAGCCCTCAATTTCCCCAGTGTAATTTTCTCTAGATAACTGCACTCTATCCTGGAGCCTAGTCATTCCAGGAAGTTAGCCATAAATTATCTTATGTTTCCAAAAGACTAGATATAACTATTGGGGAGGAGGGAAGGAGAGATAAGGGATAGACTGGGATGAATGAAGTAGGGGAAAGAAAAATAGCACAGACTGGAAATGATTGATAGAGAAGGGAAATGAAATTTTCCTAAGGATTTTTAGGGGAGCCAAACAATGTGTGGGACACATAGAGAGGTGAAACATAAGTTCAAATTATAGTGGAGGAAATAATACCAGCCTATAATAAAACAGTTAACATTTTCTACCTATACAATTACTCAGATTTTTAGAAGAGGTTTAATGAAATATATTCTTATTTTGCTACAAAATTCTTATTTTGTTATGATTCTCAAACATATAACTTTGTGGATATGCCAATTTAAAAAAATGGGCACAAAATGAATTCCAAAGGGTCTACTTGCAAAAGAGCTTCTGGGAAATTCTAAAAGACAGAAAGCCTAGTGACAATCATTCATCTCTTTAATATTGAAACAAAATGGCTATCTGGGATTGATGACTGGTCAAAATTAATTAGCAGTGGTTTGAAGACTGTGGCTAGAAACATATATGATATTTAATAGAAGTCCGAAGCTTTGACAGCTAGGATTAATTAATTTGACTGTGCCCAAATTTATCTAATACATATACACAAAGAATGTATATATTGTATATTATATATTCCATCTTTGTATATTTTGCTCACATATAAATATATCTATTGATATATATTGGTATATGTGTTATGCAATGTACATAACTGTACACAATATTAAATAGTTTTTCTTGTTTTCTCACTGGATGAGAAAAAACTAGGAGAGAATAATAATTCAGAACACAAAAAAATAAATTTCATTTTCAGGGGGAGGAGGTTTGAGGCAATCAGGGTTAGGTGACTTGGCCAGGATCACACAGCTAGCAAGTGTCAAGTGTTCAATGCCAGATTTGAACTCAAATCCTCCTGACTCCAGGGACATTGCTTTATTCACTGTGCCAGCTAGCTGCCCTTAATAAATTTTTATTTAAAAAAAATAGAATTGATCCAGTTACTGGTAAGCTGAAACCAGCTCAATTGGCTTTTGAGAAACATTTTTTAAATTTTCACTGTGAGTATTTATTCCACAGAAATTACAAACTACAAATAAGAGTTTTATTTATTGTTTATTAGACTGTCTAGACTTAAGAAAATTAAAGAGAAAATGTTAATAATTTAAATTAAACTTTTAAAAATGGTATATAGCTGCTGATTTTTTTCAATATATTTTCAAAAAGCAAACATTTATTTTCTGTCTTCTTCCTCCCCCAAATTGAAAAGAGAAGAGAAAAAAAGAACTTCTTATAACAAAATATATATTTCCAAGCCAAACAACACATTGGCTTCATCCAACAATAATTGTCCTCGTCATCTTGTGTCTGTAATAGTTAGTTGATTTACTAGACTGACAAAATTTTAATTATCTATGCTCTAGAATCAAGATTGTTCATTGCAATGATCAGATTTCTTAAGTATTTATTTCATATTTGCTTTTCTTTAAAATATTATTATTGTATAAAATATTATAATTTTACATGTTCTTCTGGTTCTGCTCAATTCACCATGCATGAGTTAATATATGTTTATCTAGAATTGCTCCTTTTGTCTTTTCTTAGGGTAGGGAAGCACTGGAATATTTTTGGGGGAAGATAGAGGAATCAAATAAAATGGTAACAAAAAGAGAGGAATGTTCTTTGGATTTGGCAAACTGTTTACTCCAAAACAGGTTATATGATGTTACTAAACTAATTGACTAGGATGTGATTTGATATCATTACTATTCTCCTTGAACTAAGGCATATCATCATCTTCTTTGCAACTTTTAGTCAATATATTCTAATAAATACTGGAAGAGTATAAAGAGTTGCATACATTTTTTTGTGATGATCTACTCAGCACTAGTAATAAAGATTGAGACAGACATAACCTGTTAGTTTTGACTATAACAATAATAATAGTAGTAGCAGCAGCAACACCAGCAGCTATCTCTCCTGGCAAATTTTCAGTCTAGTCCTATTGGACAACAGATGATTTCCATTTGAAAAATACCTTTTCTTAATTTAAAGCACAGACCAACAGGTACTGACAAAGTTGATATTCTCCATTGTGTCCTTGACTATGGGACAGATTAAACTGTACGTAGCAATTTATTTGTGGGCAGCCTGCCTGTCAGTCACCCTGCATCCCTAGAGAAATCCAAAGTGGGCCTTCCTGCTGATGAAACCAAACCCTTGACATTTAATAATGTCATTTAAATATGTAGCCCTAACATATTTTGGCAAATAAATAGGTCTAGGTCCTTGATAGGCTATTACACATTGACAACTGTTACATAGTTTGACTTCATTCCAAGAGCCTCAAAGGGGGACAAAAGGCTTCTATAGTTTTTTTTTTCCCTTAACCCTTCCATTTTTCCTCTGAAAATAGCTCTCCTACTCCACTCTTAATGACAAGGTATGACCTTTATCCTTCTACACTGTTAAATGTTTTCCTTCCCAAATAGAAGAAAAAGTCGCATGTTATTTGTCAATTAATAAATATGTTGGACTTAGCACCATTGAATATATAATCTATCCAGGAAAGGTGAATGCCTTTCTCATTCACCCTTTTTTCCTTTCTATATACACGTTAGAAGCAATGGAGGGGCATCAGAATATGACCCATAATGCTTTGACAAGGTTTCTGGGCAGTGAATTAGAGAAGGAAAGGAGGAATAAGAGTTGGAGAATTTTAATTTGTCCCACGTACATGTCACTAGTACTTAGTTGGATGTTGTCTCCTTTGTTAGACCATGAAGTCCTTAGAAGCAGGTCCTTTTTGTCTATCCCCACTGCTTAGGAGGTTGAATTGATTTTTCTTGTCTCTGGTGGACTCTATTACAACTTGCAGAAATACATGCAATTTACTTCTTCATACTTATTGCAAGCTCCATATTTTGTCATTATTTTTCACCTCAAAGTTATCCTTGAAGGTTATTTAGAGCTATTTTTCTTTGCTACGAACACCTCTATTTATTTAGGGTTTTTGAACTCTTTCTTATTCTTTGCTTAGGGTTTGTGGTAGAGTGGAGCAACTGACTTGTATGGTTACTGGAACTGGGAATTTCTATTAGTTTTAGAGTTACTTGGAGCAATGAGAAATGATTTGCTGAGGGTCACACAGCCAATATGTGATAGAGACATGATTTGAAATCAGGACCCTCATTTAAAAGACCCATTTCATATAGGAGGTTTGTATTGACTATCACCTTCCCTTAGCACTTTTCACTATAGATACTGTGTATAGCATAGTAAAGCAAGTTATCTGTATGTATCCCTTCCCTATTCCCTGACCCCATTAGGCTCCATATCACTTGAGAATAGTGGAAATGTGTACCTACATCATGTTTCTCCTTCCAGATTTTAGCACCATTCTCTTCAATCCATTCATATTTAATCTTTTCTGTGTTTTAATTGGTTGTAAGGATAAATAGCATCTCATCATAAGGAACTTAATTTTTAAGTGAAAACTCCCCAGACCTTGATCTGAGGAAAGCTTTTTTATCCCTGACTAGAAAAATATGGTTTAGGTTATTTGAATGAAAGCTAATGTTATCAACACATGGTATTGATTCTAGCTCTTTGACAGATCTTAACAGTCAAATTGTTTAATGAGGAAATTCACAGATACTTCCATTCACTTTATTTAGGAAAAAAAACATTTTTAAACTGTGAAAGTATTAAGAATTTTGAGTGATGTCATGCTACTTTGTGGGAATTCAGCAATGAGCCTTTACAGGTAATAGGAGCATTAGAGGATATCTAGTCCATCTTACTTAATTGCATAAATGAGGAAACTAAGGTCCACAGAAGTTAGTATCTACCCATGGTCATACAGGGAGCAAGTAAACAGCAGAGTCAAGATTTGAACTCAGGTATCCTAATTCCAGAGCCAGTACTCTTTCTGAGTACTATGTTCATGGAAAGGTAAATGAGAGGTAGTATGGACCAATGGATGATATGTTGAAATATTGGAATAAAAGAAATATATTGGAATAAAAAAGATCTGGGTTCTTTTTCTATTACTAATTATTTTACTAATGCAATCATGAGCAAATTGTTTAACATTTCCAAGAATCAATTTCTTCATCTGTAGAATGGTAATGACAATATATATATATATATATATATATACATATATATATATATATATATATATATATATATATACCATACCATATGTAGTTGGTACAAGACTTAAATGAGATTATATGTAGAGATTCAACAAACTTTAAATTTCAATATAAATTTCAGCCAATGTTATGTTAAACTCATATAATGCTGGGGCACTTGGATGGCACAGTGGATAGAGTGCCAAGCTCAGAGGCAGACTTTTCTTCTTGATGTCAAATGTAGACTCAGACATTTCCTAGCTTTGTGACCCTATTTGTCTTAGCTTCCTCATCTGCAAAATGATCTGAAGAAGGAAATGGCAAACTACTCCAGTATTTTTGCCAAGTAAATCCCGCCAAAAAGGTCCCTAAAAGTCAGACACAACCTAAAAACAAGTGAACAACATATAATCCCATTTTAAAGTGAGTGATAAATAGCCAAATAGGATGAAAAAAGTGTATTAAATACTACCATTAAGACATTTCCCATATGAACGAGCATTTGAATGATGTTGGCAAGAAAAATCTACAGTGGTCTCTCTCAATCACTTCCTTTTTTGGAAGGGCTGATTCAGGAGATAATCTGTGTTCACTAGAAATCTATTTTTGGAAAATGATGGCAGAGATATGTATGTCTTTTGAATCTAGCATCGTTCTAGGTCCTGAAGCCTAACTTTTATAAAATTAATACCAGACCCATTCCTTTTAGAACTGCTTCATCCTCCCTGATATCAATAATTTTTCTTATGTTATTATAAAGTAGTGGTTCTCAAAAACTTTTTGTTCACAGGACCTCCTAATACCCATTTGTTATAAGAATGTAAATTTTTTAAGATCTTCCCTGCCCCTAGGTTAAGTGCACCTGGAAACTGTGGTGGGAGGCTTGCTTCTCAGGAGATACCTTGTGATTGGGCAGTGGGTCAAGAAGGTTGGTACATTTGCTGAGCCAGGTGAAGGCTATATAAGCCCTGATGGGAGGCTTTGCTTTGGGGCTCACTTTGAAAAGTGTTCTGTGACTTGACCAGATGAGCCTCTAGGCAGCCATTGAGAATACCCTGGCTTTGAAAAACCCAGATGTTGATGCTTCTCTGGTAACTGTGATTTGGTATGGATGTAACGGTTGGACAGTTTGGAAGCCTATCTACTTGAAATGTTTTGTCTGTGTACTCTGAAGTTTGGGATGTTGATCTTTTTCCCCTGAACTAGTAAATGATATGTTTGATTTATTAAAGCAAGCTTGTTAACCCATTTTGAGTTGCTTTCCTTTAGAAAAGCAGATCTAAGAACCTGTGTTGGCAGCCACCCTGGGAACGCTGGAGTGCTTGCTGCTACACCATTAAAAAATCTTTTACACTCCCCCAAGAGCTTTTTTTTTAAAGCATGGGTTATAGCTATCAAATTATCTATAAAAAAATAAAAATATTTTAATAGTATTATGAAAAAAAGTTTCAACTTTGTGAACTCCTTGCAGTATCCCAAGAAACACAAGCAGTCCCAGAAGTAGACTTAGAATTACTATTACAAAGAATGGTTGTTGTAAAGGGAGCATGACAACTCAGTCTGCTGAAATTATAAATCTTAGCTTGCTGCCTAGCTCAGTGTAGGTATTTAAAAAAGGTTAATTAGTTCTGGGACTCTATGCATGGATCATATTATTATATATAATTCAATCAACATTCAATATAATTCAATGATTCATTTAAAGGAATTGACTTTGTTGTATTCAGAGTATCAAAAACTTTCTCTTTTATTCCTCTTCTCTCTTTTTCCTTTTCTCACTCTACCAGTAACCACTATGCAAATATGAACATATCCACTGGTATATGATGACTTGGACATACTCCTTTAGTAAACAGGATCAATTTGTCTTGGCTCTTATGAGAATAAGTTGCCAAGCTGAATTTCTGGATACGAAGGAAAAGGGTGATTTTCTGTCTTTCTTGGTATACTTTTTCTTTAAATCTCTATGGAAGACATAATTCCACCTTAAGGAATTTCAATAAAGTCAAGATAAGATGATGAGGGTACATTCCAATGAATCATTTTCTCAAAACTTCATTACTAGAAGCAGAGTAAATAGAGGAAGCAAAGGAATGTATTTCTGAAGTTCAGAAAGGAGAGACTGTGGCATGTAAATAACATAAAATAGAAACTAAAGTGGAAAATACAATAGTAATTTTTTCTTAAAATTTAAATATGAGGGTTTTTTTTTCCTTTAAGAGGAAATAAAGATCTTGGGTAAAGGGTGGATATTTCAGAGAATAAAGTCAAAATAGGACAGAGATAGGATGAGGTAGATAGTATAGAAAGGTCTATGGAGCTTATAACAGATGAGACTGACACATCAAGGTAAAAGTAAGGCAAGGGCATATAGATCCTCTATTCCCAGTAGCTTCAAGTACTAGGCATCTGTCCACCACAATCAGACCTAATATGGATGTAATCTTCTTCAGGGAAAAAGGGAAACATCTGGTATGTAGAAACCTGGGGGATGATATTCCAATTCATAATCATCACAATTGCTCACTCTTGCAGGAATTAGAGGGAACATGGAGAAAATATCACACAACAGAAATGCAAGAACTGGAATACAAATGCTATAGCACGTTAAGACTCATTCGCACAGCAAAAATATCCAAAACAATGAGATTTTTCTCCATACATACAAAACAACCTTTCACAAATTAAAACACTCATTTATGCTAAAAAAAAACCCATACACAATCAAAAAAGAACCCCTGTATAAATTATAGGTAAAAATGAATTATTGCTCTATGTATGTGCATGTGTACAAGTTTTGAGGATCCTTATCCCAAATCTCTTCCATAAACAAATGTGGGGTTCAAAAACCCCTATATCTCCCTCCTGAGAACTCTAGTAATATACCTAAGGGTTTGAGGGATATGTTTTGTATTGCTATAAGATCAATATATCCTACCAATATAATTCACAGAAATGTTAACAGTTGAGAATTATTTAGCCAACTAATCTTAAATAACTTTTAGAAAACAGTAATTTTTTAGTTGTACAATAAGGTGGTATAATACAAACAGATGGTACAAAACACCCTTCCCCTCCAAAAAAAAAAAAAAAGAAAAAAGAAATCTGTGACACATTATCCTATAAGTACATTCAAAGCTCCAGGGAAAGTATAACAGTCATAGAGCATTTGACCAATGGGAGACCCACGATTCCTGCTTGCTAGAAGGTCTTTTTTTTTCTTATTCTTTGAGATATTTAAGATTTTACCCTTAGGCATGGTGTAGTTCCTTTGCTGAACTCTTTGTAGAGCTGTGAATGTATGTTCAAGACATCCTTGACTCCCAAGCCATAAATTGCAATGAACTGATATGGGAATAATAATAGAGACCTTTTGAAAAAAAAGAAAGTCTACAGTCCTTGGACTCAGGCCAAAGGATGGGAGGAATGACATTAACGCAAAACCTAAGACCTCTCCACCTTCCATCAATATGGTTCCTTTTTAGTGGCTTTACTGGAAGAGCAAACAATCCCATTCTGGGAGTGACTAGCTCTTACTGGTTTGAACATTTTTAGATAATCCTAGAGCATGACATTTACACAGCCTATCTGTGTAAAGTCACTTCAGTTCAAAGGACATTTTACCCTTAGTCTAAAGCTTATAAATAATCAATTAATTGAGATATATTTTTCCTTGGCTAAAATATCAAAGCTAAAGTAGGTTAGGCTAATTTTGAACCCGGACTCAAATATGCTAAATGCATATCTAAAACCAAAAATAAGCATCGTATTCAATGAGGAATCATTTTAAGATTTGCCAAGAAATACAAGAATAAAGCAAGAATGACCACTTTCCCTGATTTTATTTGAAATATTTCTGGAAATGTTAGGAATAAGATGAAGAAGAGAAATTAAAGCAAGTGATAGGAGTAAAAAAAGAATTAAAACACATCCTTTTGATGTTGACATATTGGTTTCGTAAGAATTCCCTAGGAAAGCAGAAAAGAAATTGAGACAATTGAGATATCTGTGAAGTTGTGGGCTACTTAAAATGTGCATAGAAAGTATTTATATATAACAATAGTAAAAACCCAAGAGGCAATAATAGAAAGGAAGACTCCAGGAAAAATAGCTACAGGAGATTTAAAATGCCTGGAAATCTGTATATCAGTACATAATGAGGACATGTAAAAACTCAGTTATAATGTTTTTTCATAAAAAATAAAAATAAAGAAAAACTTGAATATATGGAGGAATATTTGGTGTTCATTGCTTGAATGAGCATAATAAAAATTCAATACTAACACAGTTAATTTACCCATTGAATGTTATACCAGTCAAAATACCAAAGAGAGTGTTTATAGAAATACTAAATAATAAAATTCATTTTGAGGAACAAAAGATCTAGAACATAAATGAAAATAATAATTCTTAAAGACCATCAGAACAAAAGGGGATTTATTCATCCAGACTTCAAACTGTGAGCTTTTGATTCCTGATATCAGCAGGCATCAACACCATTTGATGTTAGTTAAAAATAGAACATTTGATAAATGGAACAGACTAGACAATGAAGAATCAGATAAATTAATTCAATAGTGCAATTTTAATAAACCCCAAAATATTAATTGCCTTACAAAGAACTTTATATTTTATAAGCCTTCCTAGGGAAAAAAAAACACTGTAAAATCATTTGGCATAAATTAGGCTTATACCAACATCTTATACAATATTCCACAATAATTCAAACATTTGACCTGATTTTAAGATCATGGTATTAAGAAATTAGAAGAGCAACTAATCATATTCCTTTTACACATCAGGCATAAAAATAATTCTTAGCAAAAATAAAGACAAGATAATAAATTATAAAATCTATAATTTTAATAGAGGAAATGGAAAATCTATGACACAAAGACAATTAACACATATAAGATAAGAAAGGAGTCCAGTGACAGGAGGCACATTAGGCATAAAAATAATTCTTAGCAAAAATAAAGACAAGATAACAAATTATAAAATCTATAATTTTAATAGAGGAAATGGAAAATCTATGACACAAAGACAATTAACACATATAAGATAAGAAAGGAGTCCAGTGACTGAAGAAATTCTTTATCTCTGGTCAAAGTTTGACATCCCAGATTCATAGAAAATTTAGAGAAATACATAAGAAAAATTCCAAACCATTAAAATTAAGACATGCAAATGAAGACAAAATTAAGATTTAATCTCTACCCAGCAAGTTAGCAAAAATAACAAAATATGAAAAAAATCAATGTTGGAGTAATTGGGGGAAGAGACCACCAAAGTATTGCTGGTAGAACTGTGAATGTGAACAAACATTCTGGAAAACAATTTGAAATTATGAAAATAAGGTGACTAAAATGTTTATATGCCTTGATGAAGATTCTAGGATATTTCTCAAGGATTTGAATGATAAAAATGTCTACATAGAAACCAAAATCTTAATAGCAACTGCAAAAAAAAAGTAGATTCACACCATCAACTGGGAATACCTGAACAAATTGTTCTACCTAAATGTAACAGCCTATTACTGTGCTCTCAAAAATGACAAACATGATGAATGTTGAGAAGCATGGATTTACATGATTTGATTAAAAGTGAAGTGAGTAGAGCCAGGATATAAAAATGCAGAATTATTCCAACAATAAATAAATAAATAAAAAACATTTCGCCAAATTAAAATGACCAAGTTTTTTACTTCAAAGAAAATATTTTTCCTTGCTTCTTTGTAGAAGTGAAGGTCCCCAAGTATGGAATATTGCATTTTACATCAGAATTTTTCAGTTAATTGGTTTTAATGATATCTTTCTCATTGTCTTATTATTTTTCATAAGGCCTGGCTTTCTAGAAATGGGAAGTGAGAAATACAGGGAAATCATTTAAATGGTATAAAAAGAAAGATGTCCCTAAATAAAAACTAAAACTCATTCATACTGAATTGTAGCACATGTTCTGTATAAGATTCTTAACTAGTATTATGTCTCAAAATCAGGGAATGGAGAAAGCAAAATAAGATTTGGGACTTTCCAACAAGAGTAAAGAACAAAGTAGGGACACAGCAGACAAACTTGTAAGACATCAGAGCTTAATCTCAGGAAAATGATATTTATGGACAAATAGCAATTATATATGTTCATATATATTACACACACACACACACACACACACACACACACACACACACACACACACACACACACACACACAGACAATCATTTAAATGGATATATATATATATATATATATATATATATACACAGTAATAAAGATGACCACTTCCTTGTAAGAAATTCTATTTACTGAGGTAGAAATAATTTAGTAGGTATATGGCTATATGCATGTATTTATCCATTTTTTCAATAAACATTAATCAATGTCCACTACATATAAAATGCTTTTCTAGGGACAGTGATGGATACCAAGAAAAATCAGACATGCTTCCTTGCCCTCAAGAAACCTACAATTAACTTAGGGAAATAAGATATTTGCAAATGTCTGCTACAAAATGGATGACTGCAGCTTTAGTTCCTATGATTTATGAAGATTTTGCTTTTATTTTTGTAACACATTATAAACAAGGTAATTCTATGAACTTTAAACAAAATCTCATCCCCTCAGCATTAGTCATGCTTATATGAATCATTTGTAAATTAAAAAAAAAAACAACCCTTGGAATGGATATCAGAATTTAGAGATATTGAGTGTAAGCTCCTCCTCCTCTTCCTCCTCCTCCTCTTCTTCCTCCTCCTCTTCCAGTTTTTCTTCTTGAAACCATCTTGACTTTTTTTCATCTCAGCATGATTTCACTGAATTTATATTACTTGGTGAATCTCCAAAATCCTAAAGTGATCACTTTGTTCTCATATTCAGAAAATTTTAGAAGTAATTGAATTTGTCTTCATCATATGAATATTATATCAGGGTAATTTTATTACCTGTTTAAAATCACTGTCTTAACTTAGCAATTTAGCACCTCCTTCCTTCAGGGGCAATGCATTTTTTAAGGAAGTTTTCTTTAATTCTTTTCCCCTGCTATCTCCATTATTCAGTTTGGCCTTGGCTACTTGAATACTGTACCTACATACCAACACAACAAACAAAAAATTCAGAAGAATACCTCCTGCCCCCCCTCCCCAGCTAAAAGGTGATATACATAGGATTTTCCTCCTCTCTTCAGGGTAACAGATGTATTATCTTTGGGAGTCCACATAAGCATGCTCATTCTAAAACTGTAATTTTCTAATCTTTTTGTATCATGGACCTGTTAGTAGTCTAGTGAACACTAAGGGAAAATTGTTTGTTAACTATATTCATAATTGATGGAAATATCCAATTTCAGTTATGGGTTTGCAAAAAGAAAGACATTTTTTTCCATTCAAATTCACAGATTCTTTTCAATCCATGGACAAGGGAACATCATTTAAAGGTTCTGAAGGTCATTTTCCTCACCTGTGAAAAGCAGATAACGATACCCATGGTATAATTTTAATGTTGTTGAGGGGTTCAAATGACATAATGAGAAGGAAGTGCTACAGAAAATGTCAATTGTTACTATCACAGGAACATTTCATGGACCATCTGTGACTCTCATACCCTATAGGTTTTCCTATCTGAAAATATTGCTCCCAGGAGGGATGAGGAGAAGGACTGGATCAGTGCTTTCAATGGTACAGTCAATTCCCAGATCAGGAAATACCTTCTCTTCATATTGAAGTCTGAGAGAGCTGGCAAGATCTCAGATATATTAAGTGACTTGCCCAATATCAACCAGTCTGTATGTGTTAGAAATCTAACTTCAGTTCAGGGCTTTCTCACTAAGAGACCATCTCTATAACCAGAAAATTCAGCTGTCTCTGTCATACACTGATGCTTTCTAATTAATCGTCATTCTTCCACAAACCTAATCATTCCACCTAGATGGTGTACTTTCTAGCTGTATAAACCTGGGCAAATCATTTAACCCCTCTTTGTCACAGTTTACTAATTTGTAAACTGTGGGCAAAATAGCACCTTCCTCCCACGATTGCCGGGGGAATCAAAATATTTGTAAAGAACTTAGCATAGGGCCTGGAATATATTAGAAGCTTAAAATGTTTATTACTTACTCAACCATACTAAGAATCTAAACAAAGAGTAAGTACTATCAAAGTGATTTCTCTGTATGTCTGTTTTTTTCCTCTGTGTATACATCCCTGTGTGTGTGTGTGTGTTTTGTGCACTCTCTCTCTCTCTCTCTGTCTCTCTCTGTCTCTCTCTGTATGTCTCATTCTCTCTCTGTTCAGATCCATGTGGACACAGTTGAAAAATATCTGGGGCTGGGAGACATGATCACATGCTCTAAATATATCAGAATACAATGAAATTCTTAATCAGTTATGGAATAATTGTATGTGTTTTATTATAGTTAAAGATGATATTTTTACTACATAGAACTCCTTACTGAAATTTAAATGTTGTGTTAATGATATGTCTGATAACCCAAGGAACATGTGCTCGGTAGTTCAATTTATAGCAGATTAATATATTCATTAATGAACTATGAATTCCACTATAATGTATATTTTGATACTCTACCATTCCCTATTAAGTATTTCTCTTTCTAGTGCAAAATTATGAAATTCTTCTGTGAGTTCAGCTTTATTGGCATACAAACAACAAAGCCAAAAGATCATAGGAGTCCCTGATATGCCCATGTATTTAAAGGTAGGAGAGATTCACTACCTAATGAAGCATTCATTGTATATTAAACTGTTTTTTATTTTTAAAAAAAGTAAAAAGTTTTAAGGTTTACTCTATGTTAATATATTTAATTACTTATTCTGTCCCAATTAATTTGCATACCACAGGAATCCACTTTTTTACCATGCAAGAATACCTTAGAGTTTCTTAATTAGACTTCTTAAACCTGATATTCAGACTGGGAAATAGGCCTTGTTAGAAGAATGCCCAATGGAGTTCACTATTTTGAAGAAGGTTTCTCGTCTCTCTTCTCCCAGAAAGCAGCAAAACACCAAGTATTGTAAATGACCACCTCCTGAAAAATACTTGCCAATTGTGCTGTATGTAGTTGGACATTTTGCAAAATGCCTTTAGAAGCATTCATTATAATATTGTAAGCCTATTTCTTAAAATTCTCCTAACTAAAAGAATTTACTTCATTGAGTATAAGAAAATTAAAATGACTATGAAAATGCTTTGAGAACAAACGGTATTCTGTTGTGTAGGCAAATGATTTGTAAGATGACTTTGAAAAGTCAGCTGAAAAGCTGCTCCTCCCCAGCTAGTAGCTGTGTGCTAAGAGAAAGGCATGAAGGAGTAGGTGGAGAGGAGACATAAGTCTTGACAGCAAAATAGGGGGTTTAAACAAAGTATAGGATGACTACCTATTATAGAGTATGTTTGATTTTGATCAGTTCTCAATGTCCATTTGCTTTTGCCTAAGTGGGAATGAAAACCTGAAAATTCATGCAATTAGTAGTTAGAGATGGATCAAAATGATAGAAGAGAAATCTACTGAATCCTTGTTAAGGAATTTCTTTACCTCTGTATGAGAGATATAGGCATGCAAAAGTAAAAGGTTTTTATGGTTTTCAAAAATCTTAAATTCAACGGTCCCCACATATGCTGAGAATATATTTCCCTGATTTTTTTGCCCAGTAAAAAGGAGTTAGGAAAAAAGGAAGAAAAGCAGTGGGAGGGAAGGAAAGATGGAAGGACAGAAGAAGAAAGAAAGAGAGGTAAGGAGAAAATAAGGAAAGGAAGGAAGAAGGGAAAATGAAAGTAAGGGAAGGGAGGAAGAAGGAAAGAAAGGAGAAAGGGAGGGAAGGATAAAGGTAGGAAAGGACAATGGAAGAGAGGAAATGAAAAAGGAAAGAAAAGAAGAAGGAAGGAGGGATGACAAGGTAGAAGAAAGGAAGGAAGAAAAGGAAGAAGATAAGAAGTGGGTGAGGAAGAAAGGAAAGAAGGGATGGAGGGAGGGAGGAAGGAAACAAATACAAGAAAAACACTTTTTGTAGGTGGGGTGGGGTGGGTAGGCATGAACAGATGGAGAGATTAAAAGAAAAGTAGAGGTTTGAAGGAAGCTAGGATGACTAAAATACAGAGGTGATCAAGGAATACATTCTATGGATGGAGACAGTCTGTACAAAAGTACAGGGATGGGAGATGGAATGACCCATGTGAGGAACAGCAAGGACATTTTAGTTATATTGTAGACTGTGTGAGGGGAACTTATGTTTTATAAGCCTGGAAACATAGGTTGGAAACAATTAGTAAAGGTCTTAAAATATCAAACAAAGAGGTTTCTACTTGAGCTCATAGAACATAGAGATCCGCTATAACTTATTGAGGAAGAGAGTGATATGGTCTGCTTTACTAGCACTAATTTGGTTTATGTGCAGAGGAAGATTTAGTTAAAGGAGTTAAGTCAGAGAGAATAATCAGGAACCTTTTGAAGGTTAAATGAAACTCAGAGGCCTGAAGCAGGGAATAGCATATGAGAGCTATGGATCCCCATGAGATGCCTGTCATGGAGGGCACTGAATAAAGATGGGAATACAGGCTGTTTCAGAGAAAATAATAAACATTTCCAAGTCTGAGAGCTACCATAGGAGGACCCTATTCTTCCACCCCACCCTGACCACCCCCAGATAATGAGATACATTTTTTTTATTTTTCCAATTTAAATACAGTATCAGTTCAGAAGTAGAAATACCAATGATTGGAAAAAAGAATACCTTGAGAGAAATAAATTTTGATTGAATGAAGTACAGCAACGTGACCCACACATAAACATAGCCCCAGAGCTGATGAGTAAGCAAATTGCAAGCTCTACCATCCTACGCAGGACCAACTGTTTACGAAGACTGAATGCACAATTAAATGGTAACTTAAAGACCAAAATTTTCCACTCTTTATACCATTATCTATAAATCACTGAATAAGACATTCTGATTATCCTGGGCATTGGCCACATGCAAATTTAGACCTGAGTACCCATATTCTCTAGGCAATGAGCATAATCTGGCTTTGTATGATGTCAGGATATGGGATTTTAAATAATTTTATTGCCTTCTTCACATGATCTGGTGAGATGTGGAAATACATGGAAAGGTGGATTAGAGTAGGATTCAAAATTTATCATTGGTTTGAATGTTGTTGTTTCAATCAGGTCCAATACTTTGTGACCCCGTCTTTATGATTTACCTGGCAAAGTTACTGGAGTGGTTTGCCATTTCCTTCTTTAACTCATTTCATAGCTGAGGAAACAGAGGCAAACGTTAAGTGATTTGCCCAGGGCCACAGAGATAGTGAGTGTCTGTGACCAAGAAGATGAGTCTTCCTGACTGTATCCCTCGTGCTATATCCATTATGCCACCTAGTTGCCCCATAGACTTAAAAGGGTGTGTGTTAATTGGTATAATACCTCATAAAGCAGTGAGTTCCCCCTCTTTGAAGGTATTTAAGCCAGAGTTAGATGATAATTTCTTAAGCATAAGAATGAAACCTGCATTCATATAGTACTTAACATTTGACAAAATGATTTATATACTCCATCTCATTTGAGATTTACAACAATTTTATGAGCCCATAGTTATTACTATCCCCATTTTACAAGTAAGGAAACTGAGACTCAAAGTGATACAATGTCTTTGGCTATAGTCACAGCTGAAAACTGTCAATGGTGAAATCTGAAACCAAATATTTCTGACTTGGAATACTGTAGTATACTCACTATACTGAGAATTCTTAATCTGGGGTCTGTGAACTTAAAATAAACAAATGAATGAAATAACTATATCAATATAAGTGAGATTTTTCTTTTTTGCAATTCCATTTATTTTTCTCTTGTGCATTGGAAAAACATTATTCTGAGAAAATTTCTATAGATTTTTAACAGATGGATAAAGAGCCTACTATACACTGAAACAGGCTTCCTCTTTGTGGGACACATGGTGAAAAAGATTCATTTTCAAGACTGGATTAGACTGGTTGGTCCCTAGGTTAGGAGAAACAAATGGTATGGTGGAAAGACGGCTGGGTTTAATGTCAAAGGATGAACAGTCAAATTCTGGCTCCACCATTTAATACCTCTCTTATCTTGGGCGGGTAATTTACTCTCTCAGTTTCCTTTCTCTAAATTATAAAGTGAAGTATTTGGACTAATTGCCCTTTAATATCCTTCCAGCTCTAAATAAGTGATCATATGACAATCTGAAATTCTGTGAGAAACTAGGAGATGAAATAGTAACAAATCGTTATATTTGTAGGTGGGGGTGAAGTGGGGTGAGGTATTTGATTAATTTTGCTTCACCTCTGCTGGACCATCATATTTTTCTTACTGACCTAACCATGCTAAGAGTGAATCTGTTACTGTCACCAGATGTCAAGGGTCATAATCTTTTGCTTAAACTGTGGCAGGTTGGTGTAGCGGCAAGCACCCCAAGCGTCCTCAGGGTTTGCTGCCACCAGGTTCTTGGATCTGCTTTGATAAAGGAAAGCAACTCAAAATGGGTTAACAAGCTTACTTTAATCAGTCAAACATGTATCTTTACCTAGTTCAGGGGAAAGAGGTCAGCACCCCAAACTTCAGAATATACGGACAGAATTATTAAGTCAGAGAAACAGATCAAGTAGACAGATTTCAAACTGTCCAAGCATTACATCCATACCAAATCAACATCTGGGTTTCAACATCTGGGTTTTTCAAAGCCAGGGGGCTCTGGACAACGGCTTCCCAGAATCCATATTAAATCACAGAACAATTCTCAAAGTGAGCCCCAAAACAAAGCTACACATCAGGGCTTATATAGCCTTCTCCTGGCTCAGAGAATGTAACAACCTTATTGACTCACTGGCCAATCAAGAAGTATCTACTGAAAAACAAGCCTTCCACCCCAGGCTCCAGGTGCACTTTAGCCTAGGGTCAGGGAAGATCTTCAAATTTACATTCCCATTGACTTTTAAAGCTGACTTGTTGTTTGTCCCTTGCTTTTGAAGAGGACCAATGACATCACAGATGATGTCTTTACTTGTGAGTGAATTGGATTTAAGTGAGGCAGAGTTGTATTGAAGTCCAGCAGCAAGAAAAAAGTCAAGACAACTGGCAAAGGCCTGGGACTCAGTAGTTGACCTTGGCCTCTTTAAAATCTGACCAAACTCCAAACACCTGTTTCAGCCTCCTTCAAGTTCTTTGCATTTGCCTGTTCCACCACTGGAAGCCATCACATGCTTGAAGTAGACATTTCCTACTTCACAGACAAATTTGAATCCTGCTGGCTACCCTCAACCTAGTTTAGCCCATCTCCTGAGACAGTTTTACTAAGTTGTTGCCACTGCTCACGCTACAACTTTGTGAAGTCAGGAGTTAGAACTGAGTGACAGATGAACACCAAAGGGAGATGAGGAGCCTGGCAGAGACCTCTGCAAGCCCTTACACAAGAGGTGTTAATCCTCCTTGAACACCTCAAGAACTCCAAGGCTGACTTCTATAGTTGCTCAACTCTCCTGGTTGTGACAATAACAGCAACAGTCTTTTTTGTTATTGTTTAGAGAAGAAATTTCAGTTTTCTGACACAGAATAAACAGAATTTAGAACCAATGTAAGATGTCTGCATTGAATAAATATATGGTTCCCAAAATTTTAGGAAAAAAAACATGTGCCATTTTTCATTGTGATATATCTATACTTAATGAAAACAATGTCAAAGAAGATAGAAGAGATCCAGCAGATACAGCATTTCCTAGTGTGTGGCCACCATGTACTAGAATGCACTGGAATTACAGACCTATCAAAGGCTCTTTGGGCAGCCAGTTGGTACAGCTCTGGGCCTGGAGTCAGGAAGACCTGAGTTCAGATGACGCCTCAGATATTTATTAGCTGTGTGGCCCTGGACAAGTCACTTAACCCTGTTTGCCTAAGTTTCTTCACCTGTCAAATGGGTTGGAAAAAGAAATGGCAAATCGCTTCAATATCTTTGCCAAAAAACCCAAATGAGGTCTCACATGGTTTCATGAATACTCATACATGACCCAACAACAACTCCTCTGTGGAAGAGTGAAGATTTTGGGAGTGTTTTGCAGCTGCTGGGTATTATCAGCTGCTGTGGGGTTCAATGTAGTCCCTGAGGCAAAAAAAAACACACACACACACACACACACACAAAACAAGACAAAAACAACAAAAAGTTAACTTTTTATAAGACTAAAAAACAGGAATCACTTCTCAGCCACTCTTTACTTATATTATGAAAATGTGCTTAAGTGTGTAGGTAGAAATGTGTAAAGGAGCCAAATTGCGAAAGTCTTTAGAATGCATTATATATTTTCCTCTACTCAATCTCTGTTCATGGCAATTAAGTTTTTAATTTTTTTCATATGTAACATTTTATATTTCATTTAATGACTTTAAATTAAAATTGTCCACACTTTTTTGTTCATGTGCATGGCAGACATATTTTCAAAGTTTTTTGAAAAGTTTATCCTTGATTCTATACATAGCAAAGACAGGAAATTATTTATTGAGATTTCAATTCAAATAGAAATAAGTGACTGGGACCACACAAATATCAAGTGACTGGTATTTCACAAAAACAAATTTAGATTTTAAAAGACATAAAATCAAAATGCTTTTGTTAGGGGGGGACAAGTGTCAGTAAGCTGGGAGTCTCGGTGGGATTCTTTTTTTGTGTTAATGTATTTGTATTCAGGGTTTTATATTTACAACATGGTTATTAAATAATAGAAAACTCAAGCGTCCGTGGGATTCTTAACAAATAAATGAGTACAAGGATATAATAACCATTCACAGTTAGTGACAAACCTTCCTGTACTTGGGTTAATGAAGATAATGTTGTTTGACTTATTCTATTCTATTTCCTCTCCTGGCAAGACTTATCCCTTTATACAGGAGAATTCAATGGAAGGTATGATACAAAAAAAAAAAAATACAATAGAATTCTAGAGAGAAGAAGAAGAGTTTGGCTATGTCCCCAAACCATTCAACTGTAATAGATATCTGAATAGAGGAATGAAAATGTTTTTATTAATTCCCTACTATTTTCCAAGCTCTTTGCTAAGGATTGAAGATAAAATCAGAAAAAGCAATATAGCCCTCAACAAGTTTACATTCTAATAGAAAAAGGCAGTGTAAATATGGGAGTGGTGGTCAGGAAGGAGTATTTTTGGTCAAAATTTTGCAAGCTGTGAATTCTTCTCAAACAAACAACAACACATTTATTAAGTAGTTACTGTGTGCTGGTCACTATCACCAAACCTTGATGAATCCTATGCAGTAATGAATGGTAATGTCAATTTAATATTACATAGCTGAAAAGAGAAAATATAGGCAGGCAGATAGGGATGGCACAAATATGTAGGGGACAGCAATGTGGCCACCAAGGATCAGAGGGGAGATGCCCATAACAAGTACAGATATTCCTTCCACATTGCCATGGGGTTGGGGAAATGGAGACTTCATGATCTACAGCATCTTAAATTCTTAAAATAGTTTGACTTTCCCTTTGTACCAGAAATTTGTTGTTGTTTTTCTTTTTATTCTCCTTTTTCTTTTATGGGATGATTACAGTGTTTTATTGTAGAAATTTGGGGTAAGTGTTTGCTCATGGTTTCTGTATCATCTGCTAGCCTTTGAGTGTTTTCTGCAGCTTCCACAAAATTCCCCCGAAATTCCCATTTAATTTCTTAGGCTTACCTATGAGAAACAAGAAACCATGAGGGCAAAATTGGATGTGGAAGAAACAACTGTATTCATTCTTCAGTGTGGGGAAGAAAAAATAGAAGTAATCAACAACAAAAGAATACAATAGAACCATAGGAAGACCTTTCTTCGTGGAGAAACCAGTGCTTCATTTTATCTATATCAGATTTCCTTTCACAGGTTTCCTCACTTTATTTCCTCTTCTTCTTCACCTTACCTTAAGGTTTTAATGATCTCAGCCCTGCCTGCATTGACACAGTCTGGGAAAACCGAGACTGAGGCTTTTATACTTAAATAGATCTCTCAAAAATAAGGCTAATTTCTAAAAGTCAGTTCCTACAGATATAATTAATTTAGTTTTGCTGAAAGCAGTTCTATTCCATTTGTCTGGGTTTTTTTTTTTTTTTGGTTGTTTTTTAGGTATAAATTTGGCTCTTCTGACTATTAAATTGTAAAGAGATTCTGGGAAGATGCCAGGGGGAAAAATGTTCATATGGCTCCAATTTATTTTGAATTCAGTAACAAGAGAGTAAAAGAAGAATAAATAACTCTTAGAAATGGGAGTGAGGAAGTGCTGAATCAAAAACAATTAAAGGTTGACAAATACTTCTTTCAAAAAATTAAAAATGATGTGAGAAAACCGTGTTTCAAAATATTTGGCTCTATAGCCACATGGAGCAGAACTAGATTTGGGTTTTTTGTTCCAAATGACCAATTTCATATATTCTGTGGAATCTGGTGGAAATTTTAGTGCCACATGGTATCCTGTTAAATAACGACCCACCCAATACCTTCTTGGCACACACAGCATGGAAAACAATACACACTCCTATTGTCATCTCAGCTATACTTCAAAGAGGAATTGTCTTTTTGCTTACAAAAAATGCAAGGCTTGTAGAAAAGTGCCCTCTCAATCTGTTGGTAAATCGCTACTCTGTCTCCATGGACTCTAGAAGATCAGTGGTTGGATTTATCCGGGCCTTCATTTTAGCAGGTTTCTTTGTGTTAAATTATGATCTCTGTAGAGGGAGAAGTATCATTCAGATCTGAAAAATCCCTTCACAAGAAAGGGTAGATTCATCCTTCTGATAAGCAAGATCCATTCAAATATAAACTTGTGGACGACAGGTAATATTTATCTCTTATTTTTGCTTGCTATTGTGCCAGTAACTGATCAGCAGTTCAGGAAGGTGTGTGACGTAACAGAAAAAAAGGTCCAATTTACTGAGCCATGACTGGTGCAAAAGTTAGATTAACAACTGGTATTAAAAACGAAGTCTGGGCGGGAAGCGCAGGGAAGGGAAGTCGCTGCGGTTTCCTGCTTCAGTAATGCTTGTAAGGAAGCAGCTGTTCCATTTCTGGCCGGAGCCGCCCTTAGCCACCTCCCCTAACCAACCCTTCTCAGGGCTACCTTTCCAGAAGCAGCCTTCAGCCTCAGCCTCCTCAGCGTCAGCTCCAGCGGCTGCGCAGTCGCCACTTTTCTCCTCTGCTTCTTCGCTGCCTCCTCCGTATCCCCCTGCCAGGAGACCTCGTGTCCCTCTCAGGTGCGACAGAATTACCGCCAGTACTCGGAGGCCGCCCTCAACCAGCAGACCAAACTGGAACTCCACACCTCCTATGTCTACCTGACCGTATCTTACTGCTTCTACCACGACGATGTGACATTGAAGAACTTTGCAAAATATTTCCCACAGCAATCCCGCAATGAGAGGGAACCGTGCTGAGACACTAATGAAACTCCCAAACCCACGAGGCGGCAGGATCTTCCTGCAAGACATCAGGAAACCAGATCGAGGCCACGGGAAGAGTGGGCTGAAGGCAATGGCATGTGCTCAACACTGGGGGGAAAAAGCCAGCCCTTATTGAAATTGCTTAAGCTGGCAAGCCACAAGAATCCTTCCCTCCTGCCCCCCCCC
>NW_027187358.1:2021901-2038284 GCF_028583685.1 Petaurus breviceps papuanus | reverse complement strand
GCCCGTTTATGTGACTGCATCGAAGCCCACTACCTGGATGAACAGGTAAAGTTCACCAAACAACTGGGTTGTAAACAACATATCCAACCTGTGGTAAATGAGAGCCCCAATTCTAGCATGGGGGGGGGGTATCCTTCTGACATGCACACTTTTGGAGACTATAACTAGGAGAGCTAAGCCAGGTGGCTTACCCCACACCTGGGAACTGTGGGCATGACTCAATGAATCACCTAGGGGTCAGTATGCATAGTTTTATAACTCTTTGTGTAGAGTTCTGAATTGTTCTTCAGAATGGATGAACCAGTTTGCCACTCCACCAGCAGTGTACTAAGTGTCCATATTTTTCTACATTCCTGACATTTTTCATCTTCCTTTTTTTTTTGTCATATTAGCCAATCTGATAAGTGTGAATTGGTAATCTCAGAGTTATTTTAGTTTTCAATTCTTTAATCAATAATGATTTAGAGGGGCAGCCAGGTAGCCCAGTGAGTAAGAGCACTGGCCCCAGTGCTGGGATGACCTGGGGATCGAATCAGGGCTCAGACACTTAGCACCCACCCAGAAACACCTGACCGTGTAACCTTGAGCAAGTTACTTAAACCCAATTGCTTAAAAAAATAATGATTTAGAACATTTTTTCATGTGAATATTGAGAGTTTTGATATCTCATGAAAACAGCCTATTCACATCTTTTGATCATTTATCAGTTGGGGGATGGCTCTTATTTTTTATAAACTTCTCTCAGTTCCCTTTATATATGAGAAATGAGGCCTTTATCAGAGAAATTTGCTGTGAATGTATTCCCTAGTTTCCTGCTTTCATTTTAATTTTGGCTGCATTCGTTTCATTGGTGCAAAACTTTTAAATTTCGTGTAATCAAGATTATTGGTTTTATTTCTTATGATTCTCACTATCTCTTGTTCATTCATAAACTCCCCTTTTTTTCATAGATTTGATAGGTACCTTTTCCCATGCTCCCCTAATTTACCTATGAAATTATAACCTTGTCTTGATATACAGTGTGAGACGTTAGTCTTTGCCTAATTTCTTCTAAATTCTGCCAAACTGCTTTTCAGTCTTCCCAGAAATTCTTCTCAAATAGTGAGCTTTTGCCTCAAAAGCTTGGCTCTTTGAGTGTATCAAGAGCTAGATTACTATGGTTATTTAGCACTGTGTATTGTGTACCTAATCTATTCCTCTGACTTGCCACTCTGTTTCTTAAGTCATTAACAGATTGTTTTCATGATTATAATTTTGTAATATATTTTGAAATCTGGCAGCTAGTCTGTCTTCCTTCACTTTCCCCCATTTATTTTAGTCCTCTAGGTTGTGTCATCTTCCTTGCTGCTGAAGATTTAAGACTTCTGATCTTTTCTATCTGCCCGCCAGCTGAATATTCTTATATGTGGTGTTTTCCCCAATTAGTGTCAGCCCCTTGAAATTCAGGAATATCAGCCTTTTCTATTTGTATGCTCAGCATAAAGCACAGTGTTTTACATAAAGTAATGCCTTTATAAATGCTTTTTTCATTCATTTTTCTTATTACACTGGGGAAGTGATACTTTTCTGTTTTTATTCTGGCAGTATATGAGATAGAAGAGCATTAAAAAAAGAGACTGAAGATACTAAGACCAGTTAGAAATCTATTATAATAGTCTCAAAGTAATGTAGGGTCTTGAGCAGGTATGGTTTTCATAATGTAAAATGAAAAGGAAATGAGCAAATTTTTTTTTCGAGGAATTGCTGACAGAACTTGGTGATGGAGTAGATATAGGGGAATCAAAACTAACTCTGTGTAAGTCAAAGACTGGGAAAATACTGGTACCATGAATAGGGATGTCAGTTAAAAAAACAACTCAGTTTTAGCTAAAGTCAGTATAATTCAACTGAAGTAGATACAATTCAAGAAGTATTTAAGTAGTGTCAACCCTGAGCAAATGATCAAAGAGGTACAGAAGCTCTGCAACTGCTATTAACTCTAAAAAAATAGAGAGCACACACAGGTTATCAAAACCACAGTTAATTCTAAAAATAAAATAAACCTAAGCACTAACAATTGTTATATGCAAAAAACCAAACCAAACCAAAACAAAACAAACTTTCTGTATTCCATTGGAGGAGAGAAACTAGACAAATATGTGCTAGGCCCCTCTCTAGTAGGAGACCTACTTTACTGTGGGCAAAATTCAACACCTATACCAATGACTGCACAATGAGGTATACCCCTCACAGTGAGGGGTAATGAGACAAGAGTGATTCATAGCAGGACTTCATGCCTAGAACACAGGTGCTACAGTTCCTTGTCCAAGGTCAGGAAACACATGATGAAAGTGTGAAATAGTTGTGGGATTTTGTTGTGGCTGAGTTCATCCAGAGGTTAAGCACAAAGGATTGTTGTTATGCCAGACCCAGGGCACAGTTTGTTTACTGGCCATTAGTTCTGGACAACAGGGTGTCTCCTAACAGTAAAAAGTGGAATAAAAAGAGAGGAGTGGTCTTGGCATGGGGATCCTATAGTACAGAGCATTGTGTGAGCATTGGGAGATATACAAAGTTTAGATGTAAGAAAAAATTCTGCTCTCCTGGAACTTAGAATATGGTAGGGGAAAATGTCAAAGTATAGTACTGAATCAAAAATGATAAAAAGCAAGATAAATGCATTTTAAAAAGTCCCTATGTAAAATATGTATGAGGTCACTAAAAAGGTTGTCAATGACTCAGCAAAAGAGGTATGGTTACATTTAAATTAGACTCTAAAAATGTATAAACGAATAAACATGTAGAGAGGGTATTCATGCATAGGGAATACGATCTTCCCCATAGCAAAAAAGGCAGTATGAGGTATGTATGAGAGTGAGTAATACAGTTTTTCTAGAACTGAAAGTATATGGTAGGGTGCCATCAGATTATGGAGGGCTTAGAATACCATAGTAAGTAAAGAAGCATTATTTTATAAAGGGGTGCCACTAAAGCTTTTTGAGCAAAGAATTAATATGACCTGAGCTGCTCAGGAGGAAAATATGTGTAAGAACTGTGGGAAAGAAGACAAAGATTGGAAGAGGGAAGATATGGAAGCAATTGAGACATTGCAGATGATGTAGTGATATGTAGAGAGGCAGAAAGACATGCCTATGTTCATATGGTCCCAGTACTTTGCTTGTTTGTTTTCCCACAGATTTGCTTCAGTAATAATGATCATTAAAATCTTCCTGGAAGGTTGATTTTGTTAAAAAACAAACAAACAAAAAATGAAAAAACAAAACAAAACAAAATCTTGCATGGTGGAAGGTATGCTGAGTTTGGCAAAAATTATACTTTGCAATAGCAAAGCTACTTATGACCTGATGGAAATGTGTCATTTAACTTCTCTTCCCTGTCATCTGTAAATCAAAGGGGTGGGACTAGATGTCAAAATCCATGACCATATGGCCTTAGTGAATAATTTTAAAAGCAATGGTCCCAAAGTTTTGGTATTAAACCATTATAGTAATATCTAAGTGAATTTGAAGGTTCTCAGTAGACAGAAAGTGATGGAATGATAGAACTAAAAAGGACCTCATAGCAAATGGTAAATAGAAGGTTTCTATAGAAGTTTAAATTGAGTCTAATTATAATGTGGGTAAAACAAAGGGCATTTCAGGCCTATCAAATCACATAATAATTTGATCCAGTAAACATATACTAACTAAGCACTTTTTAAATTATTATTTTTTTAATTTAATTTAGAAGCATTTCTTTTGAAAAAAAGAAAATTCATCAAAAAATAGTAATTTATTACCCTTGAAACAAATATGGACAGACTGTTAAGAAACTGTGTGTGTACCCTTTCAGCTTTAATGCTATTAGTGCTATACCTCATAGAGATAAAAAGAGAAAAAGAATACTAATAATTAAACATTTATCTATAGCAGCCCTATTTGTGGGGGCAAAACACCTACAGTCTTCAATGGTTTCAGTGTGAACCCCCTTTTTTAATGAGGACTCAGTATTTTTTAAACCTGAGTCAGGGAATTCATTGTTTATTTGCTTCACACTGCTACATAACTAACTATGGACCTGTAGCTTGCTTTGATATGGGTTTCTGACCTTGAACTCTGTTTATACCTGTTTTTTTCTTTCTACTTCTTTGGAATAGATAAACCTATCTCAAAGTCCCATTTATCCATCAGGCCTAAATTTATATGGCCTTGTCCAGAGGCAAGGTGACTGGATATAGGACATCTCAAATTGTTTATTGCTGTGATTTAGGAGATGATTTCACCCTCATGCTTCAATATTACTAAAGCCTCAATAAATGTCCAACTTACTCCCCTGAGTAGAAGAGAAATGCTGGGAGAATTTCAGTCAGGGTCATCAGTATCCACAACTGTGAATCTTTATGGAGCTCTAAAATCTAAAATAACAATAAAATCTAGTTTGCTTAAGTTAAATTCTTCCTTTTGAATGTGTAACTACTTAGTATGCCCTGTAGAATCTAAGCTTCTTGGGAACAAGGATCATCTCATTTTTGCATTTGGGTCCCCAGTATCCATTATAATCTCTGACACAGAGTTGTTGTTGTTGTTGTTGATGTTGTTGTTGTTGTTATTGTTGAGACCTTCAACTTGTCTTATATCTGAAAGTGCGCAATTGATTGACCAAGCAATTATTAATCACTTGATATGAGTCAGAACTATACACCAGGCTTCATTGATACAAAGATAAAAAGGAAATAGGCCTTACATTCAAAGGGCTTCCATTCTTGAAGATGGATACAGATGACAGAAAAGTAAACAGAAATTGTCAGAATACAAATACAAAAATGTCAATGCAAAAAAGAAAACTAAATACAAAATTCAAAGCAAATATACTCTGATCTTGTCTGGAGGAAAGGAAGATTGCTAATAAAAAAAATGGAAGGGGACTTGTAGAAAGAGGGAGTGCAAGATAAGCCCTGAAGTAAGAGATGGCATTTGATTGGAGATTCTGAAAGTATTAGTTAAGGAAAGAGAGCATTCCAGGCTTGTGAAAAGATTCAAACTGAAGATGAAATATTCCTCTTTTGGAAAGAGCAATTGGGTGAGTCTGGCTACAATGTAAAGTATAGTAGGTATACAGAGTAGTGATAGGAAGGTCTAATCTGAAATAAATCTAGAAAGATAGATTGCAGCTAGATTGTGTTGGTATTTCAATGTCCAACAAGAGTTTCTGTTTGATTTTAGAGCAGGAATCTTCACTTGGTGGGTGTACTTTTTTCATACTTTGATAATTATTTCATATATATATATATATATATATATATATATATGTAGATAGATAGATGTAATGCATTATTCCTTTGCAAGCTTATATATTAATGTTATGCATTTAGAAACATCATTCTGAGAAATGGTCCATAGATTTTTATTAAGGCTTTCAAAATAGTCCATGGCACAAAAAAAGTTTAAATTCTTTTTTTAAACACAATCAGAAGGCAGTGAAGGTTCTAGAGCAAGGGAGGGAGATGGTCAGACCTGTGTAAGTAAAGAAATGACCTGGACATCACACATACTCTAGCCTTTCAGAACTATAGAAGGTAAGATAAGTGGCATGATGTTTGAAGTTTGTATAATTGCTCACCCTCTTCTCCAAACAGCCACCTATTTCTGGTCTACACTGTTTCATATAACAGTGAAGAAGGTCTCTGCAACCTCTAATCCTAAATTTCATGGCTCCTCTTTTCAATGACCAGAACTGCTGAGGGTGGAAAGAAAAGAGAATCAAGACAGTGAAACTCAAAGAGGTAGATCTTCAGTGACAAGATAACATGGTAAACTGAGGCAGTTACTGTGATGATTCAAATAAAAGAATATATTTAGATTTTGCTGAAATATGCAGATTATCCATCCTAATTTCCCATGCCTGCTTATCTGTGGAAATCCATGTGTTCATTCCCTTTAATTGAAACTTTAGAGCAGAGTTTCCCTGCCTCAGTTTAGCTAGCAAGCTACCCAGAATACTTTTGGTGTTATACAGTGAGTGCAAGTAATTAAATTAATATGCATAATATGTCACTAATTAATATCTAAAAATATTATCTTTTAAAACAAAGCCAGTAATTTACAAGTGTGGTGAGAGAAGTGCAAATGTCCATCAGAATTAATTTTTTTAAATTTGTTTATTTATTTTTAGCATAAAACAATCCATTCCTCAATCCCTTGGGTTTCAAATTTTCTCCCTCTCTCCCCTCCCCAGATGTCGAAATTTAATCAAATATAGGATCTGCAATTACCTTCACATTAAAAATTAGTCAGGTTGTAAAGAAGGATTGTAACCAATGGAATTACCAATGGGAAAGAGGAAACAAAACAAGAAAAATAAAGATAGCAAGTAGTTTGCTTCAATCTGCTTTCAGACTGTAGCTCTTTCTCTGGTTGTGGATCTCTCTTTCCATCATGAGTTTTTGGGAGTTGTCTTATAACCTTACATTGCTGAGAGGAGCCCAGTCTATCAAAGTTAGTCATCACACATATGTTGTGTCTGTAATTGTGTACAAATGTCTCCTTTTTCTGCTCTTCTCCCTCAATATCAGTTATGTAAGTCTCTTCAGGTTATTATGAAGTCTGTCTGCTCCTCATTTCTTATAGCACAATAGTATTCCATTACATTCATATACCACAATTTGTTCAGCCATTCCCCAGTTGAAGAGCATCTCCCTTGATTTCCAATTCTTTGTCACCACAAAAAGAGCTGCTATAAATATTTTTTGTGCATAAAACCCTAGAAGTGGTATTGCTGGATCAAAGGGTATGCACTTATGGTTGAATCAGTTCATATCAGTTCATCAGCAATGCCTTAGTTTTCCAATTTTTTTCACATCCACTCCAGCATGTATCATTTTCCTGTTTTGTCATCTTAGGCAATCTGACTGATGAGATATGGTACTTCTGAGTTGTTTTGATTTGCATTTCTCTAATCAACAATGATTTAGAGCATTTGTCATATGCTTATACATATATATATATATATATATGTTTAATTTCATCCTCTGAAAACTGTCTGTTCATATCCTTTGACCATTTATCAATTGGGAAATGATGTGCATTCATATAGATTTGACTCAATTCTTTGTATATTTTAGAAATGAGACCTTTATCAGAGACACTGGTTGTAAAAATTATTTCCCAATTTTGTACTTTATTCTTAATCTTGGTTACATTGGCTTTATTTGTACACAATTTAACGTAATCAAAATTATTCATTTTGCATTTTTATAATTCCCTCAAACTCTTGTTTGGTCACAAAATCTTTCCTTCTCCATAAATCTGAGAGCTAAACTATTCTTTGCTTTCCCAGATTGCTTACTTACAGTATCAGACTTTATACCTAGATTGTGTACCGATTTCAAATTGATTTTGCTATACAGTGTTAGATATTGGTGTATGCCCAGTTTTGCCATACTCTATTTGTTTTTCAAGTTTTTGTCAAACAGTGAGTTCTTATCCCAAAAACTGGGTGTTTGGATTTATGAAAGAGTAGTTACTCTAGTCATTGACTGCTGAGTGTCACATATCCAATCTACTCCATTGATCCACTACTCTTCCTCAGCCAGTATCAAATAGTTTTGATGACTGATGCTTTATAATACAGATTAAAATCTGGAATGGATAGGCCACCTTCCCTAGCATTTCATTTCATTAATTCCCTTAATATTCTGAAAATTTGTTCTTTAAAAGAAATTTTGCTACTATTTTTTCTAGCTCTATAAAGTAAAATTTTGGTAGATTGATTGGTATGACACTAAATATCGGTAAAATTGTCATTTTTATTATATTAGCACAACCCAGGGAAGAACAACTGATGTTTTTCCAATTAGTTAGATCTTACTTTATTTGTGTGAAACGTGTTTTGTAATTGTGTTCATATAAGTCCTGGGTTTCTTTTGATAGGTAGATTCCCAAATATTTTATAATATCTACAGTAACTTTAAATGGGATTTCTCCTTCCATCTCCTGCTGTTGGATTTTTTTTAGAAATATATTAATGCCAAGGATTTATGTGGGTTTATTTTATATCCTGCAACTATGCTAAATATATTTATTATCTCAGGTAGTTTTTTACTTTATTCTCTAGGATTCTCTAAATATATAATCATATCATCTGCAAAAAGTGATAGCTTAGTCTATTCTTTGCCTAATTTGATTCTTTCAATTTCTTTTTATTCTCTTTTTGCTACTGCTAATATTTCTAGTACCAAATTGAATAAGAGGGGTGATAGAGGAAATCCTTGTTTCACCCCTGATTTTATTGGAAATGCTTCTACCTTATCTGCATCATATATAATACTTGCTGGTGGTTTTAGATAGATGTTCCTTATTATTTTAAGGAAGATTCCATTTATTCCTATACTTACTAGTATTTTTAAGAGAAATGAGTGTTGTATTTTTGTCATAAGCCTTTTCTGCTTCTACTGAGATAATCATGTGTTTTCTGCTAGTTTTGTTGTTGATATGACCAATTATATTGATAGTTTTCCTAATATTGAACCACCCTTGCATTGCTGGAAGTGTATTATTCTTACGATAAGCTGCTGTAGTCTTTTTGCTAATATTTAATTTAAAATTTTTTGTATCTATAGTCATGAGGGAAATTGGTCTATAATATTTTTTCTCCATTTTGTCTCTTCCCAATTTAGGTATCAGTACCATATTTATGTGTCTAAAGCCAAGCGCGAGTGGCTTTTCAGAGGACTGCTTTTGTGAACAGCTTCAAGGTTCTGATTACATAGTATAGCAAACTCTCTCTTTATTCAGCAGTAAATTAAAGCAAAATATTCACAGAAATCAATGTACAATATTCACAATGTTTTGACATAACAACTTATCACTAAAATGGCTACATGGTTTTCACCAAAGTGGCCACATTTTTAAACAAAGTATATTCATTTAGTAACTCCATTATCCAGTAAGTCCTTAATTCAGTTATCCTTAAGGAGGCTTGTCTACTGAACGGACACAAAGTACAAAGGTCAAAGTGCTCCACCCTGGGTCACAGTAAATCATAATCTTCTCTGTCAGCATCAGGTACCCAAGAAGAGATATTCTCATATTAACTGGAAGCTACATCTCAGCTTCCATGGTCCCAGCTCCCAGCTCCTGCTGGAATCTATACAACTGTCACCTGGGTTCAAAGGCAGGCAGCTCCCAGTTACTTGTCCAGCTCTTTGACCAGTTTTTTTTTATTATTGTTATTGTTATTATTTTTCAAATGCTTTATTAACTTCTGATTTACATCATTCATTTCCGCCAGATTTTGAGTTACAAATTTTCACCCCATTTTTCCCCTACCCACCGCCCCAAAATAGCAGTCCCACGGGATATCCCCTCCTCCAATCTGCTCTCTCCCATATTTTCTCCCATACCCCTTTTGACATTTCAAGTGGATCTCTATGCCCCAGTGCCTGTATATCTTATTTCCCAATTACATGTAAAATAGTATTAAATAAATATATCTTTAAATATTTGATTTTAAAACATTGAATTCCAGATTCATTCCTTTCCTCCATTGTCACCTACCCTTATTGGGAAGATAAGCAGTTCAGTATAGGTTGTACATGTGTGGCTAATGCAAAACAATAACATAGTAGACATATTGTAAAAGACTGACTATATTTCCCTCCCTTCTATGCCACCTACCACTTGTTCTTTTCTCTACTTTGATGCATTCCTTTTCAAAAGTGAGTGTTTCCAATTTCCTTCCCCCTGAGCCTGCCCTCGCTTCCATCATCCCCCTTCTCAACCCCTCCCTGCCCTACTCTCCTGAAGGGTGAGATACCCTATTATTTCATTCATTCATTGTATTTCATTCCCTCCCCAAGCCAAATACAATGGGAATAAGGTTGAGCCATTCCCATTTGCCTTCCTATTCTTCCCCTCCATAGTAACCATTTTCCCTTACCTCTTCTTTATGAGGTAGTTTACCCCATTCTGTCTCTCCCCATCTCCTCTCATCACCTCTCTTACCTCTTCATTTCACCTTTTAAGTATCATCACTTCTTGTTAAATTGGTCCTGGGCCCTCTATCTATGTATACCTGTAAACATACATACACACATAAATATATGTATTCATATGCCCATATATCCATATATATATATATATATATATTCCCTTCAACTACTGAGAAAAGTTTCATAAGTTACAATTATTGATTTTCCATGTAGGAATGTTAATAGTTCAACTTTGATAAGTTCCTTATGATTTCTTTTCCCTATTTACCTTCTCATGCTTCTCTGGCTTCTTGTATCTGAATGTCAAATTTTCTATTCAACTCTGGTTTTTTCAGCAAGAATGCTTGAAAGTCCTTTATTCCACTGAGTAACCATATTTTCCCCTGAAACATGATACTCAGTTTTGCTGGGTAGGTGACTCTTGATTTTAATTCCAGCTCCTTTGACCTCTAGAATATCATATTCCAAGCCCTTCGATCCCTCAGTGTAGAAGCTGCCAGATCCTGGGTTATCCTGATTGTGTTTCCACAATATTCAAATTATTTCTTCCTGGCTGCTTGCGATATTCTCTCCTTAATCTGGGAATTCTGGAACCTGGCTATAATATCCCCAGGAGTTTTCTTTTTGGGATCTTTTTCAGGAGGTGATCGGTGGATTCTTTCAACCTCTATTTTGCCCTCTGGCTCTAAAACATAGGGGCAGTTTTTTTTGAGAATTTCCTGGAGGAAGATTTCTAGGTTCTTACTTTGATCGTGGCTTTCAGGTACTCCAATAATTTTTAAATTATCTCTCCTGGATCTATTTTCCAGGTCAGTGGTTTTTCCCATGAGATATTTCATATTGCCTTCTATTCTTTTATTTGTTTGGATCTGTTCAAAAGCATCTTGATTCCTCAAAAAGTCATTAGCTTCCATTTGCTCCAATCTAATTCTGAAGCAATGATTCTCCTCATTGAGCTTTGGAGATTCTTTTTCCAACTTGCAAATTCTACTTTTTAAGGCATTCTTCTCCTCATTGCCTTTTTGATCCTCTTTGCCATGTGAGTTAGTCTATTTTTTAAGGTAGTATTTTCCTCGGTCAGGCTGTTGACTCTCATTTCATAATTTTCTTGCATTGTTCTCATTTCTCTTCCCAATTTTTCCTCCACTTCTCTTATCTGCTTCTTAAGGTCCTCTATGGCCTGTAACCAGCTCATAATTTCCTTTGAAGCTTTTGGTGCAGGAGTTCTGACTTCAGTCTCTGCCTCCTGTTCTATGCTTTGCTCATTTTTGTCCCCCAAATAGGAGTCTAATATTGGAATCTTCTGTCTGCTTTGTTTCCTTTTCCTGATCATGTTGCCCCTCAGTCACTTGACTCCTGGGCTTTTTGCCACAGTAGGACTCTGCCACTAGACAGGGGAGCTTTCATCCCAAATGCTGGGGTTTTCTTAGCTGCTAGACATATAAGATGGGTGCCCTCTCTGAGGTCTCCACATGCTCTGGCAAGCTGGACTCACACCCCAGATCTGCACCCTAGACTGCAATCCAGATCCAAGAAGGTTAAAGCAAGAGCAATTACCCCTCAGACTGGTGCTTGGTCTCCCCTAAACTCTGCAGGCCAGGAGCTGAAGCTGCCTCATTGCACTGGATGGCTGTGCCAGCATCTCAGCTGCTTCTTGCCCCAGGGGCAAAAGCCAGGCATTCCCACTTACTGGGTTCCAAAGTCTAGACTTCACTGACCTCTTACTTTGTTCTTTGCATGTGTGTATTGATAAATTTGGAAATGGCCACAGCTGCTGCTGACCTGGAGTCTATTCCAGCTGGTGGCTGGTCAGGCCTGCCCTGGGGCTCCCAGAGCACTGAGCTAGCCAATTCCTGCCAGCCTTCCAGGCTGTCCTCAGTGAGAATTAGCTTCTCCATGTCACTTTTTGGGTTCTGCAGCTCCAAAGTTTGTTTAGAGTCCCCTTTTTACATGGATTGGGGAAGGTGGAAGCTGAAGCAGTGGAGAGGTCCTGCTTCTACTCCACCATCTTGACTCTGTCCCTGAGATCAATAACTTTAAAGTATAAAGAAGTATTAGTTGAAGAATTTAGTCAATAAAGGCTGTTGTCAGTATATACAACCATAAGCAGATTACCAGAATATTAAAGAAAACCTGATGGACCTTTGACTCAATAGTACTATGTGTGGGGTTCTGTTGCTCAGTGCAGGAGCATTGCAGATAGATCAAATGAAAACTTGAAACCTGAAACTATGGTGGTAGCACCCTCTGTAATTTCAAACAACAGGCTTGTTATTTCTCTCCCTCTACCTCAAGTTTCTTGTCCCTGAATTAATAGCTCTGCTTCATTGATAGATCTTTCCCAGATTTTGTCTTTGATACTGACTTCCTGCTTTGGAACCCATTTATGCTTCGATTTCATCCAAACTTCCCTGTCAAGATTTTGGACAATTTTAAAAAATTGATTTAGAAATATCTCCTTAGATGCTGATTTCTGACAATTGATTCAAACCATACCAAAGTGATAATAATCACATTTTGCAGATAGAAGATTGAATTTGGTAACATTTATGACACTTCTGATTTTGTATTTGAGGTGGGGATGAGGCATATGGAGATGTAGTCAGAAAAGTCTTAGGATATGGAAGTGAAGAGTCTTATTCTAGGAACTGTGAAGAGAGAAGGAATGTAGACCTTTGAACTTCTATTATAACACTCCATGAACATATCATTTTATGATATATAAGCCTCCTAATACTTACAGAAATGAGTAGAGACATAACTGTTTGGTGACAAGTAAGATTGAGATTCTGGCCATCTTTCCATAGTAAAGAGACAAAATAGAAAAGAGTAGCCTTAGATCAAATAAATGTGCAGTTTGGGGCACAGCATGATTTTCCCAGAGTAGTGAGTACATTACTCTAACTGATAGCAAAATTCAGATGTTGCAGAGAGTCTTAAATTTTATCTTTGTCAACCTTACAATATATTTTGAAAAGTGATGATATTTTAACATGATGGATCAAAAATCACATCCAAAACAATCTTAAAAATAATGACAAACTTGGAATATAAATTTAAGAAGACTTTCACTCAGACTAGTTTGAATTAAATTGTGGATAGTCTAGCCTATCTGATGAGACATATTGTAAAATTCTCTTAATATAAATTTAAATTGTTTAATGCCATTGTTGGTATCCAGGTAAGTTTCCTCTACCCTCTGCTTTTTCAGATTGGATATCATATTCATTAAAAAAATACTTCAGTTATGATCTTTGGACATACAAAAATTCAAATAAATAATTTTCATATAATGTTCTATTTCTTGGAGATAGAAAAGTTAGTGTAGTTGAGATAGGAAAGTATCACTAACCAGTTGCTTAGAAAAGCTAGGATATGTTTTGGTGTTATGGGCAGTTGTTACTTTATGGGAGGAACTTTGATAAACCCTGTATGATTTTTTTTTTGTTCTGGTTAGAAATTGTGTGATTATTGTGTATTTAAAACTTTGTGATATTGGAAAAAATGCAGGATGAGACTGCATCCTCAAATTGTGGGAAACTACTTAAGAATGAATCATCAACATCCATACCTAGGGAAATGTGTAGAGCTACCAGCTGGGTAAGGAAGAGTGTGAATTGCTAATTGGGCCCAGGAGATATCCACAGTCCTAGATCCAATGAAAGCTAATGTCCTCTCCTCGTTTTCTCTCCCCTCCACTGCTAAGATAAAAATGAAATAATTTTTGAGTCTAAACTCAAAGATCTAGGGAGTCACTGCAGTTTGCTGAAAAGGAGATTGACAAGTTCAGGTTACTTTTTAGGGATATTAATTTGGCAATCTGGAGAGGATAGTTTGGAGAGAGACTGATATGAGACAAGGAGATAAAAAAAAAAACACAGAGGGCTTGAACTTGGGTAGTGAATGTGTGAATCAAGAGAAGGGAAGGTATATAGATGATTTTTATAGAGGAAAAATACCATTTGTCAACTGAATATATGGCATGAAGAAGAGAGAGGAGAGGTTGGAAACCTGGGTGACTAGCAAGGTGGTGGTATCCTGGACCTTAGGAGGGGAGTATGGAACAGAGATATATTTGGGGGAAAAGATGATGTAATGAGAACTGTGATAAATATTACAGCCCTTCCTGCCTTCTTCTTTTGTCCAATCAAAACAAAAAAGGGAAAACTTGGGTCTCATACTGATTCGTCACTCCTTTTGAGGACAATATACACTTTTGATAGCTCTTAATACCTGCTACAGTCATGAAGTGATGTGGGAAATGTGTAGGATGAAGTGACTGGGTGTTTCATGAGGTTCGAAATACCAAGGATTTACCTAATAACACATGAGTAGGAGCTGCTTGGGATGCTTGGTTTTTGGGTTAAAATTGTTATGAGAGGTTAATACTCATCTCAAAAAGGCATAGGGTGGGAATTCCCACAGTAGAATGAGAGGGCAGAGTGGATGTGTTGGGGGATAAGGCTGTGTTGGAGATATGTCCTGCAGTCAGGTATAGGGGGGAGGGGCTGGAGAGGGTAGGACCATGATTATTTACGCAATTTGTCAGATCACAATCTCCATTTGAAGACCACTGGAGGAAATGATTTCTGAGGTCCCTCATCTTTAAATCTATGATCCTATGACTAAGGAGTAAGGAATCTTCTAAACAACATGGAATGCAATTCTTATTTAGAAATCTTGTGTTTGACCATCATCTTAGGTTTCTGTGATTTATTGCATTTTCCCCTATTAATTAAAAATAACCTTTTAAACTAACCTCACTTCCTACAGTGACTTGAATGAATTATTGAAAGAACTTTTTTTCTGATCTAGAGAACCAGAGAAATTCCAATTTCCTTTGCAGAGTAAGTTTAAAGCTGATGGCAGTAGGGGAAAGAAGAAAGCCTCAAGGAATATGGCTATGAGTTCCTCTAGGGGAGATGTTCTGAGCCTCACAGTGGCAGGGGAAGTTTTTCATATTGTCTTGGTCAAACGGTCTTTCCATTTGACATGGTAGGATACCTAAAAATCCTTATTTAGGCATTGTGCTTGTATTACTCTTTTGATTAAATGCAAGCATTCCAGGGAAAAGTAACATATAAACTCACTACATTTTATTATTTTTTTTATTTTACAACCTTTATAATATTTTATTATAGTTTATTATAGACTGATATTTAAAATCATTTTGTAAATCAGAGAGCAGGATTTCAAGGGTATATGACAGATGGAAGATATGTTTTGATAAGGGATGCGGATCAGAGTTCTGAATCATAGGATGTATTGAAAATATGTGTGCTCTTTCTGAACAGTGGGAGTATGGAGGGGAAGGTGGGGTTTTAAGAATCAATGGATATCCTAAGAGTGATGAGTGTGTGAAATTTGCATTTTTTAATCTTTTAAATATTTAAAATTTTTTGCTGTTATTTAATGTTTCATGCTTACTTATCTTAGTCATAATTGTCTGGAAAGCTCCTCGAGTTCAGGGACATTTTGACTCTGACATTGTCTAGCAAAGAACTACATATCAAATGCTCGATGGGGATTCTTGTTAAATAAGTCTATTGTATACTATTATTTTGAAGAGTTAGCTATGGTATACAAATGCAACAATATTAAAATTAGGAATAATTTTGTTAAAAATAGGAATCTGAGCGATTCCACAGAACAATGTATTTTAGTAATGTAATGAAAAGAATGGTAAAAGACAAACTAATTGATTAAACTGTCCAATCTTGATCCCAGAGGATACATGATGAAATCCATTTCCTTCTCAGAGACTATAACTGCAGAAAGTTGCTCTTACTGTTATAATGTGACTTTATCTTTTGATTTTGTTAAAAACTATTGTCTACCACCTGATTACACTCAAAGGCTCAACAGGAGACAATATATCAAGAAATGATTGTGATATAAAAACAAAAGGCATCAATAAAAAACACATACAAATAAATAAAAATAAAAAATACACCCTGATAATAATTTCCAAAGTATAATTATCTTTTATTTAGTAGTACAGCTTCTGTTCTAAAGCAGTTTAAATAATACAAAATGCTCAATTAAATAAAAAGCTGGATGTCTAGATGACATAACTCACACAGGGATGAAATTTCCTGCCTGACTAAAGAGAACACTATTCAAGAAGAAATTCAAAACCAAGTCAGGCCTTTATTTCATGAGGGAGGATGAGCTGCTGCCTTTCTTACTGGAACAGGTATAGGGAACTCTTCCTGCATTTTCTCTTTTTTTCCAGAGGATAAATTATTTGCTTCAGCTTACTGATAGATGTCTCATGAAGAAATGTCTATGAGTATGCTAAAGATTCTGTTTTGAAACATTCAAGGTCTTTGTCCAAAAATGCAATCATTTTGGTGCAGTGTGTGTGTGTGTGTGTGTGTGTGTGTGTGTGTGTGTGTGTGTGTGTGTGTGTGTGT
>NW_027187358.1:2009983-2021891 GCF_028583685.1 Petaurus breviceps papuanus | reverse complement strand
TGTGTGTGTGTGTGTGTGTGTGTGTGTGTGTGTGTGTGTGTGTGTGTAGGTAAAGGATTGGGGGAGAAGGTTGGAGAGGGGATTAGAGGACCTAGGCAAAATTAATGATTCAATTACCTTATTTTTTTATTATGATATCATGATCTTCAATGATCCTGACAACCACCTCCTCTGTCCCAAGGAACTAGAGGAAATTATATAACCAAGCTGACCAAGTACCCTACAAATTTATGTTATCTAGTTTACTAAACAAATTCCTCATTTTGATAAGGATCAGATAAAGTATTTTTAAAGTATTTATTAAAAACGTATTATGTAATAAACATTATGCTAAGTGTGGGGATACAAAAACAAGAAATAAGAGTCTTCCCTCAAGAAGATTACATCTAATAAAGGTAGGGGAAACACATGGAGGAGTCATGGGTACGGAGTAATATTTTGGACTAGGAAGTTAGAGGGAATGTTGATAATAGTCATAGGGCAAATAGCTGACAATTATTTTCTTGGAATAATAGTGTTGATTTATTCCTGACTTCAGCTTGAGAGTCAGAAAGAAAGGTGAGGGAGGATATGGGGCACAGCATGGAGATGAACAGGAAGTGGTATGGAATATCTGAGAATGAGCAATATGAGAAGAATGCTCATCAGAGCACAAGGTGAAAGGCTAAAAACTAGAGTCTGAGGCAGTAATGGAGGGTTTTGCCTATAGTTCTTGGCATGGAAATTATAGCAGATTGGCCTGGTGGGCCTAATATCCAATATGATCAATCATTTTTTACTCCTTTCTATTTGATTTCCTGCCCCATTCTTCACAAAAGCTGTTTCAAATATCCTCTTTTCTCCTCAAGCTTCGCAAACATTTTCCCCACCCCCACTCTTCCAGCTGAGGATCTTATATCTTAATTCACTAAGAAGATTGAGGTCATTCACCAGGAGAGCTCTTGCTGAATGAATGATGTTTCACTTATTATAGTTCTATCCCCAGAAGCTATCACAGTACCTGGCATACTATAGGCACTCAATATATCCTTATTGGTTAATTCTCTCTTCTCATCATCTCTTTTTGACTTTGTCCACTCTATCCTTCAGTCTCTAGTAATATACTGGACCTCTTCCTTGCCATAACTAATCTGTCTACATGAGCCCTTAATCTTTTCCCTTTTTGTCTTATAGGTTCCCCCCTTAATTATCACCCTTTCCCAAACTTCCATTCCTTTCTATTGAATGGTTCCTTCTCTATGGCCTTCAAACATGTCTCCCCCACAGAAAACAAAACAATAAAATAGAACAACAACAATAGCAAACCCTTTAATAGATACCACTGTCTCTTTAAATTGTTGTCTTGGATTGCCTGCCCATCCCTTGAAAAAAATAAAACAAATAACAACAGCACAAAATGGTCTATTCTTCATCTCTACTTTTTCTCTCTTTTTTTTTTTTTTTACCTTGGGTCAATAGAGACTTCTCTCTCCAGTTATAATGATCTAATGATCAAATGTGATATTCTTTTCTCAGTCCTATCTATGTCAACATATTAAGAATTTTCTAGAAGAACATGATTTCTCGATGAACAAAATCTTTTATTATTTTTTAAAAATATATTTATTTTTAAATTTCAACAAGATTTTGATTCAACAAGATTTCTCCCCATCTCTCCCCTAGCCCCCACCCCAAGACAGCAAGACTATTGAAAACCCCTTCCCCAATCTTTTGTCTCTTATGTCCTCCCCCATCATTTCCTCCCCCAACTTTCTAGTAGGGCAAGATGGATTTCTTTACCCCATTCGCTGTATGTATTTCTAAATTGCATGTAATTAAACAAAATTTTTAACATTTGTTTTTGAAACTTTGATTTCCAGATTCTTTCCCTTCTTCCCTCCTTACCCACCCTCATTGGGAAGACAGACAATTCAATATAGGTTGTACATGTGTAGTTATGCAAAACATTTCCATAGTAGTTATATTGTGAAAAACTAACTATATTTCCCTCTATCCTGTCCCACTCCTCACTTATTGTTTTCTCCTTTGACCCTTTTCAAAAGTGTTTGCTTCTAACTACCCTCTCCTCCAATCTGCCCTCCCTTCTATCATTTCCCCTCTTATCCCCTTCCCCGACTTTCCTGTAGAGTAAGATACCCAATTGAGTGTGTATGTTATTCCTTCCTCAAGCCAAATACAATGAATGAGAGTAAGGTTGACCCATTCTCTTTCACCTTCCTGCTCTTTCCCTCCATTGTAACAGTTTTCTCTTCCTCTTTTATATGAGATAATTTACTTTATCCTATATCTCCCTTTCTCCTCCCAATAAATAATTCCTCTCTCACCTCTTAATTTTATTTTTTAGATATCATCCTTTCATATTCAGCTCATCCTATGCCCTCTATCTATACATGTACACATGTACACCCTCCTATTACATATATGTATATTTTTCTTGGACACTTTTTGAAGATAACAAACTCAAAATACCTGCCTCAAAAGTGTCCAAGGAACTGGTTCTATGTTTTTATCTTCTTTGTCCCCCCCAAAAGATTCTATGGTCTGATTGCTCTTCTTCTGCTTGGTTGTCTTGCCAGCTAATTACTTGTCTTTTGAGCTCTTTGCCATGGTAGAATTCTGCTTCCAGAGTGGAGAGAGCTGTGTTCCAAATTTCTGCAGTTTTCACAGCTGTTGTCAGAGCTATGAGAAGAGTGCTCTGTCTATAGCCACCATAAGCTCTGGTATGCTAGTGTTCCTTACCCCGGGGAACACCACCCAATGCTGCATCCCAGAACCAAGCAGGTCATAGCAAGAGCAATTACCATCTGCCTCATTGCTTGGTTCCCCCTATGGTCTATAGATCAGGAGCTCTGGAGGTAACCATGTAGCAGCAGCTACAACCACTTTGAAGCCACCACCTCTGCTGCCCTGGGGGTAGGGGTTGTACTGTGCTCTTCTCTCATCCAGTTCAAGCAGAGTTGCCTAGTGACCTTTTACTTTCTCTTTGCTGTTTATGGGTTGAGAAGTCTAGAAACTGCCACAGCTGCCAGTGATTAACTCTTCTGAAGTCTACTATGGCTGGTTTGGGCTGTGATGTCTGGTTCTGCATGGCTCACGTGGGACTATGTTTGGCCCCCAGCTTTGTGTGACAGATTCTTCTTGTTGGGCTGCTGGGCTTGCTTCAGCAGGAGATTTGTTTCTCTCTGTCACTTTGTGCGTTCTGTAGCTCTAAAATTTGTTTAGAGTCATTTTCTAAAGGTATTGGAGGTGTTTGTAACAGGAGCTCCAGAAAATTCCTGCTTTTACTCCATCTTGCCACCTCCCCCTTCTGTATTAATGAACAAATTCTTAATCATACTTCAAAGAAAGTAATGCTATATACACAATAACTTCTCCAAGCCCTCAAAAACACTAATATTTTTTTTAAGAAATCAAGTTAATGGGCAGCTAGGTGGCACAGTGAATAGAGCACTGGCCCTGGAGTCAGGAGGACCTGGGTTCAAATCCAGCCTGAGACACTTAACACAAAACTAGCCATGTGACTTTGGGCAGGTGTGATAGTAATGGCAATTAAAGATTCCCCTGTATTGGCTTGGTTTTCAAATTGATTGTGTTAAAACCCAGAGTTTGTTAATCCCACCTGTGGGATGGACTTGTTGATGTGAAAAGAAAGTCCTGAACTGGGAGGAGCTGGTGACGTAGATTTGGAGAGACAAGTGAGAGGCAGAAGAAACTTTTTGGAAGCAGCACCTCGTGGAGAGAGAGAGAGGCTAAGAGAATTGATGGTGGGTGCTTTGATTTGCCCTGGACTTTTGAGACCTGCCCCCTGAGCTGCCAAGGACTGAGGAGACATGGCTGTTTTGCTGGTACTTTGTCTGTCTGTTTTGATGTTGTTTTGCCAGATTTGTCCACTGGTGAAAGACAGTCCTGTTGTTGAAGAAGTCCTGGAACCTGGCTTTTGGTTAAGAAGCCCTGAGACTGTCCTGCAGACAGAGAGTGAATACTGTCCACTGGTGAAGGACACTGCTGTTGTTGCAGGGGTCTGGAGACTGTCCTGTAGACAGAGTGAATACTGTCCACTGGTGAAGGACAGTGCTGTTGTTGCAGGGGTCTGGAGACTGTCCTGCAGACAGAGTGAATACTGTCCACTGGTGAAGGACAGTGCTGTTGTTGCAGGGGTCTAGGAACCCTTCTGTTGGTTCAGAAGCCCCGAAGAAGGATTTTCTTGTTGTATGTTTACAGAAATCCTGGGAGAGGGCTTTGCTAATGTGTTCAGGGGTTCTAGGACTGTTCTACAGACAGAGGATGAATTCATGAAGGGACTGGCAATGTATCTTATGGCCTTGCTAAGCCTTGTCTCCCCAGGAACTAAGATTGCTGAGAACTTGCCTCATGTCAAGATGAAGAAAAGACCTCCATTTGGGTATTAAGTGCTGTGTTTAAACTTGATGTAACTCTGGGGTAGATTCAATTGTGATCCAGGGGTGGGGAACTTTTGACCTTATGTTTGGAAACTAATCTCCATTTGAGAAGAGGGACTTTGTGGTGGATTAAATTAAGGTATAGCCTAGGGGTGCAGAAGTATTTAGAACAGAGACTTTTTAATTGATTGAATGATTGGAAGGTCCTGGGGTGGGGTAGTACTTGGAGATTATTTAATCACGTTTAGTAAATGCTGTATTTGGAATGATGTCATGTTTTGATCTTCTCTGTTCTTGGTTTGTCACTGAATAAAATGGAGAGCACCTATGCTGGTATTCTGAACCTTGGGAAGTTGCCTTTCCTTGGCAATTACATTACAGCAGGTCACTTAACCCCAATTGCCTGCCAAAAAGTAAACATAAAAAAAGAAATCAAGTTAAGGAAAGAACTATTTTCTTCAGGAACATGGAATTAAGTCAGAGAATCTTGATTAATCTACTTAGAACAAAGTCTCTTTTACCCAGGCCTTGATCAAATTAGGGTAATGAGCAAAGCAAGTCAGTAGCTCCATGAATATTTATTAAGCGCTTATTACATGCTAGGAACATTCTAAGTATTTTAGAATGAATAAAGTTATAAAACAGTCCCTGTTCTCAGGAAGCTCACAATCTAATAGGGAGAAAACACACAAACAACTATGTAGAAACAACAGAGGGAAAGTACTGGAATAGAAAATGTTTTCTCATAGAACATGGGATTTTAGGTAGGACTTTAAGGAAGCCAGGAATAGGAAGGACACTCTAGGAATGTGGGATGGTCAATGAAGATGCCCAGTCTATGGAGATGGAGTGATTTTAATTAAACATAGTTAATAGAAGTGTCTCTTAAATTTTCCCTTTGACTTGGTTGAAAGGTGACTCTTTAGAGAGAGTAGCTAAAGAGACTTTTGGAAATATTCTTCCATAATGCAAACATTTAAATTACTATATCTTTTTTAAATTAAATTTTACGTTTATTTTTAGTTTACATGATTCATTTCCACAAGATTTTGAGTTACAAATTTCTTCCCCATCATTCCCATACCCACCACCCCAAAAGAGCAATCCCACTCTATACCCCCTCCCCCAATCTGCTCTCTCCTGTATCCTCTCCCATCCCCACTCTGACATTCCAGTAGGGCAAGATGGATCTCTATACTCCAATGCCTATATATCTTATTACCCAGTTGCATGTAATAATAATAATAATAATAATAATAAAACATTTGATTTTAAAACTTTGAATTCCAGATTCTTTCCCTTCCTGCCTTGTCACCCAAACTTACTGGGAAGATAAGCAATTCCATATAGGTTGTTCATGTGTAGCTACGCAAAACATTTCCATAGTGGATATACTGTGAAAACTGACTATATTTTGCTCCATCCCATCCCTCCCCGCACTTGTTCTATTCTCTACTTTGACCATGTCCCTTTTCAAAAGTGTGTGCTCCTAACTGCCCTTCCCCCCCAACCTGCCCTCCCCCCCTTCTTCCCCCCCTCTTTCCCTTTTTCCCTACTCTCCTTTAGGGTGAGATACCCTATTTACTGTGTATGTCATTCCCTCCCTAAGTCAAATCTAATGAGAGTAAATTTGACCCATTCCCTTTTGCCTTCCTGTTCTCCCCCTCCATTGTAAAATTTTTCCCTTGCCTCTTCTATATGGGATAATTTACACCATTCTATATTACCCCATCTCCTCTCATATTACTCTCTCACCTATCAATTTCACCATTTAAGTATTATCCCTTCATATTCAACTGGCCCTGTGCCCTCTCTCTATGTATACCTGTACACATATATACATACACTCACATATGTATTCATATGCCCATATGTCCTTCTATATAGACATATATATGTATGTATATATGCATGTATACATATACACACACACACACACACACATTTATATCCCCTTCAACTATTCTCATACTTAGAAAAGGTTCATAAGTTTCAAATATCACTTTTCCATGTAGGAATGTAAGTAGTTCAATTTTGATACTTTTTACCTTCTCATGCTTCTCATGCTTTCTTGTATCTGAATGTCAAATTTTCTATTCACCTCTTTTTTTCCATCAAGAATGCTTGAAAGTCATCTATTTCATTGCATGACCATATTTTCCCCTGAAACATGATACTCAGTTTTGCTGGATAGGTGATTCTTGGTTTTAATCCCAGCTTCTCTGGCCTCCAGAATATCATATTCCAAGATGTTTGATCCCTCAGTGTAGAAGCTGCCAGATCATGTGTTATCCTGATTGCATTTCCACAATATTCAAATTCTTTCTTCTTTTTTGCTTGTCATAATTTCTCCTTGATCTGCAAACTCAAGAACCTGGCTATAATATTCCTAGAAGTTTTTTTTTTTTCTAGGATATTTTTCAAGAGGTGATCAGTGGATTTTTTCAACCTCTATTTTGCCTTCTGGTTCTAAAACATCAGGGCAGGTTTTCTTAAGAATTTCTGGAAGCATGATTTCTAGGTTCTTTTTTTGATTGTGGATTTTAGGTAGTCCAATAATTTTTAAATGATCTTTCCTGGATCTATTTTCTAGGTCAGTGGTTTTCCCAATGAGATATTTCATATTGCCTTCAATGTTTTCATTATTTTGGATCTGTTTAATAGTATCTTGATTTCTTATAAAGTCACTAGCTTCCATATGGTCCAATCTAATTCTGAAGGAATGATTCTCTTCAGTGCACTTTTGAGATTCTTTTTCCATCTGGCCAATTTGTCTTTTTAAGGCATTCTTCTCCTCACTGGCTTTTTTAGCCTCTTTTGCCATTTGAGTTGGTCTATTTTTTAATATATTATTTTCTTCAGTAAGGTTATTGACTCTCTTTTCCTGATTTTCTTGCATCATTCTCATTTCTCTTCCCAATTTTTCCTTCACTTCTCTTGTTTGATTTTCAAAATCCTTCCTAAGCTCCTCTATTGCCTGTAATCAATTCATATTTTTTCTTGGGAGCTTTTGGTGCAGGAATAGTTCTGACTTTGTTGTCCTCCTCCTCTTCCATGCTTTGATCCTTTTTCATCCCCAAAAAAAGAAGCCAAAGTCAAATTGCAGTGCTTGCTTTGCTTCCTTTGCTTGCTCATGTTACCACTCAATTACTTGACTTTTGAGCTTTTTGCCACAGTAGAACTCTGCTTCCAGAGAGGAGAGCTTTTTGTCAAATATCTGGGGTTTTCACAGGTGAAGGAGCTATTAGTTGGGTGCACTCAATGAAGCCTCCACTGACTCTTGCACCTGGTCACACACCCCAAGACCTCCACCCTATACAGTGATCCAGATCCAAGAAGGTTAAAGCAAAAGAAATTACCCCTCATGCTTGGTCCCCATACAATCTAGAGGCCAGGCACCCTGAAGCAGCCATATGTTTGGTGGCCACTGTGCCTCAACTGTTTCTCCCTCTGGGTCAAAGGCCAGACCCCACTCCCAGATCCCCTGTTCCCACAGAGTTCACACTGACCACTCACTTTGTCTTTGATGTTTATAGGTTAATAATTCTGGAAACCACCATAGCTCCTGGTGATCCACTCTCCCAAAATACACTACAGTCTCTGGTTGGGCCTCACTGTGGATCCTGACTATTATCTTCTTTAATGAATACAAAGTGTTAAGTGAACTTAACCTTATCTGTGTAACTATATATTCTCATATTTCATGTGCTTTTTTCTAGGAATATATAAATTATAACTCCAAAACACCTTATGTCAGAGACACAGTTCTACCACTCCCACTCTCCATTTCTAAACCAAACATTAATGGAGTCTGTTATTAAATCCAGAAAAGATACTGATGGGGTACATCCTCTGATTTTCTAGCTCCTAGTCTCCTTGAATGAGTGGGGAGTCCTAGAAGCAATATAAAATTAAGGACACCATTTTTGCTATGATCTCTCCCTTGTTATTTCTTCCCATTGTCTGCATTGATGTGAGGCTCATAGAAGATGGCAAGAGTTTGTAAAAGTATTGAGGAACTGAAATGTGAATTATTAGCTAAAATGTTTTGGAACTGGTTACAATATGTTGATGTTAATTAAACTATGTGCATATACATGTTTATGACTATTATTTCATGTGGTGTGCTTTTTCATATGTAAGGTCTGAGGTCCCTAAAAGACAGGTTCTGTCTAAATAGGACCAGAAATAAATAAGGGTAGGCAAAAAGCAAACATATTGGTGAATCAAAATGTATAGGTGAATGAAAATTTGTATTTATTATGTTGTAGTTCTCCTTAATATTTCCTTTTTGGGGCAGCCAGGTGGCTCAGCGAGTAAGAGCAAGGGCTCCAGTGTCGGGATGACCTGGATCAAATCCCGGGCTCAGATACTCAGCACCACACCCAGAAATAATTGGCCGTGTAACCTTGAGCAAGTTACTTAACCCTGATTGCTTATAAAAAAAATTCCTTATTTACTCTTTAATAAGAATATATTTTTCTGCTATTATTTTAGTATTATTCTGGCCTTTTTTTTTAGTATTTTCCTGGTAGAGTAATGACAATATTTAGAATTAAATAGCTCTTTAATATTTGCAAAGCATTTACAGGTTAATATTTATTTGATATAATTCTCATTTCATATTCCTAAAAAAACTCTAGGTCATAAGTGCTGTCATTATCTCCATTTTAGACATGAGGAAATTAAGAAAGGCAGAGGCTAAATAGCTTCTCATAGGTCACACAACTAGCAAGTGTCTGAGGATAGATTTGAACTCAGCTCTTTCTGAATCCAAGTTCAGCACTCTGTCCACTGCACCAATCATATTTATAGGCATCTGGTATGCTATCTTCTCTACACAGTCTTCACCAGAATGACTCTGCATATATTTGAGGTAGGTAACACTGGGTTGTTGTGAATAAATCACACTATAAACCATTAAGCACTCTATAAACATGTTATCATTTTTGTTGCTACTTATTTCAGTCTGGTTCTTGATGGCAGGTGATGAATATGGCAATGTCTAGGAGTTAAAAAAGAGCCATTGAAATTGGCAGAGAAGCCAGTGAAAACTTTATATGCTGAATAAATATCTTTGTAAGCAAATATTTTTTTAACTATCCATGAATTCCTCCACCCTGAAATGAATAAAGTTCCATAATGTATATTTTTCATTTATCTTTCTATCAAACTGTTCTTTCCAAAAGATTAATGATTCTTTTATTTTCTTTTTTGGAATGCTCTTTGATGCAATTAGGAAAGAAATTACAAAGTTCTTGAGAGAATGGTCATTTAGGGAAAAAACAAGGAGAAGAATAACAACATTTAATTTGCCCATTACTGATTTCTTAAGACATTTTTATTTAATATTTCATTGCAGAGTCAATATTTGGGAATTTTTCCCTCTATAAACCTAATAGTTTTTATAGGAATGAAGAGAAAAATCCTAATGCTGAGGAAATGGAATACATATGAAAAACTTAGTCAGTCATATAAATTATTATTATTAATGTTGTGGTATTATTTGTTTTCTAGTTCTATAATAATTTCCTACATTCAACCCTTTATTACCCCCACCACCCTCCATCTCATTCTACTTGTTTTCGATTGAACATTGTTCGAAAACATGACACAACTGTTCTGACTGGCACTGGAAATTAGTTACCTGCTATCACTGAACCTTCACGTCTATGTGGCATTCTTTTTTTTTTCCCCATCCTTGATTGAGTTGAACATTCTCCCTCTTCCCTTCCCATGATGATTCAAATTTTTTTTTCCTTCCATTTCCCTAAACAACCTTTTCCTCACCAGAGAAATTCACTTCCTAATTCACTGAGAAAGTCAAAACCATCCATTGAGCTACTTTTTCTCCTCTGCTCCACACCTCATAATCCATCTACAGCCCTACTTCTTTATTCTTTTTGCTGACAATTTAAAGTGGTGTCTCTTCCCTTGTCATATCCAACCAATTTACTTTTATCATACTTCCTTCTGCAAGGTTGGTTCCTTCAACATCTTTTGTTTTGTTTATTTTCCACATCTATTTGTTGATTCTAAATATTGGCAGGTCTTCCCATCCCAACAACAACAACTTAGCTTGACCCTATAATCTCCTCAAGTTATTATTGTTTTACCCTGTCATGGATAAAGTATTCATTGCTTCTGTTCCTTTGCCTTCTACTCTCTTTTCAACCTCTTGAAATATGGCTTCCAACCTAAGCATTCCAAAGAACCTATTTTCTGTGAATTTGCCATTTTTCTTAACTATATATAAAATTGCTTTTATAAATCTCATCACCCTCGACTACCTTTCAATTTTTGTCTTGCTGATCATCCTTTGGAATTACTCTGCTCTCTATAAGTATGCTTTTATTTTCTGTTTCCTTGCCTAGATGACCATTTATCTGTTGCCTACTAAGTTACCCCAAAGACTCTCTGCTGAGTCACTTTCTTCCTTATATCTATGGTTCCTCACTTGATTTAGTCAGGTTACATGAATTCAATAATCACTATACAAATCAACCAATGAACAAGCATGGATTAAGGACCAACAGAATAAACATGTGCAAGACTTATTCAGAATAAATATTTGCAAATTAGTATGAGATAGAGATGAAGCATATTAAATTGAGAGATAAAAATGGTGTTTGTTATAGACACATATGCATCTGTGTGCATATACATCTGTATGTGTGCACACACACAAAGTAGTGCTTCATCAGTGACTTGAAAGGCAAAGGAAATCTATGAAATAGAGATAAAAAGAAAATGCATTGCAGGCATCAGGGTTGAATAGTGCAAACCTATAAAAACAAAGATCTTTTGTGAAAAAGAACAAAGAGAAGGCCCGTGTGGCAGGATGATGAAGAGTAGGAAGGCAAATGATGTATAATTTTCATTTTAATAGTAATTATTAATAGCATTTTAAAGCATCTACTACATATCAGGCAATATACTAAGTGCCTCATAAATATAATCTTATTTGAACCTCATAACAACCCAAGGACATAGGTACAATTATCATCCCTATATTGTTTTTGAGGAAACTGATGCAGAGAGAGGTTAAGTGACTTGCCTAAAATCTCACAGCTAGTTAGTTTTTGAGGCTGAATTTGCACTGAGCTCTTCCTGACTCCAAAGCCTACACTGTATTCACCATACCATCCTGCTAGCTCATCCCCTATGAGAATGGAAAAATAGTTGTTTTCCTTAGGTACAGTACTGCATTAACAACTACTTATCCAGATATTTCCACTTAATTGTCTGATCATCTTAAATGCAATATGTTCAAAACTGCGCCCAATTTCTTTTCCCCTGCATCTTTTATTTTGAGGTCACCACCATCCTACCACATTTGTAAACTAAAACCATTTGAACTCTTCCTCTCTATCCCTTGACTTCTAATCAGTTGACAAATGTATTGATTCTGACTGTACTCTATCTCTTGCACCTGTTCCCTTCTCTCCAGAGAGCCACTCTAGCTCAGACCCTAATCACCTCTTGTTTGGATTGTTATAATAGTCTCA
>NW_027187358.1:1953871-2009973 GCF_028583685.1 Petaurus breviceps papuanus | reverse complement strand
TTATGATTCCCTAAAAATCGAATGCATTATCAGTGTCTTGGAGGGAAAGGGTGGACAATGGCAAAATAAAGTAACTGTTAGGAATATGAGTATTAGAGACTCTCTATTCCCTGAGACAAATATTGTAATTCTCTAGGATCAGAAAACAACTTCGAGATAAAATACAGTTGATCTCTGTGGATGTCACTAATTGGGGCATCTCTCCAGCCAGTGGCATGAAATGGGTCTCAGGAAACTAAGAGATAGATGGGGCAGCATAAGGTTGAATGCAGGCCTCATTGAATGTTAACTTATGTTAAGTCATGTTAAGTCTGTGAGCTTAACACGAAGGACAACCGAGTGAATGGCACTGCTTCATATTCTAGAACCACAAGAAGCCAAGAAAGTTTGGAACAAATAAAACATACCAGTGCGCAATCAGCTAAATCAATTTTGGTAAAGGTAGAACTTAGTACGAAAGTTGTGCAAACCATGAGTGTGCATGAATTAGAGTTAAGATACGAATGCCTTCATTATACATCAGTACTGCCTCATAACAAAATTTGAAATAGATCATAGCAGTAATCAGCAAGGCAGGGCTTCATATTGTAATTTGACAACTTTATCTTCCTTTACATATAGCAAAGTGATATATTATAGATCAACAAACACCAATTCTAACAAATAGTTTCTAATGAACCCATATTAGATTAAATAAGAACCAAAAAATAAGGAGTTACTAAAATTTGAATGGGGAAAAACAGAAAAATCTGGAAACACTGAAGAGCTATTCTCTCTTTTGGGGGGCATAATATTTTTTTACAATTACATGTAAAAGCAGTTTTTTACTTTTTAAAATCTGAATTTCAAATTTTCTGCCTCTACTTCCCTTCCCTTATAAGGTAAGCAAATTGATATAGCTTATGCATGAGTAATCATGCAAAACGTTTTTACATTAATCATGTAATGAAAGAAAACACAGACCAAAGGGAAAAAATAAAGTGAAAAATTAAGTGCTTCAATTTGCATTCAGATTCCATCAGTTCTTTCTGTGGAGGTGGATAGCATTTTCCATCATGAGTCCTTTGCAATTATTTTATATCATTGTATTGATGATAATAGCTAAGTTATTCACAGCTGATCATCATACAATAATGCTATTACTGTGTACAATGTTCTCTTGGTTCTACTCCCTTCACTTTCCATCAGTACATGTAATTCTTTCCAGGTTTTTTTTTTTTTTCTGAAATCATCCTACTTTTTTTTTTTTACAGGACAATAGTATTCCATTATATTCATATTCCACAATTTGTTCAGCCATTCCCCTAATGATGGATATCCCCTCAATTTCCAGTTTTTTGCCACCACAAAAAGAACTGTTTCATATAGATATAGATACAGATGTGTGTGTGTGTGTGTGTGTGTGTGTGTGTATGACTTTCCCTACTTTTTATCTCTTTGTGATACCTAGTATTTCCGGATCAAAGGCTATGTCCAGTTTTATAGCTTTTTTGGGGTAGAGTTCCAAAGTGCTTAAAAAGTTATTCTTACTGCAAATTCTAAAATTATTGCCTAATGATGAAACAGCTATAAAAATAATATTTTTGAAAGATTATACATAGAAAGGAATTTTGAAAAGACCTTTTGAATTTGGATGGAAGAAATGCCAGTAATATTCCAACTATACTAAACAGTGATTCAATAAAGCTGTTATTTGCTACAATCATCATCAATGAACACATTTTCCCATAGTATTAGACAGTATGAAAGGATTTTTGGACCTGTATACAAGGTGTTGGCAGAAGCCACTACCATAGCAGGCACCATAGTTCAAAAACTGGAATCATTTCAGTGTATTCTTAAGGAAAGGCATCAAATGAAAATGGCTTAACATAACTATGGAAGATTTGCAGAAAGAAGATAACAGTTTATATCAAGATCCAACCAATAGTCATAATAGAATATATGTGCATCATGTGACTCATGTAAATTGAATAAAAAGGAAACATGTAGAATATAATCCATGAAATAAAATGTATCAGAATTCTTGAGAATATTAGTCATCAATTAAAAGAAAATTAAAAGTTTCAGAAAATACAGGAGTCAGAGCAGCAAAAAAACAAAAGAAACAATTTGATATTAGTTTTAAATTATTCTGTAAAGGTTTGAGAAACAATGAAATTAGAAAAGCAAGAAAACTAAAGATGAAGGATATGGTCATTTTATAGCTTTTTAGATAATTTGAATATGGGACTGGTAATAGATCAAATGTACTAATCATCTAAAGGGCAGTCCAACTACATTCAAAAAGGTTCATCATCAGAACTTTGTTCAGTGGGTGACCCATAGGATCATTGATCTAGAATCAGGAGGAACGTTAGAAGAAATCTGGTCCAACCCCCATCACATTACAAAAGAGGAAACTGAGATCAAGAGGTATAAGGTGACTTTTCAAAGGTTACAAAGGCAGTGAGTGGCACACAAGGACTGAGTAATAGAGAAGTATTTAAATCCATTCCAGCTGACTGCAAATCAAGTACCTTTAAGAGAGTTTATTCCCTTTAACCATAAACTCACGCCTTCTCCTAACTTCTCTTTTTCTAGTCCCCCACGTTTTCCTTATTGGGGAAATCATTGACCCTTCCTTCTCTAGCACACCTTGTAGAGATGGAAATATAGAGATGATGAAGATAAATTGATATGATAGAGTTATAGAATACAGATGATATAAGAATAGATATAACTCTAAGTAGAGTTATAGATGTAAATAAGAAAATAGAGACAGAAAGAGAAAGATGATCATGATATAGACAGCAATTCAGTGCTCTTTTCACTATAAGTGTAAAGGTTTCACTAACATAAAATTAGATCTTTGAAAAGATGATTTAGTTTTATCTTTGGGTCCCCAATACCAACTGCAGTTTCTGACATAACATTTTTTCCCTAAAAGCTTACTAAGCTGAACTGAATTCCGAAGCACAAAAATTACCAGTGAATATTTGAAGTAATGTTAGTGTCTACATGTGAGAATGTAGACTGCTAATCCTGTAAGAGAAATATGTCATATATGAACAAGCTTTATGCAGGTAGACTACTCCAGGATGATTCACATGGACAGAATGGCTAATAATTGTAAAAGTGAGAAAGAACAATCATGAACATCCAGTTAAAAAATTAAAGATGATTGAAAAGGATTCCTCTTTGATATCAGTCCATATTTACCAATGATGATGAAGATGAGAATGATGATGATGATGATAAAATTTTAAAGCAATGCACTTGGAATATATTACATACTCCAAGATTCTACTCCAAAACTTCATTGTAGAAAGGTCTATCATATGTAACTTTTCTAATATTCTATTCACCCCCTTAATTTCTTTCTTGTTTATTTTTGGTTGGATTTATTGAATTCTGAGAGAGGACAGTTGAAATCCTCAACTAGTATAATTTTGCTTTCTATTCATTTCTGTAACTCATTTAGCTTCTCCTTAAGAATTAGGCTGCTATCCTAGTTGGTGCATATATGTTTAGTATTGACATTACTTCATTGTTTATGGTGTTTTTTTTTAAAGCAATCAGGGTTAAGTAACTTGCTCAAGGTTACACAGCCAGGTGTTTCTGGGTGGATGCTAAGTGTCTGAGCCCAGATTCAATCCCCAGGTCATCTCGACACTGGAGCCGGTGCTCTTACTCGCTGTGCTACCTGGCCGCCCCTTCTATGGTACCTTTTAGCAAAATGTAGTTTCCTTTCTTATCTCTTTTAATTGGGTCTAATTTTGCTTTTGCTTTGTCTGAGATCAGGATTACTATGACTGCTTTTTATTTCTTTAACTTCAGCTGTCATGTAATAAATCTGCTCTAGATCATTACATTTACTCTGTATGTGTCTCTACTTCAAATGTGTTTTTGTAAACATATTATAGAATTCTGATTTTTGATCCACTCTACAATCTTCTCCAGTTTTATGGGAGAGTTCAACCTATTCATATTCACAGTTAGGATTAATAACTATTTTCCTCTAGCCTAATTTTCCTCCTGTTTGTCCTTTCTGTTCACACTTTCCCTCCTCATTAGTGTTTTGCTTCTATTTACTGTCTCCCCTCATCTGTTCTTTCTGTCACCAATACCCCCATTTTACTTAATGTCCTTCCCCTCCCACTTCCCTGCTGGGTAAGATAGATTTATATAGTCAACTTATTGTGTATATTATTCCCACTTTGAATCAATACTGATGAGAGTAAACTTCAAGTAATGCCCATCAGCCACTCTCTCATCTTTCCCTTCACGATAAAAGGTCTTTCCTACCTCTTTATGTGAAATGATTGAACAAATTCTACCTCTCCTTTCCTTCTGCACCCAGTGAACTCCTAATTCTCATCCCTTAATTATTTGGGAAAAAAAATTAAGGAAAAATTAAAGGAAAAAAATCCCTTAATTATTAATGGGAAAAAAAACCCATGTGGACAACAATATTTATAGCAGCTCTTTTTGTGGTGGCAAAGAATTGGAAATTAAGGGTGTGCCCATCAGTTGGGGAATGGCTGAACAAGTTGTGGTATATGCATGTTATGGAATACTATTGTACTATAAGAAATGAGGAACAGATGGACTTCATACACATGTTTTACCCCCATTTTTACTGGTTCAGCTCTTACAGGATTTGTTTTGGGGTACTATTTTAGGGTGGTTTTGGAGGTGAATATGGAAAAGTTATAGAGATTTCCTTTTTAATTTGTCATCTTGGCTTTTGGAAGTATAATGTCCAAGCCCATTGCTTTATAAACCATATTATCTCACTGCAAAGATTCTAAATAACACCACCAGATGGCCTGCAGGGCAGAGTCATAATTTATTTTAGCCAAAGAAACTCTAGAAGAAATTCTAATAAGTCATGGAGGGGGTAACACCTCACTTTGTTGACAGAAGGAGTTTATACTTTGATGAAATCACATATCCTTGATGTCCAAGAGTATTTGGAAAATTAAATTGGAAACCTGCTTTTAGTAAAAATTCTCTGTTCTGTTTTAGGAAAAATGTACTTAAAAATAAACACTGTCTAGATAGAATGGCAGATAATAGATATTCTGAACTTTATTTGATCATGTTCATTATTCCATTGTAAAAATAAATGTCTTTGAATGACACTATTGAACTACATCAAATACATAGTTTAATAAAGTTTATGTGGACACAGAAGTCACTCTCTTCATTAGTAATTCAAGGTTAAAAGGTTTAAGACAAAAAGAAAAGTTTTCTTTTTTTGGTAACATCATCTTTGTTCTCAACTTTACCTAATAGCTTAAAACATTTTTTTTTTATAGATTACCGTCTGGTGATGGACTGACTCATTAAATAAGTTAATAGTAATTTTTTCTTCTATTTTTTTTCCTATGAGAGTATCACATTTTATATTCATGGATATCATTAGTACTGGAATACAGTGGATATAATGACCTCTCTGTAGAATGCTAGGAAATTAAATATAAGTCCTCTACAAGCATTTAATTAGCACCTGCAATGTGAGATAAAGTATTTAGTGGATATAGAACTCGCCTCAAAGTTGGGAAAACCTGATTTCATATCCAGGATTTGCATCAGATTGGCTGTGTGGCCCTGAGCAAGTCATCTCATCTCTTAGCCATCCAGGCAATTTCTAAGTTCCAAAGACTGTAAATTGCAAAGTATTTTGTTATTTTTATGGAATAGAGATAATTTCCTCACTAGGCATTATTAAGAAAAAGGAAATTTCAGGTGCAGTCTCATTCCTGCAAGTACCCCCAAATATGCAAATAAGAATATCAGATGCAAGGAATTAAAAAAAAAAACCTGTCCCTTTATCTCAAGGACTTAATATTCTACTGGACTGATATAGTAGTTATAAGTTAATGTAAGAAAATTTGAGGAATAATAATAATTAATATAATGTTTGTGTGTTGGGTACTATGCTAAGTGATTTACAGTTATCTTATTTTATCCTCACAACTACCCTGAAAAATAGGTGTTGTTAGTATCTCCCTTTTGCAGATGAAGGAACTGAGGCAAAGGCGTGCTAAGTAATTTGCCCAGGGCCATACAACTAGTAAGTATCTGAACATGGTTTTGAACTGAATTCTTTCCGATTCAGAAAGGAAAGCTAGGTGGTGTAAAAGATTGCGTGCTGGACCTGGAGTCAATTAGACTCATCTTCCTGAGCTCAAATCTGACTTCAGACAGTCAATGTGACCCTCAACAAATCATTTAACCTTGCTTGCCTCAGTTTCATCTTCTGTAAAATGAGCTGGAGAAGGAAATGACAAGCCAACTCAGTATCTTTGCCAAGAAAACCCCAAATAGCAACACAATTGAAAATGACAGAACAACTTCCTGATTCCAGGCCCCCCACTTTATCTACTGTGTCACCTAGGAGACAACACTAAAACTAAAGGAGATCAAGAAAGATTTCTCATAGATTGCAGCATCTGAGTCCAGCCTTGAAATTAGATAAGGATTTTAAGAAATGGGAGATAGGAAGGAGTGCCATCCAATCATGAAGGTGTAGGGCAATTAAACAGGAGATTGAAGGTCATTTTCTGGATGTTTGCCTTTAAGCAATTCTGAGTGAAATACAGACTATATTAATGGAAATATGCATATGTTTAGAAAGATAGACTGTAGCTACTCTATGAAAGATCACAATGTTAAGCTGGGGAATTTGTATTTTATACTCAATTAGGAATCACTGAATATTTGTGAACAGGGGGATTTTCCTGATCTGTCAGTGTAGTTACATAGTCAAAAAAGCAAATGAGGTTAGCCTGGCAGTACCTCTTCTTGAGGGAGCCATGTTAGTTACTTCTTCATGCTTATCATTTTTTTTTCTAGATATTCACTAAACATTCCTTTCAAAATGTCTTAGAATTTTGTCAAGAACAGACATCAAGCTCCTCATCTTACAGTACTCTGTTGGATTGCTATAATGTGACTGAAACTATATCTATATCTATCTATCTGTTTGTCTATCACCTTTTATCAAATTTGTAAGGAATTTTCAATGTTCTCAACTCTTTCAATGAATTTTCACAAGTTATTTCTTTGAAGACCATTGCCATCCTAGTTTTCCTATTTTTTAACTTATACTGAACTTGCAATTCCCTAAAATCCCCATATTTTTCCCAGAGTAGCTGCTGCTGACATGTATCTTCTATATCTTACAATAGTAGACTTGATTTTTGAAAACAAGTGGAAGTGATTTTTTTCTCTATTAAATTTCATAAACCTCTCTATTATCTAACCTTATTAAGGTATCGCTCAGTCTATTAATTGGTGTGTTGGATCTCCTAGCTTTATAACTTCGGAATTTGATAAGCATATAAGTTATGATATTATGAAGTCATATAATATTTGCAAAGTTTCTTGCATAGTACCTGGTCCACTGTAAGTGATTAATAAATGTTTGTTTCTTTCCCTTTCTTTGTAATTACCGTTAAACTTAAATAGAAACATGAAAGCTGTATATCAGTTACCTTAGAAAATCACAAATTAACATTGTCCTTGTTGTTTTGTATTTTTAAAATTTTTGTTAAACATTTCTTCATTAAATTTTAATGTTTCCATTCAGTAGCAGTCTTGCAGCAGCAGCCCTGGCAGGAAATCTGATACCACTGATGTAAGTCATTGTTGAAAAGAAAAACACCAAACGTAAGTACACTCCACTGTATACCTCATTCTTATTTTGAAATAAGACTATTGAGTATTTTTCACCATTTAAGCCCTATTTAATCAATTCAACTGTACAGTGACCTAATTTATAACTAAATGACTTTCTTGTCTAAAAGAATCTCATGAAGGATTTTTCTAATGCCTTACTGAAATCTACATAAACTATATCTATTTTTAAGTCTAGTCCTTTGGTGAAAATGGAAGGTTAGTCTGCTATGACCAATATAGATATCAAATTGATTTTATTATTATATTGATAATTACATACATATATATGTATATATGTGTGGGGGGGTGGGGGCGTGAGGGTGTATGTGCAGCATATGGAGACAGAAACAGAGACCCATGCTGAATCTTTTTTGATTAGTTTCCTTCTGCAGATGTTATTTAACCATAACATTAATAATTCATTTTAAAATCTCTATAGGGATCAAAATCAAGCTCCCTAACTTCATTCTCTTTCCTTTTTTTAAAAGTAGGTGAGACATTTGCCATTTTCTAATAAGACACTACTTCAGCTGCTCATCTTGATCCTTTTTTTTTTTTTTTGCATTGTTTTGGGGGGTGAGGGCAGTTGAGGTTAAGTGCCCAAGGTCACACGGGTAGTTTTTGCGTTAAGTGTCTAAGGCCAGATTTTGAACTCAGATCCTCATGACTCCAGGGCCGGTGCTCTATTCACTGCGCCACCTAGCCACCCCTCATCTTAATCTTTTAAAGGTTATTTTCGCAAACCGACCTATCTGTTTTGTCAGTACATTTGATGGCTAGTCCATTGGCATATATAACTTGATCTCACCAAGGCAGAGACTTGTTCACTGACTTATCTTACTTATCACCAACTAGCCATTTTTTTTTCACTTTTATTTCCACTCTAAAATTCAAAGATTGTACTCCTGGGCAAAGAAAACAATAATAATAAAAAAAACTTTACTAGTCATGCCTTCTCTCCATTATCCATTTTAATCCTTCCATTCATCGTGAGCAATTATCTTACCCCTTCCTAGAGCCTCTTTTCTCAAACATTGCTAAACCAAATATCTTAAAAAATTTAATTTTCCTTAATTTTCCTCCAAAAGCCTCAGCTCATTCCAAGTGCTACCAGTTCTGGCACTTTTTTTAGGACAATCCAGAGCTTTTACATGTATTCTGTAGTACCTGCCCTTACTTTGGTGTTCTGCATATCTTTTAAAAATCTACATTGATTGATGAATTTTCTGTGAATCTCTATATCTGTTTCTTTAGCCCTCTTTCCTCCTCACTTATAAGTGTTTTCTCTTTGTGTCTTCAGAACTTCATCCTTGATACCTTTTAGGCCATGACATTTTGTGTATCCTACTTCTACACACTTGGAAATTTACTCTCTTAAAATTTGGAATATATGTCAGATTGCAACATGCTTTCTTTTCCTTTCCTATAAAAAATGTATATTGGAAGGGGAAGTTCCTTCCAAGTTTCTCATTTATTTTCTATCTAGAGACCAATTCTTCCTTTTTGGCAAGAATCAGAGAATAGATGTTTCCCTCACTTGCTTCTTTATGTTTTGCAGGATGAAATTAAAGATCAATGTGGACTAGAACTCAATTCGTCTCTTCCTTTCTTTGTTACCACTTCTCATGAGCCTGTGAAGAACTGGCAAGACAGAACACCTGAAGAATTTATCTAATGAATAATCAAGATAGAAATGGATAGGGTTACCTTATAGCAGGACATAGGAGAAAGTCAGTGGGTATCTTCTCTCTATGAGGGTCAATGATTTATAAAGTTTCATGGTTATAGCTTAGCTTTGAGCTGTCTTTTGAAAAGTTTCCTTGAGTTTTGTATGTCCAGAGAAACAAAGCCATAGATCAATTGATTTCCTAAAAAGAAAAAAAAAAGAAAGATTCATATGTAAGCATGCTAGAAGGAACAAGTTGGCAATATAGCAGCTGCATTGTATGTTATAACTTGATCATATAATGCTGATTCTATTACTAGCATCCTTTCTCTATGTATTAAGAACCCAGTTATTGGTGTTTATGAACAGGACTTCATGACACAATCACACACAGCAACATTTGATTTGAGACCTAGACTATCTCTATGAGGCAGGCAAATGTTATATTTGCTTATCTTTGTTTTTAAGACTAAAAAAAGAAACACCTGAGGAATAGAAAATTACATCCCACCCCCAACAATGAAGTTAGAAATAAATGTAAAGGTTTGGTTCCACAAATGTGAATATGGACTTGGTTATGTATTTTAGGTATTTTCTATGTCTTTTGGAGAGAACCACCGAAATGAGTACAATTCAGCTAGGTTGAGGGGTAGTAAGAATGACAGGAAGGACATCTGTTTAATGAGGCTGAACAAGGTCCGCCACCCCCCCCCACCCCCAGCGCCTGTGGACTGAAATGTAACCAACAGAACTATATCTTTGATATAAATCTGAAAGAGATTAAAAATAGTATGTTTCTAGAAAAGCTAGTAGCTTTCTAAACCATAGTATTTTTGTTTTTTATTAATTTATTTGTTAATGATTATTTGTTAATATTTTTGCTTAAATATTATCAATGTTTTCAACATTGATTTCCTTAAGATATTCAGTTCCAAATTTTCTCCCCATCTCTCCCATCCCCCCACATAGAGATGGTGTGCATTCTGATTTCCCCTTCCCCTATTCTGCCCTCCCTTTTGTCACCCCACCTCCTTATCACCTTCCCCTTTACTTTCTTGTAGGGCAAGATAGATTTCTATACTCCATTGCCTGTATATCTTATTTCCCAGTTGCACATAAAAACAATTTTAACATTTGTTTTTAAAATGTTGAATTCCAAATTCTCTCCTTTCTTCCCTCCCCACCCACCCTCATGGAGAAGGCAAGTAATTCTATAAAATTTACACATGTATAATTATACAAAACACTTTCATAATAGTCATGTTGTGAAAGACTAACTATGCCTCCCTCCATCCTATCCTGCCTCTCATTTATACTATTTTTTTTCTTTTACCCTGTCCCATTTCAAAAGATTTTGCTTCTGACTCCCCCTGCCCCAATCTGCCCTCCCTTCCATAATCCCCACTCTTTTATCACCTTTCCCCTTACTTTATCCTGTGCCATCTATCTATCTATCTATCTATCTATCTATCTATCTATCTATCTATCTATCTATCTATCTGTCTATCTATCTATCATCATCTATCTCCTCCAACTACCCTAATACTGAGAAAGGTCTCATTAGTTATGAATATCATCATTCCATATAGGAATATAAACAGTTAAACTTTAATAACTCCATTAAGATTTCTCTTTCTTGTTTACCTTTTCATGCTTCTCTTGATTCTTGTATTTGAAAGTCAAATTTTCTATTCTGCTCTGGTCTTTTCAGCAAGAATGCTTGAAAATCCTTTATTGCATTGAAAGCATATCCCTCCCCCATGTATTATACAAAGTTTTGCTGGGTAGGTGCTTCTTGGTTTTTAATTTTTTTTTTAATTCTTGGTTGTAATCCTAGCTCCTCTTATCTCTGGAATATCATATTTCAAGCTCTTAATATAAAATATAATATAGAATTATACATATATATATATTATAATATAGAAGCTGCTAGATCTCATGCTATCCTTATTGTATTTCCACAATACTGGAATTGTTTCTTTCTGAATGCTTGCAATATTTTCTCCTTGATCTGTGAATTCTGGAATTTGACTAAAATATTCCTAGGAATTTTCCTTCTGGGATCTCTTTCAGGAAGTGATGGGTAGATTCTTTCAATTGCTATTTTACCCACTAGTTCTAGAATATCAGGGTAGTTTTACTTCATAATCCTTGAAAAATGATGTGTAGGCTCTTTTTTGATCATGGATTTCAGGTAGTCCATTAATTTTTAAATTATCTCTCTTGGATCTATTTTCTAGGTCAGTCATTTTTACAAAGAAATATTTCTCATTCTCTATTTTTTCATTGTTTTGGCCCTGTTTTATAATGTGTTGATTTCTCATAATGTCATTAGCTTCCATTTCCTCCAGTCTAATTTTGAAGGAATTATTTCTTCAGTGAGCTTTTGAACCTCCTTTTCCATTTGGCCCATTTTGCTTTTTAAGGCATTCTTCTCCTCATTGGCTTTTCAGACTTCTTGGCATTTGGATCAGTCAATTTTTAAAAGTGTTTATTTTGTGGGTCTCCTTTTGCAAGCTGTTGATGTGGTTTTCATGATTTTCTTGCATTACTCTTATTTCTTTTCCCATTTTCTCTCTCTCTCTCTCTCTCTCTCTCTCTCTCTCTCTCTCTCTCTCTCTAAAGTAATCAGGGATAAGTCACTTGCTCAAGGTTACACAGCCAGTTATTTTTGTGTGGGTGCCAAGTAGCTGAGACCAGAACCGATCCCAGGTCTCCCAACATTGTTGCCAGCACTCTTACTCACTGTGCCAACTGGCTTCCCCTAACCAATTGGAGTTAAATAACTTGTTCAAGGTTACATGGAAAGTTATTTTGTGTGGGTGTTAAGTATCTGAGGCCAGAGCCGATCCCAGGTCTCCCAACACTGGGCCCAGTGCTCTTGCTCACTGCTCCACCTGGCCACCCCTTCTCTACTTCTCTTAATTGATTTTCAAAATCCTTTTTGAACTTATCTAAGTCCTGAGACCAATTCATATATTTCTTGAAAGCTTTTGATGGAAGAGTTTTGAATTTGTTGTCTTCTTCTGGTTGTATGTTTTGATCTTGTCACCAAAATAACATTCTGTAGTCTGAGGTTATTTTTTCCCCTCTGTTTGCTCATGTTCTCTGCCAAATACTTGACTTTCTAACTATTTGTCAGGGTGGGACTTTGCCTCCAGTGGAGGTGGCTGTTGGGGTAGGAATGAGTGTATTGTCCCAGGCTTCTTGGGTTTTGTATTAGCTGCTCTCTCCCCCACCATCTGTGGACCCAGAACCCAGAAAGCCACTGTAATGGCAAGTGCAGAAGTAGTTCAAACCTTGTTTAAACTATTGAATTAAAACCTTGTTTCAGTCTATTAAGAAACAGAATGTGTGAACTCCATAACTTGTGAACTCCTGGAGTGGAACTAATGAATATATGAGGAGAACTCCAGGGCTAGAAAAGGCAGGAGCTGAAAAGAGTGTGGCAGAAGCAAAGGGAATACTTATGGTATCCTGGAACTCAGGTTTTCTGCTCTGTCTGTGTTGATGTTTTTTTTGTGATACTTTGTACAGAAGCCCTGAGACCTTACTGGAAGCGCTGAAAGAGGATTTTCTGGTTGTATGTTTACAGAAGTCCTAGAGGAGGGTTTTGGATGTCCTGGGACTTTATTGATGATTTGTGCTGACCTCTTGGACCTTGTTTGTGGGTCAGTGCTGAATTCTTTGTTAATGATTTGAGTTGACTTCTCAGACCTTGTTGATGGGTCTGAGTTGATTTCACAGGTATATAGTGAATTGATGATGGTGCTGGCAATGTGAATGAATGTTATTGTGGTTCTGTTAAGTTTTGTCTTCCCAGAAACAGGAACTGTGAAGGACTTGAGGCAAACTGGATCCTGTGAGCTTCAATATGGAATGAAACTGGATGAAGAACTGGATAAGGAGCTGGACAAGGAACTGGCAGCTGCCTACCTTTGAACCCAGGTAGCAGTTGCAGCTGGGACCATGGGATAGGAACCATGGGAGCTGAGAGCCAGCCTCAAGTCAAGCTGAAAGAAGACTTTACATGGATACTGTGTACTGACTGAGAAGATTATGATTTATTGTGACCTAGAGGTGGATGATCTGTGTATTTTCCACTACCCCTTAAGAGGTTACTGAGTTGTGACTGATGACTGAATAGTGACTGACGATTGAAGTGATTGTCGACTGGATAGTGACTGATTTGTAACTTAGGATGACCCATGAGTGGAGAACTTTGACTATTTTATTTTGTGACCCTTAAGGAGGAGCCTTCTTAAGGATGATTAAGTGAGTTACTAATTTATTGTGGTTTGTTGAAAACTATTGTGACTTTGGTGAAAACTATGTGGCCATTTTAGTGATAAGTCATTGTGAATGTTGTATTTTTATTTTCTGTGATATGTTGTAACATTGAGAATACTATACCTTGATTCTCTGTGGATGTTTTGCTCTGATTTGTTATTGAATGGAGTGCTCACTACACTTTGTAATCAAAATCTTGAAAGCTATTCACACTAGCAGTCCTCTAGAAAGCTGTGCATGCATGGCTTTACAGCCACTGACCTTCTATGCTGTCTTTGGAATTTGTGGGTTGAGAAGTTGAAAAACTGCCACAGCTCCCAGTGATTCAGTGCCCTGAGGTATGCATTGGCCTTTTCTGTGTCTGGTAGGACCCATACTGGACTGTTCTCTGCTCCTGGTTTCTTTCATCATTCCAGGTTGTCTTGGGCTGATAATTTGTTTCATTTTGTCATTTTTTCGGTTCTAGACTTTGTTTAGAGTCATTTTCACAGGTATTTGGAGTGGTTTGGGGGATATCTCAAGCAGGTCCCTGCTTTCACACCACCATCTTGCCTCTGCCCTAAAACATGGTATTTTAATGAAGAGTATTTGAAGGTATAATCAGTTTAGAAAAACAATGTTTAAAAAGAGAAAACAAAATTCAACAAAAATTTATTATCTAGTTAATTTACCTACTCTTAGAGTCATATATGCCTGGATATTGTTAATAGGCATTTTAGAGCAATTAATATTTATGTTACCCTTTATTATAAACCTATTAGGTTTCAGCCTTTATGCTGGTAGCTGAACATACAAAGACAAAATCAAAATTGTTTCCCAAATTCCCCTATCAGGGAGCTTATATCATGGAGTGAAAGTGCAGGGAGATGGCATGTATATAGATACAAGTGAAGTAATTTCAGACATGGCCAAAATGATAGAGGACTCTACATTCTGATCATCAGGACCTTTCAAACCTCATCAAAATATGAATTATGTCTAAGAAATAAAACAATTTAATCTGTCTCCATAGTCCCAACACCAAAACCCTAAAAGATAACAATAAACAAAAAAAGTTTAATCCCTATACCCTTCCTTGACCATTTACCTCCCCTCCCCTTGTTGAAAGTTATGCATAAGCCTATCCATGAACTTGCTATAAAATTCAACTGTGCTTTCCCTGAACCAATCCTCCTGATGCCCATTATTAGAGCCTTGGACAACCAAAAGACATAAGGGTGGTCTAACTAAGATAGCACCAAAGCAACACTCTGTATTGTCACAGAGCTAATCCAGCAAACAGAAGTAAAGAAGAAATGGGGACACAATATCAGCATATGTAGGTATATTGTGCTCGAGAAAGCCTGAGGTAAAAAGACTAGCATGCAGCTGTGGACAGTTTGTTTCATGTATCCCTGGAAGTCACTTAGAGCAGAGACTAAGGCTGTGAGGCAAGAATTGATCAGTGCTCACAGAAAATGAAATGACTGTGATGTTCAGCTTTCATGGAAAACAACATCAAAGAAGAGTCATTCAGTAAACAATTTGGGAATTTAATGCTAAAAGATTGAAGTTATAAATAAATATCAAAAAGAAGAAAATTCTATTAGAGTTTAAGCATAGGTAGATGAATCAACAGGGAAGATATTAATAAGATAAAAGTATGTGGCCTCCAGGTCATCCAAAAGAATCTAGACATTGATGCATAAGTATATCAAGATGAAGGAAAATGAATCTATACCTAATGAGACAGAGGATCTTATGGATTCTCAAGAGATCATGAAACATCAGGAAATTTCCACATGGTTTAAACAAGAAACAAAAATTGTGAAAGCCAAATTTTTGGCCTGCACAACAACAACAACAAATGGCAGAATAAAAAAAGAAGGGGGGGTGTTGAAAAGAGAGACAACAATTAATTGGAAACTAAAATACACAGAAATTAAGGAAAATCCTGGAGAAGCAATGCAAAAAGCATTAACATTAAAAGAAAATATTCTCTCCAAAGGAGTGAAACATACTTAGCTCAAAGACAACGTGCATAGAGACAATTTAAGGATTACATTTCCAAGAAGAACATAAGAAGTTCAAAAATTCTGAACAACAAAATACAGTAAATCATACAAGAAAACTGCCCACCACTTGCTAAATATTGAAAACATTTTGAAAGTCAAAAGAATCCATAGATTGCACTAAAACAACACCCTATAGTGCAAACTGCAATAAACATAGTGGTTAAATTTAATAATTCCACAGATAAACAACAACTATTGCAAGCTATCTGGGGAAAAAAACTCCAAATATAGAGGAAAATTAATTCAGATAACAGAAGGCTATACTCTATCCACCAGAAACAACAGGAGGGAATGTAATAATTTCTTCCCAATAGTAAAGAAATTCAGAATGTAAGACAAAACGATATACATTGAAAGCTTGAGCCTAACCATTAATTAAATAACATGGATGTTTATACTTTTAAAAAGTCATTGATAGCCTTATTATAAAGAAAATCATACTAGAAGAAATTATTTGCTTTTAAAATAGCATGGAAAAGAAGATATAGGTAAACACATAAAGCAACCAAGAATGGCAGTAACAAAATAATGATAGAGAGAACATTGAAGATCCCTTTCTAAAGGAAAGGCAAGAGGGAAAGCAGAATTCAAATAGAAGGGATAGGGGAAAAATAGGCCTGAAACATCATGGACTAAACCTAAAAATATACCACCTATAAGCAAATAAAACATCATTTTTACCTGATTTTTATAGAATAATACAATGTAAAAATGGTTCAGTAATTCAAGAAGACAGTGGGACACATATCATTTGCAGAAGGCTAAAAATGAAGGGGAAATAACATCTTGGCTACTCAGGAAGAACAGGGCCTACAGGAGAATGGATGAGAAGCAATTGAAAGAGGGTGAAAGAAAAGGAGAAATTTATTTTAGTGACAGGAGAGGGCACTACTAATGAATATTCTCATGAGGGAATAAAGGTTTCCTCTAAAAGGAGATGGGGATTTTACAATGGGTAAAAACTGCAGGAATTGTGTGCTTTGAGACCTCTCATTCTGCTTCAGGAGAAGAGGAATAAGAGCTCCTGGGGACAACTGATACTTATAAGAAAGGAGGGCAAGGACCGACCCCAGGAGAAAGATATCAAAGCAAATGGAGAAATGGTACAATGTGGCAGACAAAGAAGAATAATAAACTGCATAATCTGGGATGTAGGAAAATTTCTACCATGAGGGGCAATATTCTCTCTCACACATGTAGGAATTGATAATTCTTTTTTTTAATCTTTTTTAATCTTTTTTTAATGCTTTATTAACTTCTGATTTACATCATTCATTTCCACCAGATTTTGAGATGCAAATTTTCTCCCCATTTTTCTCCTACACACTGCTCCAAAATAGCAGTCCCCCAGGATATCCCCTCCTCCAATCTTCTCTCTCCCATATTTTCTCCCATACCCCTTTCTACTTTTCCAGTGGATCTCTATGCCTCAGTGCCTGTATATCTTATTTCCCAATTACATGTAAGATGGTATTAATATTAGTATATATATGAATATTTGATTTTAAAACATTCAATTTCCTCCCTTCCTTGTCACCCACCCTTACTGGGAAGATAAGCAGTTCAGTATAGGTTGTACATGTGTGGCTAATGCAAAACAATAACATAGTAGATATATTGTAGAAGACTGACTATATTTCCCTCCCTCCTATCCCACCTCCACTTGTTCTATTCTCTACTTTGACCCTGTCTATTTTCAAAAGTGAGTGCTACCACCTTCCCTCCCCCCCCAGCCTGCCCTCCCTTCTATCATCCTACCTCTCATCCCCTTCCCCCCCATTATCCTGGAGGGTGAGATATCCTATTTAGTGTGTATTTCACTCCCTCCTCAAGCCAAATTCAATGGGAATGAGGTTGACCCATTCCCTTTTGCCTTCCTATTCTTCCCCTCCTTTGTAACCATTTTCGCTTGCCTCTTCTGTATGAGATAGTTTACCCCAATCTGTCTCCCCATCTCCTCTCATTATATTCCTCTCACCTCTTAATTTCACCTTTTAAGTATCATTCCTTCCTGTTAAATTGGTCCTGTGCCTGTAGCGGCAAGCACCCCGGCATCCTCAGGGTTTGCTGCTACCACAGGTTCTTGGATCTGCTTTGATAAAGGAAAGCAACTCAAAATGGGTTAACAGGCTTACTTTTAATCAGTCAGACATATATCATTTACCTTGTTCAGGGGAAAAGTCGGCACCCCGAACTTCAAAGTATACAGGCAGAATTATCAAGACAGAAACAGATCAAGTAGACAGATTTCCAAACTGTCCAAGCATTATATCCATACCAAATCAACATCTGGGTTTTTCAAAGCCAGGGGACTCTCAACAACGGCTTCCCAGAATTCAGATCAAATCACAGAACACTTCTCAAAGTGAGTCCCAAAACAAAGCTACACATCAGGGCTTATATAGCCTTCTCCTGGCTCAGAGAATATAACACAACCTTATTGACTCATTGGCCAATCAAGAAGTATCTACTGAAAAACAAGCCTCCCTCCCCAGGCTTCAGGTGCATTTTAACCTAGGGGCAGGGAAGATCTTCCAAATTTGCATTCCCATTACAGTGCCCTATATCTATGTATACCTGTAAACATTTATACAGACATTCACATATGTATTCATATGCCCATATACCTTCATATATAGACATTATATATATATATATATGTATGTATATATATTTCTAATCTCTTCAACTACTGAGAAAAGTTTCATAAGTTACAATTATTGTTTTTCCATGTAGGAATGTTAATAGCTTAACTTTGATAATTTCCTTATGATTCCTTTTCCCTGTTTACCTTCTCATGCTTCTCTTGCTTCTTGTCAAATGTCAAATTTTCTATTCAACTCTGGTTTTTTCAGCAAGAATGCTTGAAAGTCCTCTATTCCACTGAATGACCATATTTTCCTCTGAAATATGATACTCATTTTTGCTGGGTAGGTGACTCTTAGTTTTAATCCAAGCTCCTTTGCCCTCCGGAATATCATATTCCAAGCCCTTTGATCCCTCAATGTAGAAGCTGCCAGATCCTGGGTTATCCTGATTGTGTTTCCACAATATTCAAATTGTTTCTTCCTGGCTGCTTGTAATATTCTCTCCTTAATCTGGGAATTCCAGAACCTGGCTATAATATTCCTAGGAGTTTCCTTTTTGGGATCTTTTTCAGGAGGTGATCGGTGGATTCTTTCAACCTCTATTTTGCCCTCTGGTACTAAAACATCAGGGCAGTTTTTTTTTTGAGAACTTCCTGTAGGATGATTTCTAGGTTCTTACTTTGGTTATGGCTTTCAGGCAGTCCAATAATTTTTAAATTATCTCTCCTGGATCTATTTTCCAGGTCAGTGGTTTTTCCCATGAGATATTTAACATTGCCTTCTATTCTTTCATTTGTTTGGATCTGTTTAATAGCATCTTGATTTCTCATAAAGTCATTAGCTTCCATTTGCTCCAGTCTAATTCTGAAGCAATGATTCTCCTCATTGAGCTTTTGAGATTCTTTTTCTATCTGGCAAATTCGACTTTTTAAGGCATTCTTCTCCTCATTGCCTTTTTGGGCCTCCTTTGCCATTTGAGTCAGTCTGTTTTTTAAGGTATAATTTTCCTCAGTCAGGCTGTTGACTCTCATTTCATAATTTTCTTGCATTGTTCTCATTTCTCTTTCCAATTTTTCCTCCACTTCTCTTATCTGCTTCTTAAGGTCCTCTATGGCCTGTAACCAGCTTGTATTTTCCTTTGAAGCTTTTGGCGCAGGAGTTCTGACTTCACTGCTTTCCTCCTGTTCCATGCTTTGCTCCTTTTTGTCCCCAAAATAGGAGTGTATTGTTGGAATCTTCTTTCTGCTTTGTTTCCTTTGCCTGCTCATTTTGCCACTCAATTACTTGACTTTTGGGCTTTTTGCCACAGTAGGACTCTGCCACCAGACAGGGGAGCTTTAGTCCCAAATGCTGGGGTTTTCTCAGCTGCCAGAGGTATTAGATGGGTGCCCTCTCTGAGGTCTCCACACTCTCTGGCAAGATGGACACACACCCCAGAACCTCCACCCTAGACTGCAATCCAGATCCAAGCAGGTTAAAAAGCAAGAGCAATTACCCCTCAGACTGGTGCTTGGTCCCCCTACACTCTGCAGGCTAGGAGCTGAAGCCACCAAGTGGTGCTGGCTGGCTGTGCTGGTGTCTCAGCGGCTTTTAGCCCTGGGGGTAAAAGCCAGGCACTCCCACTTACTGGTCCCAAAGTCCAGACTGTACTGACCTCTCATTTTGTCCTTTCTGTCTATGTGTTGATAAATCTGGAAACTGCCACAACTGCTGCTGATCTGTAGTCCCTCTGGCACGGCTGGTCAGGCCCGCCCTGGAGCTAAAGCCTCGGCTTGGGGCTGGGCTCGGCTCCCAGAGTACTGAGCTGGATTCCTGCTGGCCTGCCGGGGTGTCCTCAGTGGGAGGTTAGTTTCTCTGTGTCTTTTTGTGGGTTCTCCATCTCCAAAGTCTGTTTAGAGTCCCCTTCTTACATGGATTGGGGAAGGTGGAAGCTGGAGCCGCGGGAAGGTGATGCTTCTACTCCGCCATCTTGGCTCCCAGGAATTGATATTTCTAAAGGTAAGGTACAGCAGAAAAAGAGATGGAGCAATATCTAGGAGGCAAAAATATACAAACTATGAGAAACCTCATTTAGATAATATATAAGCTCTAACTCCAGAAAGAATAAAGACGATCTAAATTGCTAAAGGTCCATGAATGAAGTCTAAGTCTCAAATGGACATAAAAGGAAGAGAAATAAACTGGAAATCAAAAACTATATAAATGGTAAATAAAACTGAAATGTGATTATTTGTAAAGGTTCAAAGAATAGATAAACCCTTAGTCAATCTGATTAAAAAGAAGGCAGGAAATGATATCAGCAAAGTGCAAAAGCAATCAAGAGAAATCAGAACAAATCCAAAGAAACAAAATACTTATCAGAACATGTCATGTACAGTTATATGCTAGTAAAATTGAAAAGACAAACCAAGAGAGGAATACCTTCCAAAAATATAAAATGCACAAATTAATAGGAGAGCAGATAGAAAACTTAATTCAAATTTGGTAAAGGAAATAAAACCATCTGTGGAGGAACTACTAAAGTAAAATCTCACGTTCCTGATGGATACACAGGAGAATTCTATAAAAGAATTCAAAGAGCTATTACTATCAATACTATACAAATTATTCTTAAAAATTATATATATATATTAGATTCCCTTTATGAGCTATTGTCCTAATGCTTATACCAGGGAAAGCTAAGTTTCAGACAGGAGAACTACAAACCAATGAAATTAATGGCTATTAGCTCAAAAAAAGTTAATATCTTGTCAGACAGATTACAGTGAAGACATTATTTATCATGAGCAAGATGGATTTATTCCAGAAATTCAGGAAAATTCAACATTAGGAACACAACAACACAATCAATTCTGTAAAATATAAAAGTATGAAAAACCATATGATTACCTCAATAGATACAGAAAAAACATTTCATAGAGTAAAATATTTATTTATGCCTAAAAAACCCAAGTATTGGAATAGAGAAAATATTTTTAAATATATGATTTACTCAGGAGATAATTTATTTTTTTTATAAGAACTGAAAATATAGAGCAGTCTGACTGAAATTAATGTTCAATTATTATCTAATATTAGATAATAATAATAGTTAAACTGTATTCTAAATGAATACGTTTTTAATATAAATGGTCATATTAAAAAAAGAGATAGAAGAAAATCAGTCCATACTTTTTCATAGCTGTGCATAAGAGCTGTATTGTTAGCCAGCCAAGGTATAGATATAGAAGCCATTACAAAATGTAAAACAGATAACTTTTCTTGTAAGAAACTGAAAACTTATTGTACCAACAAAATTAAAATACCTAGGATAAGAATGGAAGTGGTTATTGAAGGAAAAGCAAAAACAAAAAATAAACCTTTGTATCAGGTTGATGTGATAAAGGTTTACCATCTAAGATAGATATGTGTATGAATATGTGTGTATATATGTTTACATATACAGATATGTATATGCATGTAAATACACACATTATATGTGTGTGCATAGACATGTGTGTATACATATACTTATGTACATATATACATATACATACATACATTTTTGAAATTGCACATATATACACATACCTATCATTCTATCTCTCTATAAATTAGTATATATGTGTGATTATATAATGGCAGCTAGGTGGTGTAGTGGAAAGAATGCTAGGCCTACAATCAGGATGATCTGAATTCAAATCCAGCCTCAGGCACTTATTGGCTGTGTGATCCTGGGTGAGTCAATTCTGTTTGCCTCAGTTTCCTTATCTATAAAATTAGCTAGAGAAGGAAATGGTAAACCACCCTAGTATCTTTCCCAAGAAAACCTCTAATGAGGGCAAAAAGAGTCAGACGTGATTGGAAATAATTAAACAACAACAAATACATACATATTTGTATATCTATCCATCTAAATGAATATATATGTATATATATATACATACATGCATATGTAAATATGTATGTAACATTTATGCATCCATTTTTAACATTAAAAATCTAAAATTTACTGTCATTTGCACTGAAAAGCAAAGTCAAAAACAAACTGATGGGTCACAAATTTGCATGTCTTTTTTTTCCTCAGTGAGTTCTAAGTTTTTTTTTTCCTTATGAGCTTAACTCTGCAGTGAGGCAGTCACACACAATTACATATGCAGAGCAAAAATTTCCTGAATAAAACATAAATGTTCAATTATATTGGTCTGTAATTTTGTGCTAACTCTAGCCAAGCTTAAAGTGAATTTAGGGCTTTAGGGTGTATAGGTATCATCTATTAATATGAGCTACTGAAGTTCTGATCATATCTAACCTCCCAGTGACATCAGCCTCAGAATTGTTTTATTACATAATTCACTTTTATTTGTGTACCTGCAAAGACAGTCTTCACTCTAACCAATATATAAACACACAGATAGAGGCTAATGTAAAAATGAGTAAATGTTCAAACAAGGACAACCTCAACTGACCACAAGCCTATGAGTCTGAACAGAAAACAGCCCCCATGGAATATGTCTCATTGTCCCTCCCTCCTCTTTTTCTTTCTGATTCTGGAGTCCAAATAGCATTCATTAAGAAATTTTTCCCAAATTCGCAAAAGATCAAGTGTTCAAAGAAACAAATAAATCACTCCAAAACTGTCCGATTAAGTTCTTTTGAAAAACTGCATTCTACATAAAGAAAAAGAAAAGTGATTTTTTGCCTTTTCCTATTATCAGTCTTGTTTCCGAAACTACTTACCATCCCTTCCCTAAGTAAACACTAGTGTGTGATATGAACTGGACTTGCTACTGAGCACTCTTTGATAGTTGCAAAATGGATGAAAGAAAAAGGCAAAATGATCTCAACTTGTCTTCCTTCTGTGTGAGTGAGTCTTGCAGATGTTACCTAGGAGGTTTTTCCTCTGCTCACAAATTGATCTTAGTAATCTCAGCTTATTTGGTCATAGTTCCATTCTAATTGGCCATAGTTACTTTTATTTTCTCTTCCTCCTTCTCTTCTCCTCTTCCTCCTCTTCTACCACAGACATACTTACAGTGTATCCAGTAGAAACCTCTTCTCCCAAGTGATAAACAACTGTTTGAAACAATACAAACCCCCTCCCACCCCTTACATAGGAACAAGGGGAAGAAGACTGACATATTTATTATTCAGTCTCAACCATTGCTCTATGTGTTCCAGGAGACAGATGCTTCCCTAACATCACCTCTTTCTTTAATATGAATATAAATATCTGTCATGGTGATACATTCCTATCTATAGTGGCATTATCCATGTAGATTGACTACATAATGTACATAGAAATGATTCAGAGAATCAAAAAATTTTTTGTTTAGAATGGAACCCATTGTTTAGAATGCAACCCATACAGCAACAACAATTTCCATTAGAATATTCACCAAAAATTACCTCCTTCATTCATTCATTAAGTCAACAAATATTTATTAATCATTGATTATGTGCTAGAAATTGTGCTAAATGTTGGTAATTCAACTAAAAACAAAATATAGTTCTTACTCTCAAGGGGCTCAAAGTCTAATGTAGAAGACAACATGATAATACAAAAACATATATAAAGAATTAATCAGAGATATCCAACAGAGGGGAAACATTAGCATTAAAGCTTCTTGTAGAAGGTGAGACTTTAACTGGGTACTTGAGGAAGCCAGAGAATCTGGGAGGTAGAGATGAGGAGTGAGAGAATGCCAGACATGGGTGAGAGCCAGTGAAAAATGCACAGAGTTGGGAGATGGAGTATCCTCTTCAAAGAATGAAATTTTTATTGTTTTTCTGCAATAGGGCTGGGCAACCTCTTGCCTTGAGGTATCATGTGGCCTTCAAGGTCCTTAGGTGCAACCTTTTGACTGAATCTAAGCTTTACAGAACAAATCCTTTACTTGAGGACCTAGAGGGCCACATGTAGCTTCATGGCCCCAGGTTTCCCACACCTGCACTACACCATAGTTACTGGAATAAAAGAGGATGGAGAAAGAAAATTCTTGGAAGTTTTCTTTGGCACTGGATAGGGAGTCAGACAATCTAGTTTTTTTTAATATTAAATATTTTATTATTGATAATATAATGATAATTATTGTTGTAATGTACAGATTACAGAGACTGAATGGTATGAAGCATAGAAAACATAGGCATCTTAAAATCTTCAAAACCTAGAACTTAAAATACAGATGAATGTCACATGAGAATGGCGGTACAAGCTATAATGAATGATAAATCAAATATGTTGACAAAATGGTAAGTAAATTTTCTGTTCTAAGAAAATAGGCTTTGCTTGGTATGAGAATGAACTTCATCTTCACCATGAATACATTCAGTGCAGAGGAGAATTCATAACTGGAGCTTATAGAACCAGGAAGCAGATGAGACTTTTTTTCTTTTATCAAATATCTACACATTTTCAGTAAAACCCTAGATTGCTTTAAATAATATGTAGTTCTACATTTATTTCTTTTTTAAATTATTTTTATTAATTTGTTTGTTTCCTTTTAGTTTACAGGATTCAATTCCACAATCCCTTGAGTTTCACATTTTGTTCTCCTCCCTCCCTACCCCCCCATGGCGGCTTATAGTCAAGTATAGTATCTGTAAATACTTTCACATTATACCTTAGTCAGGTTATAAGGACGGATTGTACCAGCTGGAATGAAAAATGGTGAAGAGGACATAAAACCAAATAAGAGAAGGAAAAAGATCAGGTATTTTGCTTCCACCTGGATATAAACTTAGTTCTTTCTAGTTCTTTCTCTGGATGCACATATTTCTCTACATCATGAGTCTTTTGGGATTGACTTATATCACTGCATTGCTGAGAAGAGTGCAGTCTATCAAAGTTGGTCATCACACATACGTTGTGTCTGTAATTGTGTACAAATTTCTCCTGGTTCTACTCTTCTCACTCAGCATCAGTTCTTTTAAGCCTCTCCAGGTAAATATGAAGTCCATCTGCTCCTCGTTTCTTATAGCACGATAGTATTCCATAACATGCATATACCACAACTTGTTCAGCCATTCCCCAATTGATGGGCACCCGCTTAATTTCCAATTCTTTGCTACCACAGAAAGAGCTGCTATAAACATTTTTGTACATATGGGTCTTTCTCTCATTTCTATGATCTCTTTGGGATATAACCCTAGGAGTGGTATTGCTGGATCAAAGAGTATGAAAGTATTTATAGCCCTTTGGGCATAATTCTAGATTGCTCTCCAGAAAGGCTGGATCAGTTCACAACTCCACCAGCAATGCATTAGTGTTCCACATTGCCCACATCCTCTCCAGCATTTGTCATTTTCCTGTTTTGTCATCTTAGCCAATCTGACTGGTGAGATGTGGTACCTCAGAGTTGTTTTGATTTGCATTTCTCTAATCAATAGTGAATTAGAGCATTTCTTCGTGTGCTTATAGATAGCTTTAATTTCTTTCTTTGAAAACTGCCTGTTGATATCCTTTGACCATTTATCAATTGGGGAATGACTTGTATCCTTATAAATTTGACTCAATTATCTGTATATTTTAGAAATGAGTCCTTTGTCAGAGACATAGGTTGTAAAGATTCTTTCCCAATTTCCCATCTCCCTCTTAATCTTGGTTACATTGGCTTTGTTTGTACAGAAACTTTTCAATTTCATGTAGTCAAAATTATCCATTTTACATTTTATAATGTTCTCTAATTCTTGTTTAGTCATAAAGTCTTTCCCTCTCCACAAATCTGATAGGTAAACTATTCCTTGTTTTAGGAGACTGCTTACAGTATCAACCTTTATACCTAGATCATGCACCCATTTAGACCTGATTTTGGTATATGGTATTAGATAATTGTCTACGCCCAGGTTCTGCCACACTATATTCCAGTTTTCCCAGCAGTTTTTGTCAAATAGTGAGCTCTTATCCCAAAAAACAGGGTCTGGAGGTTTATCAAACAATAGATTACTATAGTTATTAACTTCTGAATCTCGTGTGCCTAATCTATTCCATTGATCCACTCCTCTATTCCTCAGCCAGTACCAAGTAGTTTTGATGACTGCTGCTTTATAATACAGATTGAAATCTGGTATAGCTAGTCCACCTTCCCTAGCATTTCTTTTCATTAATTCCCTTGATATTCTGGACTGTTTACTCTTCCAAATGAATTTTGTTACTATTTTTTCTAGCTCTATAAAGTAGTTTTTTTTTTGTAAATTAATTGGTATGGCACTAAATATATAATTTAATTTAGGTAAAATTGTCATTTTTATTATATTAGCTCGACCCAGCCACGAGCAATTGATATTTTCCCAATTAGTTAGATCTGACTTTATTTGTGTGAAAAGTGTTTTGTAGTTATGATCATAGAGGTTCTGGGTTTGTTTTGGCAGGTAGATTCCCAAATATTTTATAATGTCTACAGTTTAGTGGAAGACAATTAATTTAATTAAGACATTTAAATGGAATTTCTTTTTCTATCTCTTGCTGTTAAATTTCATTGTAAATATATAGGAATGCTGAGGATTTATGTGGGTTTATTTTATATCCTGCAACTTTGCCAAATTTATTTATTGTCTCAAGTAGTTTTTTTACTTGATTCTCTAGCATTCTCTAAGTATATCATCATATCATATGCAAAGAGTGATAGCTTGGTCTCTTCTTTGCTTAATTTGATTCCTTTGATTTCTTTTTCTTCTCTAATTGCTACTGCTAACATTTCTAGTACCAGATTGAATAAGAGGAGTGATAGTGGACACCCTTGTTTCACCCCTGATCTTATGGGAAATGCTTCTAGCTTCTCCTCATTACATATAATACTTGCTGATGGATTTAAATAGATGCTACCTATTATTTTTGGAAGGCTCCATTTATTCCTATACTTTCTAATGTTTTTAATAGGAATGGATGTTGTATTTTGTCAAAAGCCTTTTCTGCATCTATTGAGATAACCATGTGCTTTCTGCTAGCTTTATTGTTGATATGATCAGTTATACTGATGGTTTTCCTAATATTGAACCATTCTTGTGTTTCTGGAATAAATCCTACCAGAACAAAGTGTATTATTATTGAGATAAGTTGCTGTAGTCTTTTTGCTAGTATTTTATTTAGAATTTTTGCATCTATATTCATGAGGGAGATTGGTCTATAATTTTATTTCTCTGTTTTATCTCTTCCTGATTTAGGTATCAGTATCATATTTGTGTCATAAAAAGAATTTGGTAGGACTCCTTCTTTACTAATTTTCCCAAATAGTTTGTAGAGTATTGGAACCAATTGTTCTTTAAATGTTTGATAGAATTCACTAGTGAATCCATTTGGCCCTGGAGATTATTTCCTAGGGAATTGACTGATGGCTTGTTCAATTTCTTTTTCTGAGATGGTATTATTTAAGTAATTTACTTCCTCTTCAGTTAATCTGGGCAACTTGTATGTTTATAAATATTCATCCACTTCCCTAAGATTGTCAAATTTATGTGCATACAATTGGGAAAAATAATTCCTAACTATTGTTCTGATTTCCTCTTCATTGGAGGTAGATTCACCCTTTTCATTTTTGATACTCATAATTTGGTTTTCTTCTTTCTTTTTTTTATCATATTGACTAAGGGTCTGTCAATTTTTTTTTATAAAGCCAGATCTTGGTTTTATTCATTAATTCAATAGTTTTCTTAATTTCAATTTTATTAATCTCTCCTTTTGTCTTCAATATTTCTAATTTAGTATTTAATTGGGGATTTTGAATCTGTTCTTTTTCTAGGTTTTTTAATTGCATGCCCAATTCATTGAGCTCCCTTTTCTCTAATTTAATCACATATGCACTCAGGGATATAAAACTTCCCCTAACAACTGCCTTTAATGCATCCCACAGGTTTTGGTATGTTGTCTCATTATTATCATTCTCTTGAATGAAATTACTGATTGTTTCTATAATTTCTTGTTTGGCCCACTCATTCTTTACGATTAAATTGTTTAATTTCCAATTAGTTTTTGGTCTGTCTTTCCTGGCCCTTTATTGCATATAATTTTTATTGCATCATTATCTGAGAAGGATGCATTTAATATTTCTGCCTTACTGCATAGAATTGTGAGGTTCTTATGCCCTAGAACATGGTCAATTTTTGAGTATGTGCCATGAACCACTGAGAAGGAAGTATATTCCTTTTTATCCCCATTCATTTTTCTTCAGAGATCTATCATACCTATCCTCTCTAAAATCCTATTCACCTCCTTAAGTTCTTTCTTGTTTATTTTGAGGTTGGATTTATCAAGTTCAGATAGGGGGAGATTAAGGTCTCCCACTAGTATAGTTTTGCTATCTATTTCTTCCTCTAATTCCTTTACCTTCTCCTCTAGGAATTTGGATGCTACACCACTTGGTGCATATATGTTAAGTAATGATATTGCTTCATTCTTGATGGTGCCTTTTAACAGGATATAATTTCTTTCCTTATCTCTTTTAATTAGGTCAATTTTTACTTTTGCTTTATCTGAGATAAGAATTGTTACCCCTGCTTTTTTTTATTTTAGCTGAGTCATGATATATTTTATTCCAACCTTTTACCTTTACCTTGTGTGTATCCCTCTGTTTCAGATGTGTTTCTTGTAAACAGCATATTGTAGGATTATGATTTCTAATCTATTCTGCTATCCATCTCCATTTTGTGGGAGAGATCATTCCATTCACATTTACAGTTATGATTGTTATCTGTTTTTTTCCCTCCATCCCATTCCTGCCCCTGTTAATGTTCATATTTTCCCTCCCTTCTCCCTTCCCCCCACTTAATAGTTTTCCTTTTGACCACCGCCTTCCTCAGTATTCCCTTTTCAGCCCCCTTCCCTTTTCATTCCCTTTCCCCTTACTACTTCCCTCCCTACAAACCACTCCCACCCCCTTTTGTAACCTTTTTCCCCTCCTACTGCCTGTAGGGTATTTTTATACTTAATGAAGTATGCTATTTCTTCTTCGCATCAAGAGTGACAGGAACAAATCTTATGCAAAGCTCCTCTCCTTTCCCTCTAAAATGCTACTTTTTTGCATTTCTTCTCCATAGAGTCCTATGCTTAACTGGTTTTTATTCCCTCCTTGTACCAGAACCAATGAGGGAAAAGCTCATATGCTTCCCAACTCCGTCCCTTTTTTTCCTCTGCTATACAGTTTTTATGCCTCTATGTGTGGCATAATTTACCCTTTTCCACTTCAACCATTCCCTTTCTTCCATTGCAGTCCCTTTGTAGCCCTTAATAAGATTTTTTAAAATCATTTTGTATATTTTATAGTCATACCCTTTACTTGTCTATAACCAGTTTGTTTTTATCAAATAGCAGGGTGTGTGTGTTTTCTCCTTGTTTACCTTTCTAAGTCACTGTTGCATCTTGTAATTGGAGTTTGAATTTTCCATTGAGTTCTGGCTTTTTTATCAAGAAGGTCTGGAACTCTGTTATATCATTGAATGACCATCTCTTTGCCTGGAAGAATATGCTCAGTCTCGCTGGGTATGTGATCCTTGGTTGTGATCCTTGGAGCTCTTTTGCCTTCCGGAAAATTGTATTCCACTGCCTCTGCTCTTTCAGTGTAGAGGCTGCCAAATCCTGTGCAATCCTCACTGTGGACCCTCGATATTTGAATTGTTTCTTTCTGGCCACTTGAAGTATTTTCTCTTTTATCTGGTAGTTCTGGAGTTTGGCCACAACATTTCGAGGACTTTTCAGTTTGGGATATCTTTCAGCAGGTGTCCAGTGGATTCTCTCAATTTCTATTTTACCCTCAGGTTCTAGTATCTCAGGGCAGTTTTCCTTAATGAGCTCTTGAAGAATGTTGTCCAGGCTCATTTTTTCATCATAATTTTCTGGTAGGCCTATGATTCTCAGATTATCTCTCCTGGATCTGTTTTCCAGGTCAGTTATTTTTCCTTTGAGGTATTTTACCTCTTTTTCTAATTTTTCATTCTTGTTGTTTTGCTTGACTAATTCTTGGTTCCTCATAGAGTTATTTGTTTCCATTTGGTTAATTCTAGTTTTTAGCGAATCATTTTCCTTGGTTAATTTTTGAAGCTCCTTTTCCTTATCATACACTTTTCTTTTTAGAGAGATGTTTTCCTCATTATAATGTTTTTCTAATTCTGTTATTTTTGTTTTGAATTATCCATTTTGTCTTCTATCTCTCATTTTATTTTCAAAGTTCCTTTTGATCTTATCTAGGAGAGCCTTCTGTGCTTGGGACCCATTCCCTGTTGAAGGTTCAGCTTTGGGTTTGGAGTCCACATTGTCTCCCTTTGAGGTTGGTTCCTCCCTCTGAGGATAGTAGGACTCCAAAGTCTTTGTCTTTGTAGTCTGCTTTCTATGCATTTTGAGGCAGGGTCCTAGCCATGCCCTTCCTCTAGGATTCCAAGCCTTTACTGCAGAGGGTTTTGCCCTGGAGCAAGAGTTATTATGTTTTCAGGGTCAGAGGCAGGGTTTGGAGCAAGTGAGGTTCACTCTGTCATCCTAGTCTTTGGAGGTCCTGAAAGGGGCTTTAAAAAAAAATGTCTGGGCTATGAAGTGGTAGCCCCAGGAGTGTTAGCTGTCCAGGACAGGGGCCCCTGTATTTGCTTCTTACCTTGCTCTTTCCAGTCCCAGCCCTTTGGTGATAGGCCTGGTAGTGGACCTTGTGATTGGTGGGAAGACTTGCCCTCTGAGTTGATCAGGCCCCTTCCAGGCCTGCCTCTGCCAGCCACGCCTTCCAGGCCTGCCCCTGCTTCTGCTGGCCGCGCCACGCCTTCCAGGCCTGCCCCTGTGTCTACTGGCCGCACCGCACCTTCCCAGCCTGCCCCTGAATCTGCCGGCCATGCCGCGCCTGACAATCTAGTTTTGACTTCTACGTCTACTATTTACTTCATCCTGATTTACTTTATCCTGATTTGTAAAATCAAGGTATTAGATTCCATTATTTTCAATATTTTTGTAAGCACTAACAATATTTGACTTCATCAAATGACTTTTGAATGGAATTTTATTTTTTGTATTTTTGAAGGGGGGAAGGTAGGACAATTGGCATTAAGTGACTTGCCCAGGGTCACATGGCTAGTATTTGTGTTAAGTGTCTAAGGCCAGATTTGAACTCAGGTCCTCCTGATTCCAGGACCAGTGCTCTATTCACTGCACTACCTAGTCACCTCTTGAACAGAATTTTGATTGGAATTTCTTTGATAAAGTGTAGTGAGTGGCGTAAATTAGAAACAAGAAATTATATGTACAAAGACAAAGTTACTCTTGGCTTTTAAATCAAGAATACATATAGAAGAAAGCCATGGAAACAAATTGATTTTAAGAAAATGAAAAAAAAATGACTTCATTGTGGTGTTAGCATGGCATATGGAAATTTGTTAAAATATCAAATGGAATTCCATTAACTACTGTAAATTTATAAATGTACTAGTGATCTTTATTTGCATGGCTGTTTCCTCTTTGAGGCAACGTTATTTATGACTCATAAAATAGATTCAAATCAATATATTCTTTTCTGCAGGCCTAGAAATTTTTTCCTTTGATAATGAAATATCTCTAATAATAATAATGCAATATATTAGGCAAGTACGATTAAAATGTCCTATAGAGTTTACCAAATTATTTGTGTAGTTTGTTTTTAAAGGATGGGTTGGATTATTGTTGTTGTTGAATTATGTCCCACTCTTTGCAAACTCATTTGGGATTTTCTTGGCAAAGATACTAGAGTGCTTTGCCATTTCCTTCTCCAGCTCATTTAACAGATTAGGAACCTGAGGCAAACAGGGTAAAGTGACTTGCACTGGGTGACATAGCTAGTAAGTGTCTCAGACCAGATATGAACTCAGGTCTTTCTGACTCCAGGCTGGGTATTCTATCTACTGCACCACTTAGCTGCCCCTCTGGCAGGTTTTCAGAGAAGTTCTAAACCTGTATTTAGAGTAACAGGAGCTTGCTTGTGCCAATTACCAATAAATGACTTCATGATAATGGAAAGAATCAGTAATCAGAGTGGATTTGAACATTATGGATCCCATTTTAAAAATAAAATATATTATGTAGGTGGAAGATAAAGTTCAAGTTCTTAGAGGCTCAAAGGACTATATAGATATAAGTGGTGCCTGCAATGTCATGCTGGGTTTCTATTATGTTAGGATTTTATTCTTTTATTTTTTTGCTTTACCTTTTTTATTTTTTGGAAGGGGGAAAGGCACGACAGTTGAAGTTAATTGATTTGCCCAGGGTTATATGGCTAGTTTTGTGTTAAGTGTCTGAGGCCAGATTTGAACTCAGGTCCTCCTGACTCCAGGGCCAGTGTTCTATTCACTGTGCCACTTAGCCAGCCCTATTTTTCTTTTACCAATTTACATTCAAAGAGAGTAAGTTAGAGAAGTTGTAACTTATTGCAGAAACACAGACTATGACCCAGATTCATATATAGCTGCTGTTCAGTCATTTTTTAATTCTTTTTTTGTCTTTATTAATTTGTTTGTTTACTTTTAGTTTACAAGATTCAGTTCCACATTCCCTTGAGTTTTGAATTTTCTCTTCCTCATTCTCTCCCCCCCCCCACCCCATCATAGCGGCATGCAATCAAGTATAGGTTCTGCAAATACTTTCACATTAGACATTAGTCAGGTTGTGAAGAAGGATTGTAACCGATGGGATGAAAAATGGGAAAGAAGAAGCAAAACCAAGCAAGAAAAAGAAAGAGCAGGTGGTTTGCTTCAGTCTGCATTCAAACTCTGTTCTCTCTAGTTCTTTCTCTGAATGTAGACATCTATTTCCATCATCATTCTTCTGGAGTTGTCTCATAGACCTGAATTGCTGAGAAGAGTCCAGTCCATCAAAGTTCGTCATTACACATACATTGTGTCTGTAATTGTGTATGGATTTCTCCTGGTTCTGCTCTTCTCACTCAGCATCAGTTTGTATCAATCTTTCCAGGTAAATATGAAGGCCATCTGCTCCTCATTTCCTACAGAACAATAATATTCCATTACATTTATATACCACAACTTGCTTAGTCATTCCCCAATTGATGGGCATCCCCTTAATTTCCAGTTCTTTGCCACTACAAAAAGAACTGCTAAAAATAATTTTGTACATACAGGTCTTTCTCCCACTTCTGTGATCTCTTTAGGATATAACCCTAGAAGTGGTGTTGGTGAGTCAAAGGGTATGCAATTGCTTATAGCCATTTCGGACATAGTTCCAGATTGCTCTCCAGAATGATTTGAATCAGTTCACAACTCCACCAAAAATGCATTAGTGTTCCAATTTTCCCACATCGTCTCCAGCATTTGTCATTTTCCTGTTTTGTCATCTTAGCTAATCTGCCCGGTGAGATGTGATACCTTAGAGTTTCCTTGATTTGCATCTCTCTAATCACTAGTGATTAGAGCATTTTTTCATAGGCTTATAGACATCTTTAATTTCTTCCTCTGAAAACTGCCTGTTCATATTCTTTGACCATTTATCAATTGGGGAATGACTTGTATTCTTATAGATTTGACTCAATTTTCTGTTTATTTTAGAAAAGAGGCCTTTATTAGAGACACTGGTTGTAAAAATTCTTACCCAATTTTCCACCTCCCTCTTAATCTTGGTCACATTGACTTTGTTTGTACAGATTTTTTTTTCAATTTAATGTAAACAAAATCATCCATTTTGCATTCTATAATGCTCTCTAATTCTAGTTTGGTCATAAAATCTTCTCTTCTCCATAAATCTGACAGGCAAGGCATTCCCTGCTCTCCCAGACTGTGCATTGCATTAGCCTCTGTACCTAGATCATGCACCCATCTAGACTTGATCTTATTACAAAGTGTTACACAATGGTCTCTCCCCAGTTTTTGCCATACTATATTCTCATTTTTCCAGCAGTTTTTGTTAAATAGTGAGTTCTTATCCCCAAACCTGGGGTCCTTGGGTTTATCAAATAGTAGATTACTATAGTCATTGACTGCTGAGTCTCCTGTACCCAATCAATTGCATTGATCCACTAGTTTTGATTCCTGCTTTATAATACAGATTAAAATCTGGTATGGCTAGGCCACTTTGCCTAGCATTTCTTTTCATTAATTCACTTGATATTCTGGACCTTTTGTTCTTCCAAATGTATTTTGTTACTATTTTTCTAGCTCTATAAAGTATTTTTGGTAGATTGATTGGTATAGAACTAAATATGTAATTTAATTTAGGTAAAATTGTCATTTTTATTACATTGGCTTGACCTAGCTATGAGCAATTGATGTTTTTCCAATTAGTTAGATCTGACTTTATTTGTGTGAGAAGTATTTTGTAGTTGTGTTCATTTAGGTCCTGGGGTTGTTTTGGTAGGTAGATTCCCACATATTTTATAATGTCTACAGCAACTTTAAATGGGATTTCTCTTTCTATCTCTTGCTGTTGGATTTCATTAAAAATATATAGGAATGCCGAGGATTTATGTGGGTTTCTTTTATATCCTGCAACTTTGCCACATTTGTTTATGGTCTCATCTTTGCTTGATTCTCTAAGTATATCAAAATATTATCTGCAAAGAGTGATAGCTTAGTATCTTCTTTATCTAATTTGATTCCTTCAATTTATTTTTCTTTTTTAATTGCTACTGCTAACATTTCCAGTATCAGATTGAATAAGAGGGGTGATAATGCACATCCTTGTTTCACACCTGATCTTATTGGAAATGTTTCTAGCTTATGCCCATTACATATAATACTTGTTGATGGAATTAAATAAATTCTACCTATTATATTAAGGAAGATTCCATTTATTCCTATACTTTCTTGTGTTTTTTAATAGGAATGGATGCTGTATTTTGTCAAAAGCCTTTTCTGCATCTATTGAGATAACCATGTGCTTTCTGCTAGCTTTATTGTTGATATGATCAATTATACTGATGGTTTTCCTAATATTGGACCATTCTTGTGTTTCTGGAATAAATTCTACCTGATCAAAGTGTATTATTCTTGTGATAAGTTGCTGTAGTTTTTTTGCTAATATTTTATTTAAAATTTTTGCATCTATATTCATGGGGGAAATTGGTCTATAATTTTCTTATTCCATTTTGTCTCTTCCTGATTTAGGTATCAGTACCACATTTGTGTCATAAAAAGAGTTTAGTAGTACTCCACCAATTTTTCCTAATAGTTTGTAGAATATTGGAATCAATTGTTCTTTATATGTTTGATAGAATTTCAGTCATTTTTTAATCATGTCTGAAGCTTCCTGACCCTATTTGGGATTTTCCTGACAAAGGTACTGGAGTAGTTTTCTATTTCTTTCTCCAGTTCATTTTATAGATGAGGAAACTGAGGCTAGCAGGGTTTAGTGACTTGCCCAGGGTAACACAATTAGTTAGTATCTGAGACCAGATTTCTGAGGCCAGAAGATGAGTTTTCCTAACTACAGGTCAGCACTTTATTCACTCTACCACCTACTGCCCATATTTATCTATATAACCAGTCTTTTTTAACCCTTTTGTTCATAAACCCCTAATAATGCCACAGGCCATTTAGTTATAACTCTCCCATAGTCATTTTACAAATGAGTAAATTGTGCCTCAGAGATTAGAAGTGTCATACATGTAGGAAATAGAAGAAATATTGTTCATTTGTAGTTTCATTTCTTTTCCTAGAAACATGCCTTACTATGTAGCCATGGAATTTAGATATGGGAATTTTAAAGAAAAATTTATGGACAATTAAATTTATATAATAATAATCCCATAGAAAGATGCAAAGAATAAAGAGTATTGATTCTCCATAAAATCTCTTGTAAAATTTGGTAAATTATCTGAAGTCATATAGACTATTGGGATTTGGAATTTTGATTCATCTCTTGAGGCAAGGAAATATCACATGATTTGGGAGGAGTAGCAAAATTGAAAAAGATTTCTCAAAAAGATTAAGAAAGCACACAGAGATTTCATCTATTTGTGCCTTTTGTGTATGGTCTCTGATAGAACTCAGGACAGGTATCCAACTAAAAGTGTTTTACTTACCAAGAAATAAATGGCAATGAAACATTCCCAGCCTACATGTTCACCCTTTAAAGTAGAGAGTTGGACCCTCTATGTTGGACCCTCTAATGTCTCTAAGTAGGATCATCAGGACTCCATGAAAGTTGGTATCAGGCAGAACATAATGCCTTTGTCCCTTTTGAACAGTCCCCTGGCATACCTCAATAAATGTATAATCTACATTATGAATTGATCTATCTTTCACATTTTATGAAGAATGGAACTAAGGACCAAGTTGACACAGCAGAACCAGGACTAGAACCAAAGTTTCTGTTATCACTATTTTTCCAATATTCATCCTATATTATCAGTGCCTTATTGGGGGAAAGGATAAGAATAAAATTTATTGGGGGGAAGGAAAGAAAGAAAGAAGGAAGAAAGATAGATAGAATTAGAAGAAGAAAACAATTGCAGTTCCATAAAAAGTTCAACTGGAATGGCATCCAAACTTACTATTTTCAGTCATTTGTTATGTCTTCTAGAACATTCCCTTTGGGCTTATATTTTTCATTCTTGGTCTCAGTTCATATGTGTTATTTTGTGGAAATGTTGAACAAAATCACTTTGGTCATGTCCAAGTCATGCAACCTTTTGAAAATGCTGTTTTGTATCTTTTTAAAACAATGTGTTTGGTATGATTGTGTAATTGAAAGATAATTCTCAATGTCATCAGAACTTTGATTTCCAAATTTAGCATCTCTAAATTTATTCTTTAGTCAGCCATGAGGAAGAGTAGCTAGGTGGTATAGAAGATAGAATACTGAACCTGAAGTCAGGAAGATTTCAGTTCAAACCTAGCTTTATGTACTTGCTATATGACCCGTTTTAAGTCATTTAACATTAGTCTGCTCCACTTCCTGGTCTGTAAAATTTGTATAAAATACCACCAACCTCCCAGGGCCATAGTGAGGATCAGACAAAATATTTGTAAAACACAATTCAGGCATGATGTTAGAAATGTAGGATGTTGGAGTTGGAAAAGTGTGTAAAACTATCAAACTACTCTCTGCCTCAATTTTCTCATCTTCAAAATTGTAATGATAAAGCCTTTAGTCCTTCCATCACTGGGCTTTTGTTGGGTTCAAAGGAGAGAGTGTAATATAAAGCAACTTGCAAAAATTTTAATGTATTATAAATATCAGCATCGGTGTTAAAATTATGTAATGTTAAGTAATTAACATTTTTTAATCATGTTTAAAAGAAAGAAGTGAAATGACTTATCCAAGTCCATGCAAGTTCTAAAGAGTAATGAAGATAGAGCAAAAAGTCTATTTTCCTGATACTTATTCCTCTTTCATCTTCTTTCCATATTCCCATACACTGGTTATATTGAAATCTATAAAAAGGGAATTTTTCCATGTAGTGGAATGAATGAACTCACCTCCAATTATATAATGCCCAATTTTTACCATAGACAAAATATGCCTTATGAATATCATATGTAAATTCAAATACTTGAAAACAATCATTCAAATTTTTCTCTTTTTAAATAAACACCAAAAAGAGCATTTCTACATAGAACTCAAAGAGTATTCTATATGAATTTGAGTTTCCATTTGTAAAGCCAAGCATGAGCATATTTCCAGAAGAATACTGATGTGAACAGCTTTTCAAGATTCTGATTACACAGTATAGTGAACACTGTATTTATTCAATAACAAATCAGAGCAAAACATTCATAGGAAATCAAGGTACAGCATTCACAACAACTTTTCACTAAAACTGCCACATAGTTTTCACCATAGTGGTCAGATAGTTTTGAACAAAGTACAATCATTTAGTCAATCAATTACTCAATAACTCAATCATTCAGTAAACTCGATCATTCAGTCATCCTTACCTCCTTACAGGTCACAAAATGGAAAAGTCAAAGTTCTCCACTCATGGTGCACACTAAGTTACAAATCAGTCACTACTCAGCACTCTCTTAAGGGGTAGTATAAAATACACAGGCCATCCACCCCTCAGTCACAAATAAGTTACAGTTTCAAGGTCGTAAGTAAGTTACAGCTTCAATCAGTCACTACTCAGTATTCAAGGAGAGATCTCTTCATCTTGACCCAAGGTAGGCTCTCAGATTCCCTGGATCCCCTTCTATGGTCCCAGCTCCTACCTGGATTCAGCAAAATGTCACCTGGATTCAAAGGCAGATATTTCCCAGCTCCTTTTCCAGCTCTCTGTGAAGTCCCTGTTCCACACTAAAGCTCACAGTGTCCAGACCTTAAATCCTTCACAGTCTCTGCTCCAAGGAAGACAAGGCTTAACAATCCCACAATCAGACAAAGTACCAACACCACAGTCATGGTTTCTCAGTCTTCTGCAGCTCTGGCTGGTCCAAGGAAACCCTTAACAACTTGGCTGGCCCAAGGACTCAGCAACTCCTCAACAGCTTCTCAGCAGCTCTGTCTAGCCCTTAAACTCAGCAGATATTTCAGCTGGTTCCCAGAATCAAAATCACTTCATCCAGGTTCTCAAACTAAAAATCATTCACTCCAGCCTAGGCCTCTCTTCCTCAGCCTCCACAACCTGGCTCCAACATCTCTCTGACACAGCAGGGGCTTCTCTTTATATACTTATGGCATTTGCTCCTTACTGTTTCAGCCATTTCCTTTTTCAACCCCTTCCTGTTATGTCAGCAACAAAGGTTCATACCTTCTGTTTCTTTAACAGAGGCTTGATTAATCACTAAGTTCTAAGTACTTCTTAGCTTTACCAATAGAAAGGGATCAAATTACATTAGTATTACACCATTTCATGCACACATACACCCACGTGTGTATAATGTTATAAAGAATGCATATAATGAACTCTACATATTTCTTTCAAAATTGTCTTCACTGTTTCTCCTTCTTTCTAAACTTTTGTCAATGCATTACAAAAAGCTATAACCCTCTTTTGTTTAGTTTATCACTATTGTTAATCTCTCTTCTTCCTTGATCATTACCGAGAAAAAATGAAAACCACTTGTAATAATTAATCATAGTCAGAGAAAATGAATCCATACAGTTATGTCTGAAAAGATTCATCTCTGTATCTGGTATCCATCACCTCCATCCAGAGGTGGGCAACATACTTCATCAAAATGTCTTCTGTTGAACTGGGTTGTTATTGCTTTGATATAAGTTATTAAATTTCTCAAAGTTGAAATCATTGATCAGTAATGAGCAAGAAGTTTTGATGGAAAAGAAAGAAAACAATTAGAATACCAGCAATTTTAGGAACAAGAAAATATTCTAGAGAAGAAAATGTGAACCATAGGACCATCTTAGAAAAAAGTTGAGGAAGAACAGTTCCTCCAAGGAACAGGAGAAATTAAAAGTTAGTAAGTTAGAGCTAAAAAGTTAGAGCTACCTGAGAGTGAGGTTTACTCAAGAAGTTGAAGAGAATACTAGGATGGGAGTCAGCACTTTTCATGTTGGATGAAATTTAGGCTTTTTGAGGGCAAGAACAGCTTTATACTTTGTCTTGTATCCCCAAAGTTAATTGAGGTGCATTGTAAACAATATCATTTAATAAAAGCTTATTGGATCAAGAGGACCTAAGTGGTACAGTGGATAAAGTGTCAGGCCTGTAGTCAGGAAGATGAGTCTTCCTAAATTCAAATCTGACCTCAGACATTTAGTAACTGTGTGACTCCGGGCAGGCCATTCCCTGTTTGCATTAGTTTCCTAATCTGGAAAATGAGCTGAAGAAGGAAATGGCAAGTGCTCCATTATCTTTGCCGAGAAAACTCCAAATGGGGTCACAAAGAATTAGACATGCCTGAAACACTATTGAGTAAATCAATTGCCTAACAGTATGACTGTACAAATGTAGAAAAGATTTTCAAATTGAAATGAATTGAACAAATTTCAGAGGAAGTTATGTTGGCCGGCAGCAATCATGAGGGTATTAGGTACCAGAAATTATGCATATAAGAGTATAGTCACCAGTGGAGATGTCCTTCCTCATTTTGATCAGCTCCAGCAAATAGTCCCTTGGGTTCACTGTATATGGTGAAACAAAATTCTTATCTGGTCCTTGTTGTATCTTACACTTTATGATAATACAAATATAGCAAAAACAATTTTTCAGACAGATAAACAGATACTAGGCAATAAGGACACCTAAGAAAAGACATTTAGAAAATGTCTAGAATATAACTGATATTCACTTTCTGAGTGAAGGAATATTTCCTCACCGTGTTGCAGTTATTTTTCCTCCTGCCATTCTTTCTCATAAGGGAATATTTTGGTCTCGTAAGGAAGTTCTTTGCCCTGTCCACAGGAACCAGGAGATGATTGTATTGAGTTAGGATTCATTATCTTTCCCCTGGTGGTGGGATAATTGATGGCCCCAGATGCTAACTCAGTAGCTGGCAGCTTGAGGCTGGCAAGCTGGAGAGATGCCCTCCCTGTCTTTGCCCTGCAGAATCTGGCTAGTAGCCTGGAACCTTTACTTCACAGAGATTGTTTTCCCCCAAGATCACGAGTCACATCTTCTCTGTTTGAATGTAAATACTTTGATATGTAAATATGAACAGCAGTGCAATAAGTGTGATCAAATTGAAGCAAAATGAGCCAGTTCCCCAGTCTCAGTCAGTTTAGCACTCTCTCTCTTCTTGCTAAAATTTTAAAATGCAATGGACATGACTTGAAAAGTGATTCCATTCTGCATGAATCATAACGTAAGCCCTTTCTCAGAAGGCACAGAGGGAAGCAGTGTGAACTGGTGATTTTTTAGCTCCTTCATGTGGTGAGATGCTAGATGAGATGCTATTGAGGCCAAGATATATGATATTTAGAACATTTCTGATAGATAAAAATTGTGATATGCTGTGCTCTAGCAGAGAAGGATTTAATAGAGAATGGCATCTAGGTAAACAAGAGACTAAAAAAGGGCATGGATTCAGTACAAAGTCTCACTACAAAAGCAAACAGTGGATATAGACATCAAAGCCTGCATTTTATTTTATTTTTACCCATGCCAAATATTATTGTTGGGAGCAAAATAACCAATGCCTTTCCAAATGTAAAATAAAACTGACTTTAGATTGAGATCTGCTTACTGTCCTCTCTAGCTACAACTATGCTGAGCAAATGTAATGCAGCCTTTCCGCCAGTGGGAAGATTAACCATCACATCTCTGCAAAGTTAACATAATGGTAGGTCATGGAGTTACATTTCTGAAGAAGGAAGTGGGTTTGGGGAAGGCAGAGCATGGAATGGAGTGGAACTGGTTAGAAGTAACACTTTGAGGATAGCACTTCCAGAAATTTATACTATTTTGCCAGATGTAAATATGTGTACAAAATTAAGAACAGACATGGAGCTTGGAAACTAACTGCCACTGTATCTTAAATTGCTTCATCATCAGGATCAAGGAATTGTGGAAGTAGAAGAAGGGATCACAGAGATTATCCAATCCAACCACTTCATTTTGGATGTGATAGAAAGATCCATGTAATTCCAAGCCTCGAATCAGGAAGGACCAAATTTAAATCTGACCTCAGACAGTTACTAGCTGTGTGACCTTGAGAAAGTCAATTAAGCCTGTTTGCCTCAGATTCCTCATCTGGAAAATGAGCTGGAGAAAGAATTAGAAAATCACTTTGGTATCTTTCTTTGCTAAGAAAACCCTAAAACGGGTCACAAATAGTCAGGTATGAATGAAAAATGACTAAACAGCATCTGAATTTACAGTACTCTTTCCAAGGTATAGCTCTTATTTTTCTCTTTCTAAGTCAATCCATTTATGATTATTGGTTATTTTTGAAGGTATTATTTATGCCTTTTAAAATATCACAATTATTTAATGACATTTATGACCCTCCCTCCTCCCACATACACCTACATAAATATAGATTCCTTCATTTGATTCAAAGAAATATACTTAGGCAAAAGTAAACTCTCCAGCAACCATGTCTAAAGAAAGTTCTTGGCAATGTTGTCTGCACTAAAAGCCTCTTTTTCTTTTCCTTTCACTAACTGCTAGCCTCTTAGTACTCTGTCTTCTGATTTTATAATCAAACTGAAACTACTTTTACCCATCTTAATTGTCATATTTAATGGTCCATTCTCAAGTCTCCTTCTGGATCTCTCCATAGCCTTTGACAATCGATTACCTTAATTTCTTGGTTACTCATTCTTCTCTAGGCTATCATGACACTGTTTTTTCCTGGTTTTCCTTCCCTTGTTTCTCACTGACCTCTGTTTTTCAGTCTCATTTATTAGATTTCATACAAGTCATATTCAATAACTTTCTATCTCCCAACATTATGCCCTGGGATCACTTCTCTTCTTCCTTTACTTTCTCAGTTAATGATCTCATTAGCTCTCATTAGTTCACTTATCATTTCTATGTAGATGATTCCTAGATCAGTATAGCCACCCCTAATCTTTTTCCTGAGCTGCAGTATCACATCACAAATCACATTTTAGATATCTTGAATTGGATGTCACATAGGCATCTCTAACTCAATATAACAAAAGATGGCATGTTAATTTGGGGGTATATTGCTAGGTTCCTTCCTCCCTCTCTCTCTCCTTTTCTTTCTCCCTCTCTCCCTCCCTCATTCTCTTTCTTCCTCCCTCCCTCCTTAAACCCAATTCACTCTGAAGCTCATAGATTGGACCACAATCCGTTCCTGCCCAAGCTCCATGTAATGGCTGTATTTGGGTCCTCCTGGCTTAGAGTGATTGTCAGTGCTAACTGTTTCTTTTTGGAACTGCAACCCTGATTGTCTTCCCCTCCCAGCTTGATTATTTTTTCTAATTAAAGGGGTCATTCCTCTACTCACTTCTTAAAGAGGCCTATATAAACACATATATACAAAAGCAAGCTATATCCAGGAGAAATAGGATTTCTTTAAAATATTCCCAAAAAATATCCCTAAAATAACTGGGTAGACCTTGGGGGCCCTCTCAAAGAAGAGCTTCACACAAAAGATGTAAATCTACTTTACTGTAGGATTCTAGTTCAGGTGTTGGTAGAACTAGATGGCACTAGTTGGTAGAACTAGTTGGTAGTTGGTACTAGTTGGTAGAACTAAGGCACCTCACAGATCTGAAATTCTGTAATTCATAGTGCTCATGCCTCCCTAATTCATAGAATCCACTCAAATAACTATTCTATATTTTTAAAAGATCTTGGGGCGGCTAGTAGGTGCACTGAATAGAGAACCGGCCCTGGAGTCAGCAGGACCTAGATTCGGATCTGGCCTCAGATAACTTAACACAAGAACTAGCCATGTGACCTTGGGCAAGTCACTTAACCCCAATTGCCCTCCAAAACAAACAAACAAACTAACAAAATAGATCTTGGTGTTTGTGAATAATCTGAGCCATTTCCAGGTAAGTGTTTGCCCAGGGTACCTTCATTATAACTTTAGTATGTTCTAGAAGCCAAATCAATGTTATAATATTCCAGTCCAAATGTATTCTGATGTTGTCCAAACTTGATACTTGGAGAAATAGCACTTTGGGTCATGGTTTAGGAAGAGTCACATTAAATATTTGGGAATCAGAGTAAATGTCGAAGTATTTCTCTATATTTATTTTAAATAATCTTCTCCTTTGCATATGGCTAAGCTTTGGAAATGTTCAGTTCATGTCCCTGTTCTTCAGAAAACATTGAGCATCTTTTTTGTATAATTTGTCTATTTTATTCACATTAGTAATTTGGCAAGATTCACTGATGTTGTCAATAGTCACACTTGAGAAATGAGAAACCTGATGTTGCTGGCCAATTTCCTCCAACTGTCCATTTCAGAATTTTTGATAGTCTATACAAACCTTGTCAGCCTGAGTGTTTCACATGGAATTCAACCAGTCTTATACAAATCCAACAAACATTTATTAATAACTTTTACATACAAAACAGAGTAACAAAACACTGAAAATACAAACACAGAACAAAACAGAATCTACCCTTAAAGAACTCATGTCCTAATGAAGAACAAAAGGAGAAAGTATATATGTGCTAATTTGAGAGGAAGAGAATATTAACTCCTTAGGGGTCAGGAAAAGATTGTTGTTGTTGTTTTTATTTGTTTTTTGGGTGGGGAGGGAGAAGAGTGTTCATCTGAGTCTTGAAGCATAGTGGTGGGTGATGGAATGCAGAGTTCAGGCAACAGCAAATAAGCTAGTTTCTCTGGAATACAGTGTACCTAAGTATATAGGAACTGTGGAGGTAGGGGATACAATCAAGAAAGGCCTTAAATGCCAAGCTGAGGAGTTGTGGTTTTTTTTTCCCTTTTATGTTTCATTTTCTTTTTTTTCCCCCGTATTAGTAGGGGATCACTCAAATTATTTGAGCAGAAGGGAAACATGGTAAGACTTGACTTTTAGGAATATTATTTTGTCACTTGTGTGTGGAATTGATTAGCCAAGGAAGAGATTAAGAATTGTGATGAAAAGAAAATACGATGTCTCTAATGATGTTCTATTCCATAAATTTCTTAAACTCAGCTGAAGTCAGTGCAGGAACCTGGTCAAAAATTCATTTCCAGTAATCTGCATTCACTAAGGAGCTGGTACAAAGTGGGTTTTTTTTGTTTTTGTTTTTGTTTTGTTTTACAAAGAACTAGAAGCACATTGAGGTATTTTGAGACATAGCCTTTGACAACCAGTAAGTTCTTCCACTGAAATGTCTATGGTAATCAATGTGGATTTTGGATCAAGATTTCTCAAGGATGGGGCGGCCAGGTAGCACAGCGAGTAAGAGCGCCGGCTCCAGTGTTGAGAAGACCTGGAGATCGAATCCCGGGCTCAGCCACTTAGCACCCACCCAGAAACACCTGGCCGTGTAACCTTGAGCAAGTTACTTAACCCCAATTGCTTAGGGGCAGCCAGGTGGCTCAGCGAGTAAGAGCACTGGCTCCAGTGTCGGGATGACCTGGATCAAAATCCGGGCTCAGATACTCAGCACCACACCCAGAAATAACTGGCCGTGTAACCTTGAGCAAGTTACTTAACCCCGATTACTTTATAAAAAAAAAAAAAAAAAAAGATTTCTCAAGGAAAAAAAGTAGGAGCTTTTGAATGGCTATGCTGTATGCTGTGCCATATTCAAAGCCCCACTTAACAGTTTCCCCATATAAGAATCCATTTCAGGTCACCAGGCATTGTTTGTAGCTAACAGCAAACAACCCCTACAAGTGCCTAAGATAACTTGACAACCACCTTCTGGAATGTAAACATTGTTTCTCCATAAAAATCATCCTTTCTGGAGAGATCAGTAATGGTGGTTTGTAAATGGTTTTTAATCCTTGGTCATTTTCTCTGCAAAACAAAGGCACCCCTGGTTAATGACACAGTAGATTGTGCAATTTGATAAGTTCAAAGAAGTGACTCAGGGAGCTCTTTTCATATCAAAATTTCTATTTTGATATGAAAAGATGATGATATGAAAAATGGTACAATATGATCTGAAATCATTTGTCAAAAGGCTCAGGTCATCAGGGTTTGATATTGTTTTTCCATTGTGAGAGATGGATAGTATTAGTAATTGAGCAAAAGACCTCAGTGCTACATCTATGATAATACAGGTAAGGGTGTGACAGGCTTGAAGTATAAAAGGCCGGGGTAATATAGACATACACACACATGATGTACATGTACATATAAATATGTAAGTAAAAGCACTGTATACTGTGCATATGTATACCTGTATACAATGTGTATACATTATATATACATATAATATATGTATACATGCATGTGTACACATATATGCATATACATACACATGTACGTGTGTATCTAGCCATATTGAGTCCTTCCTGAGGCAGAATGTGTTGAGAATAAGGTAAATATCCATGTAGCAGAAAAGAGTTGACACTTGCAAAGGGGAATGGCAGGAGTAGTCAGGATTAAGAAAAAATTGTGAAGGACAGAACATAGAAATAATATGAAGGATACAAATATTCTATTACTTGAGTGACTATGGGTGTCAGTGTCCAAGGGACTGAAACAAAAATGTGAGCAAATTGCCTAAGAGTAAAAGGAGTCACCTCTCATTTGTTCTTTCTTTGTTTCCTCCCTTCCTTCCTTCTTCCCTCCCTCCTTCCTTCCTCCCTCCCTCCCTCCCTCCCTTCCTTCCTTCCTTCCTTCCTTCCTTCCTTCCTTCCTTCCTTCCTTCCTTCCTTCCTTCCTTCCCTCCTTCTCCCTCCTTCCTTCCTTGATTCCTCTATTCTTTCTTTTCTCTCCTTCTCTCTTCTTTTGTCTCTTCCTTATGTCTTTCCTTCCTTCCTTTTTCACCTTTTATTTATTTACTTGATGACTTTTTTCATTTTTCTATCTTGCGGGCTATTCATACACCTATTTCTTTATCTATCTATATTTTTCCTTCTTTTATTCATTTTTGTTCCTGTATTTGTCTTTTTTTTGGATTTTGTAATTTTGTGTACCCCACCATGGCTGAAATAACTTTGTAAGATTGAAACTTAATGTGCCTTCCTGCTTTAACCATTTCAGTTGCTTTGAAGAAGTGTTTTGTGGATCATCAGTCACCCTAAAAGGGAGCAATCAGACCTTCAGAATAATAAATTAACTTTTGCAAAGAAACTTTGGAACTCATCTAAGTATCAATTACAGAAACGTACTACATAAATTTCAAAAAACCTAAGGAACACAAAGTAATACTAAATTTAACCATTGTACTCTTTCCTCTTCCAAATGACAGTTTTCATAGGTAGGCCTTTATCTGAACTCTTTTCTTAAAGTAAAAAAAAGTTATTGCAAAGTGTATGTTTCAATATATTTGGCAATGATGGGCCATTATGGTTAGGTCAACATACTTATCTTACAAATGAGGAAACTAAGGGGCAGAGAGATTAATTGAATTGCTTAAGGCAAGCCATAGGCAGCTAAATGATATAGTGGATATACCACTAGTTGTAGAGTGAGGAAGACTCATTTTCCTGAGTTCAAATGTGGGCTTAGACTTTTACTTGCCTCAATTTTCAGCTCAGAAAAATGAGCTGGAGAAAAAAAATGGCAAACTACCCCAGTATAGTTGCCAAGAAAACACCAAATGCTATCACAATGAGTTGGACATGACTGAAAATGACTGACTTACACCACAAGAAAAGGCCACCCAGCTGATTAAAAATAGATTTAGCATGAGGAAAAAAAAAACTTTGACTCAATTCAGTGTTCTTACTTCTTACAATACTATGTCTCTGAATTGACTGATTATTGAACAAACATCCAACAAGGACTAGAGATCAGAGAAGATGAAATAGAAATTTTGATTATGTAATTTTTAAAAATTTCAATATGGCTAAGATTGAAGGAGGAATAATTAACTGTGGGGGAAAAATCTTTACAGCAAGTTTCTCTGATAAGGTTAATATTTCTAAAATATATTAATAATTTCTTCAAATTAATAAGACTAAAGACCATGACCTAATTAAAAAATGGTTTAAGTATATGAACAGGAAATTATCAAGGGAAAAAACCCAGGCCACCTGTAGCCATCCAAAAAAAAAGGTGTTTCAAATCATTATTCCTTAGGGCAATACAAATTACAGCAATTTTAACATTCTGCCTTATATCCATCAGAATGGTAAAGATGATTAAAAAAAGGAAAATGAGCGGAGCCAAGATGGCTGAGTAGAAGCACGACCCTCCCAGGGCTCCAGCTTCCACCCTCCCCAATCCATGTAAAAAGGGGACTCTAAACAAACTTTAGAGCTGCAGAACCCACAAAATGACACAGAGAAGCTAACCTCACTCTGAGGGCAGCCTGGCAGGCCAGCAGGAATCAGCCAGCGCAACACACTGGGAGCGGAGCCCAGCACCACTCCGAGGCTTTAGCCCCAGGGCGGGCCTGACCAGCTGCTGGCCAGAGGGACTCCAGATCAGCAGCAGCTGTGGCGGTTTCCAGATTTATCAATACATAGATGCGAAGGACAAGGTGAGAGGCCAGTGCAGTCTGGACTTTGGGACCCAGCAAGTGGGAGTGTGTGGCTTTTACCCCCAGGGCGAGAAACCACTGAGATGCCAGCACAGCCTGCCAGTGCCACGTGGTGGCTTCAGCTCCTGGCCTGCAGAGTGTAGGGGGACCAAGCACCAGTCTGAGGGGTAATCGCTCTTGCTTTAACCTGCTTGGATCTGGATTGCAGACTAGGGTGGAGGTCCTGGGGTATGTGTCCAGCTTGCAGAGCTTGTGGAGACCTCAGAGAGGGCACCCATCTAATACCTCCAGCAGCTGAGAAAACCCCAGCGTTTGGGACGAAAACTCCCCTGTCTGGTGGCAGAGTCCTACTGTGGCAAAAAGCCCAAAAGTCAAATCACTGAGTGGCAAAATGAGCAGGCAAAGGAAACAAAGCAGACAGAAGATTACAACATTACACTCCTATTTTGGGGATAAGAAGGAGCAAGGCATGGAACAGGAGGAAATCAGTGAAGTCAGAATTCCTGCACCAAAAGCTTCAAAGGAAAATACAAGCTGGTTACAGGCCATAGAGGACCTTAAGAAGCAGATAAGAGAAGTGGAGGAAAAATTGGGAAGAGAAATGAGAACAATGCAAGAAGATTATGAAATGAGAGTCAACAGCCTGACTGAAGAAAATAATACCTTAAAAAACAGACTGACTCAAATGGCAAAGGAGGCTCAAAAAGGCAATGAGGAGAAGAATGCCTTAAAAAGTCAAATTTGCCAGATGGAAAAAGAATCTCAAAAGCTCACTGAGGAGAATCATTTCTTCAGAATTAGATTGCAGCAAATGGAAGCTAATGACTTTATGAGAAATCAAGATGCTGTTAAACAGATCCAAACAAATGAAAGAATAGAAGGCAATGTGAAATATCTCATGGGAAAAACCACTGACCTGGAAAATAGATCCAGGAGAGATAATTTAAAAATTATTGGACTGCCTGAGAGCCATGACCAAAGTAAGAGCCTGGAAAGCATCCTCCAGGAAGTTCTCAAAGAAAACTGCCCTGATGTTTTAGAACCAGAGGGCAAAATAGATGGTGAAAGAATCCACCAATCACCTCCTGAAAAAGATCCCAAAAAGGAAACTCCTAGGAATATTATAGCCAGATTCCGGAATTCCCAGATTAAGGAGAGAATATTACAAGCAGCCAGGAAGAAACAATTTGAATATTGTGGAAACACAATCAGGATAACCCAGGATCTGGCAGCTTCTACACTGAGGGATCAAAGGGCCTGGAATGTGATATTCTGGAGGTCAAGGGAGCTGGGATTAAAACCAAGAGTCACCTACCCAGCAAAACTGAGTATCATGTTTCAGGGGAAAATATGGTCATTCAGTGGAATACAGGACTTTCAAGCATTCTTGCTGAAAAAACCAGAGTTGAATAGAAAATTTGACCTTCAGATACAAGAAGCAAGAGAAGCATGAGAAGGTAAACAGGGAAAAGAAATCATAAGGAACTTATCAAAGTTGAACTATTTTTTTTTTTTAAAGCAATCGGGGTTGAGTGGCTTGCTCGGGGTTGCACGGCCGGTTGTTGTTTCTGGGTGTGGTGCTGGGTGTCTGGGGCCGGATTTGATCCGGGTTGTCCCAGCACTGGGGCCGGTGCTCTTGCTTGCTAAGCCACCTGGCCAAAGTTGAACTATTAACATTCCTACATGGAAAAACAATAATTGTAACTTATGAAACTTTTCTCAGTATTTGAAGGGATTAGAAATATGTATATGTCTTTATATGAGGATATGCAGGCATATGAATACATATGTGAATGTGTGTATATATGTTTACAGGTATACATAGATAGAGGGCATGGGACCAATTTAACAGGAAGGGATGATACTTAAAAGGTGAAATTAAGAGGTGAGAGGAATATAATGAGAGGAGTTGGGGAGAGACAGAGTGGGGCAACTATCTCATATAGAAGAGGCAAGGGAAAATGGTCACAATGGAGGGGAAGACTAGGAAGGCAAAAGGGAATGGGTCAACCTTATTCCTATTGAATCTGGCTTGAGGAGGGAGGGAAATACACACTAAATAGGGGATCTCACCCTCCAGGAGAATAGGGGGGGAAGGGGATGTGAGGGGGGATGATGGAAGGGAGGGCAGGCTGGGGGGGAAGGGAAGTTGGAAGCACCCACTTTTGAAAAGGGACAGGATCAAAGTAGAGAATAGAACAAGTGGGAGGTGGGATAGGAGGGAGGGAAATATAGTCAGTCTTTTACAATACATCTACTATGTTATTGTTTTGCATTAGCCGCACATGTACAACCTATACTGAACTGCTTGTCTCCCCAGGGGGGGTGGGTGGCAGGGGGGGAAGGGAATTAATCTGGAATTGAAAGTTTTAAAATAAAATATTCAAATATATGTATATAAAAAAAGGAAAATGATAAATGTTAGAGGGGATGTAAGAAAGCAACCACTTTGATGCAGTATTGGTAAATATAGAATTATTTGTAAATGTTCTATATCTAAGTAATACAAGATATAGCAAAAGGTGTATGTACTAAAATAATTGTAGCAACACTTCATTGTGGAATAAACAAACAAAAAAAACCTGGTGACTAAAGAGATACCCATCACTTAAGGGATGACTGAATAAATTGTGGCATATGAATTTGAAAGACTATTACTGTTTTCTAAGGAAGGAGAAAGTAGATGAATTTCTGAGAGACGTGGGAAGACTTACAGGAACTAATACAGAATGAAGAGAGCAGAACCATAAAAATCAATTTGTTCTATAATATCAGTACTTTAATTACAGACAGTTTTGAAGTTTTGAAGACTTTTGTAAACTGATGAAGAATGAAATTGGCAGATCCAATAGGAAAATTTCTCCAGTAACAACATTTTAAAGACAAAAACCTGAAAACTGTGAGAACTATGAAGAAGAAAAAATGACCATCCCAAATCCCTGGTTCCAAAGGACTAAAGATGAAATATACTATCCACCTCCTGACAGAGAAGTGATAGATTTTAGTTACACATTACAGACACACACACACACACATGCACATAAATACACACTGTATATACACATGCGTGTATGTATATATACATACACACATTTTAAGTTAGTATTGAATATTCTGTTGATTTATTTTAACTTGATTGCCTAATTCAGATAGCATTTTAATTAATATATATGTATATGTATGAATATATATATGTCTGTATATATATATATATATATATATAAAAGCACTGTAGTAAAAGATGAAGATCCTCATTTTTGCAGAGCTGAACTATGTAGCTGAGCTGTCATGGCCAATCCCTCATTTTATGGTAGTCTAAGCTTTCTTTGATGGTAGTCAAAACCAACACTCTCAGCCATGCTTACTGCAAATACCCTACCTCTAGCTGGCTCAGTAATTCTGTGGTATCTATTATAACTGATATAATGCTATTGCCAATCAGAAAGACAGGTTAATGATTGCTATAAGCTCAAAATGCCCAAAATGTCCTCAATATGCCCACCAGTGTAATATTGCAAATCCCCCAAGTTCTCCATCCCAGTCTTAGTCAAACCCCAACCAAGCAGCAATCAATAAAAACATATTACTCAAGATTGACTATAAAAAATGCTCTCTGTAAACACCTCAGTTTGTCCTTGGCTACTGAGGATCCTTGGATCCCTTTTACTGCCAATTACTAGACTTGGTAATAAAGTGGTCATACTCAAAACTCTGTGCCTCATTATCTTTATGGCAACTTTTATTGTGATAATATATAATATATCTATCTATCTAGATCTAGATATACTATGTTTTAAAGTAGTACAGAGAAGCGGTATGATAAGAAGAAAATTATGCACACACATGCTTACATGTGTGTATAATGTATGCACACGTGTGCTTATATACACATACATGTACATGCATATGCAGTTATTTTATGTGTATGTATATACACACATATACATGCATATCTATCTATTAAATGATTAACTAGAACACATATTACTTATTCACATCTGTGTATATGCATAAACATATATATAGTTAATATTCATATATACCCACACACCTATACATTCTATTAAATAATTAAAGGGATAATATTATCTATTCACAAGTGGATATCTGTGTATTTATGCACACATATATTTATATGTATATATACATGTGTGTATACTGAGATATACACATGTGTATTATGTGTGTGTGTAGGAAGGGAAGGAGAGAGTGATAGAAAGGGAGGAAATTTGTTTTGCTTAGCTCTTTGCTATATTTATTGTCAGGTAATGACTTTTATTTTGTCAATTTCCCCCTTTCCAATAAAGTAAAGGTGTGGGAGGGAGAGAAAATAGATTTCTGTTCATTGAAAACAAATTATAAATATGGAATATTCTAGGTATATGGAGTATAGCATTCATTTCCATATGGAGTATGTATTGTTAGTTTTGCTTATCTTATTTTGTTACAAAACAGTTCTCATGAAGATAATATAGTACCTACATAACAGAGTTTTTTTTTTAAAGGAACAAATGAGTTAATGTATATAAATCACTTTGCAAATCATTGGTATTAAGGTTTGCAAAGTAGTTTACATGTGTTAACTCATTTCATCCTTACAGTAATTTTGGAAAATTGCTACTATTACTTTGGCAGGTTGATATATGAGGAAATTGAGGTATAGAGAGGTTAAGTGACTTTTCTAGGATTATACAACTTATAAGTATCCGAGGCAGAATTTGAACTCAGGTCTTCCTGACTACAGGTCCAACATTTTATCTACTGCCCCACTGCTGCCATGTAATATGAAAACTTTAAATAAATATAAAATTAAATATATATGTATGTTTATATGTGTATAAACAATCTATCATCAGTGTGGTAAATGAAAATTTTCTCTTTATGTCGCATTCCACATTTTTAGAATATTCTGTAGTTTCTATTTTTAATTTTTAAAAGAAAAACAATTTGTACTATCATATCAATATCATAACTACAGACTATTAATATTGTTATACTTTCAGCCTTGATAAGAGCTCTAAGGAAACTTATCTCAACAGTCCTTCACATTCATGAATCAGGTCCCCCCGACCTGGCCTACATCTCTGTCTCAGGCTTCTAGGAACATGCTTGAAAGATTTGGGGTGTCTTTCTTTAATACTAACTCCCAGAGCCCCTTTTTGTCATGTACTCCTTAAAACTAATCATTAGCTATAGATAATATTTCCCTTATATCACTGATACCCACCATAACCAATATTGCAGTAACATTTAGGCAATTAAAGTCAGTTAGTTTTTACAAAAGCTTTTGCTACAAAGACAAAGCAAGAATGGAAGTACAAACTATTCCCTTGAAGCTGGGCACCCTGTTCCCAAATCACCTTGGTCTCTGGGGTGAGTGGATTCTAATTTGAATTCAGTGCGATGAGGCTTTTGCCTCACCTCCAAGTTCAGGAGAGCTGATGGGCATAGTTGTTTAACTTGCATTTAGGGTCCACTATTTAAGTTGAAGGCTAATCTGCTGTTGGGCAGTGTATCTTCACTCCTCTTGACTATGCTGGCAATTTGGTTTAGATGGCTATACATTGTGTCATGGCCTTTTTTTTTTTTTTTTTGCTTTTTGCTTTTTTGGAGGTGGGAAGGTAGGGCAATTGAGGTTAAGCGACTTGCCCAAGGTCACATGACTAATTTTGTGTGTCATGGACCTTTTGATTGCCAGATCTCTAGTGGTTCACCATCCTGACCTTTCCAAAGTTCACAAGGCATCAACCATTCACCTACAAGCAAAGGAACAAAATACAAAGAAGAAAAGAACTGAGGCTTATATTCATGGGCCACATATCAGCCTCATGTGGTTAGGACTCAAGAACTCTCACTTTCCAGAGTTTAACAATATCACTCTGTTACTCAAAACAAGTGGATAAGAAAGAGAAACGACTTGCCTGGTTAATGTTTTTTTTTTTTACATTTAATCTGGTTCAACAGCCAAAAGACTTATTTTCTTCATATGATAAAGAGATTGGGAATAATATTTATTCATGCTATAGCAACCCTGAGGCTCTTCCCCTCCCAACTTAATATTTCTTTCTTTTTTTTTTTCTAATTAAAGGGGCCATCCCTTGACTCACTTCTTAAAGAGGACTATTCACTGAATGGGTGTTATCTCATTCTAAGTAAGTATGTGAAAAGGCCTTTGCCTAAAAGGGCCAGGGTCTCCCATTGCATCCTGGGCCATCTCTAGTCATGCTAATGAATATCTGGTCACTGGATCAAGATGGCTCTGGAGGACAAAGTGAGGCCGATGACCTTGCCCAGCCTTCCCTCACTCAAATTCAAGTCACCTGCAAGTAATATTATCATTTCCCTGATGCCATGGCCCTCTTTAAAAACAAAGGACAGACACAACAACCCAGTGGTGATATCATTGCTGTGGAGTACCCTGTGCACACTTGTAAAGACTAGGCTCACTAGCCATTCAGTCCCTCAATAAAAATGTATTAAGCACCTAATATGTTCTAGAAATTATGTTAATTGCTCTAAGTCCCTAGTTACATAGTTATAGGAATCAAGGATGATAAGATTTAGAGCTAGAAGGAATATTAGAGAAAATCTGGTCCTACCTTTCGAATTTTACAGATGATGAAAATTAGACCAAGGGAAATTAAATGAATTGACAGGAATTATATGGGCAGAAATTGACAGAGACAGAATGTGCAATCATGCAGGCCCATGGACTGAAAATCTTTTTTTTCCTGTGTTTTGCTCTCTCTCATTGTATATATGGTTTTCTTGATTCTACTTATTTCATATTGTACCATTTCATATTTCCATGATTCTATGAATTCATTTCCTTTGGTTCTCACAGTGAAATAATATTCTATTCCATGTATGTCCTCAAATTGGTTAACCATTCTTGAATCAATGGATATCAAACTTTTACATATCTTTGCAAGCAAAGAAAAAATGCCACTATAATTATTTTGGTGTAATGGGAATTTTTTTTTCTTTTTTCCTCACTGACCTCCTTGGGGTATATGCCTGGCAGGGATATGTCTACATCAAAGGATATAGACATTTTAAAACATAATTCTAAATTGCTTTCCAGAATGTTTTCATTAATTCATAGCTCTACCAACTGTGTTAATATGCCTATCTTCTTGCATCTTGCACTTTCCATTTTTCAGATGAGAAAAGACCTTATGATTATTTTTGTTTTTTCTCCCTACTCTCTTTGTGACTCTCTGTGGCAACCAAGGATGATTAAAAGACAAATATTTCTGTAGAGAAAATTTAAAATCACACAATAGATCTTGAAATTGCCTTTGATAATTTCAAACACAAGAGTGGCACACAATTAACGTAGCACAACCTGAAAATATCTGTTCTCAGTTTAATAAGTAGTAGTGTTATGTTATTGTGTGACTTGTGACCCAGAAGCAATTGCTGCCTTCATTCTCATCGTGGTAACTGTTGTATTGCCAGGATTATGGTAGTATAGCTCCATGAATTCTGCTTTTTCCCATGGCAAAGATTTTGCATTTTTGTTTTGTAGCAAGTCAGTTTAAGGGGCATGAATTCATTAATCTCTGCTATACAGAAGCAAAGCTCCCATTAATATCTAACAGACAAACAGAGGAGCAGAAATGCTTTGCATGTAGAAGGCTGGAAGTGAGCTTTTGTCTTCCTCTTTTGCTTGCTTGAGAACTGGCTCATGAATAATTCTCAGGAGTCAAGAGTATGGTGCCTCTATCTTGTTTGCTAGTGCTGTATTACAAATAAAATCATTTTGAAGCTGTTGCAACATGAGGCCCCAAAGAAATCTGCAGCCAGAGAGGTTGTCTCATCTGCCTCTATTATTTATCACATTTCCATATGTTGACATCTCATTACCTAAAACCATATCCCTAATTTCTAAGTTTCAGATTTTTATAACATTGTAGCTATGGCAAGGGTGGGGATCTGAGGCCTAGAAGATGCATATGGCCTTCTAGGT
>NW_027187358.1:1723369-1953861 GCF_028583685.1 Petaurus breviceps papuanus | reverse complement strand
AGACACTTCAGGGTAACTTGAGGGTACACTGCTGAGAATACTGGACCTAGAGTCAGGAATAATAGAGTTTAATCCCACCTCAGATACTTACTAGCTGTGTGAATGGGCAAGTTATTTAACCTTGTCTGCCTCTGTTTCATCAAGAATAAAATAAGGATAATAACAACACATACCTACAAGCGTTATTGTAAGGATAAAAATGTTCTTTACCCACATGTTCTCCCTAAGGTCAGGAACTGTCTTTTCCTTTTCTTTATAACTTCAGCATTTAGCACAGTAACTATTACATAATAGGTAGTTAATAATTGTTGATTGATTCGCTGACTGACTTATATGGGAAGGATAGTCATGATGGTATTTTAAGGTTCTTTTGGACAAGGGAACCTTAGTATGGTTCTTTCCTCTTGAAATCAACTCAGTACTTAGTCCCACTGTCCCTATTCTGCCCCTCCCCCCCCTTAGCCCAGAAGACCAGAAAGTTAGATGAATATGTTGGAACCACAGAGTATCACAAAAATGCTAGAATGTCCTTGTTACATTTAATATCTGGAGATTAATATTTGCATACTTTCCTCTTTACATTGCTGGCAATTGAAATTGGTGAGGAAGAGAGGAGAGATAATGTGGTCTACTCAGATGAGGGCCAGGGAAACCCAACTATCTTCTTAACTCACCATGTCAATAATATCTAACAGCTCTTTTCCCTCAAAAGGATTTTTCTAAGTCTGATCTTTATTTGAAGTGCAATCTAATTCTTGATCAGAACTACTTCTTAGACGTCTTTAGTGAAGATCAATACTGCTCACTGACTTTTTATTTTTTATTTGAACACTACCTTAGGAATTAGGCAAGTATTCCACTTCCAAAATCTGACTGCTTACTCTGGTTGCAAACTCAAGTGAAGTGTGCATCTGCAAAAGAAGCAAGCACTTTATATTTCAGACTTAACAAGTGCTATGAGTCATAGGCTAAAACATAGCCTTGCCATGTGTATGGCAGTGAAAGCCATTCCCCAAACAACCACCACAGTCAAATTTCTTAACATTTTCCTTGACTATAGTGTTTTCTTTGTGATCCTGTGACATTCCTTCACCCTTGCAGATGGTAGGGTAAAATTCTAGAATCATCATTCTAATTCTGGACTATATGTAAAGATTAAATCCAACCCTCTCATTTTACAAAGAAGGCGATAGGCCTAGCAAACCAAATTGCCTAAACCAGAGGTAAGAGATTAAGTCAGTAGACTGACCTGCTGTAATATAATGCCAAGGAAAGGTCACTTCCCAAGGTTCAAAATACCAGCATAGGTGCTCTCCATTTTATTCAGTGACAAACCAAGAACAGAGAAGATCAAAACATGACATCATTCAAAATACAGCATTTACTAAGGGTGATTAAATAATCTCCAAGTACTACTCCACCCCAGGACCTTCCAATCATTCAATCAATTACAAAGTCCCTGTTCTAAATACTACTCCACCCCTAGGCTGTACCTTCATTTAGTCCACCACAAAGCCCCTCTTCTCAAATGGAGATTAGTTTCCAATCTAAGTAAAGTACATTCATTTGTTCAACCATAGAACACAAAAAGGTCAAAAGTTCCCCACCCCTGGATCACAATTGAATCTACCCCAGAGTTACATCAAATTTAAGCACAGCACTTAATACCCAAATGGAGGTCTTTTCTTCATCTTGACAGGAGCCAAGTTCTCAGCAATCTTAGTTCCTGGGGAGACAAGGCTTAGCAAGGCCACAAGATACATTGCCAGTCCCTTCATTAATTCATCCTCTGTCTGTAGAACAGTCCTAGAACCCCTGAAAACATTAGCAAAACCCTCTCCCAGGATTTCTGTAAACATACAACAAGAAAATCCTTCTTCAGGGCTTCTGAACCAACAGAACGGTTCCCAGACCCCTGCAACAACAGCACTGCCCTTCACCAGTGGACAGTATTCACTCTCTGTCTGCAGGACAGTGTCAGGGCTTCTTAACCAAAAGCCAGGTTCCAGGACTTCTTCAACAAAAGGACTGTCTTTCACCAGTGGACAAATCTGGCAAAACAACATCAAAACAGACAAAGTACCAGCAAAACAGCCATGTCTCCTCAGTCCTTGGCAGCTCAGGGGGCAGGTCTCAAAATTCCAAGGCAATTCAAAGTGGCCCTCCGCAATCCTCTTAAGTCTTTCTCTCTGCCTCCATGAGGTGCTGCTTCCAAAAAGTTCTTCTGCCTCTCTCTTGTCTCTCCAAATCTACGTCACCAGCTCCTCCCAGTTCAGGACTCTCTTTTCACATCAACAAGTCCATCCCACAGGTGGGATTAACAAGCTCTGGGTTTTAACACAATCAATTTGAAAACCAAGCCAATACAGGGGAATCTTTATGTTCCATTACTATCACACCTGCAAACAACCAAGTTTCCTGACTAGATGCCCACAATTCCATTTTTCCCAGTGTATCTGCCTTTATTTTGCCACTAGATACTTATGTGTCTGAAATGCATCTCATAAACAATTTTTATTTTTCATTTTAATTGGCATGTCTGAACTTTTCACTGTTGACCTAGATGACAATTAGAATTTATAACATAGAAAAGCCTATTGTCAAATATAGAAACTCCTTTGCATCTTGTTTGAATCAGGATTTCCCATTTTGAAATAAATACATTAGCTAATTGCTTGACCCACATTAAATTAAAATGTAAACTGATTTACAATCTCTTCCTTCCCTCTCTCTAGAATGGCAACAAATATGGGAACAAATCTCTGAGTTAGGTGAAATAGCATGAATTGGATGATGGGACCTAGATCCTGACTTTTTCCTGCTAAGGTGATACTTCATGGATATTGCATTGTTTCCCATTTTCACTAACTGTACATTTGTTTGTCAAATACAATAATCTGCCAGGTATTCAAGGTGACGGGGCTAAAAACCATTTCTCATACATGAATGAGCTTTTTTACTATCAGACTTTTCATCTAGATTATTTAATAAATTGTCAATAATGGTGTTTATGATTCAGAACCTAAATTCCTATCTTGGACTATTTTACTTTCTGTTCAGGTTATGCATGAGGCAGTTCTAAATTTTGTTTTTGATGATACCTTAGGGACCCAACCTTACTATAAAATGGTTTCTAAAAGAGGTGGTCCTGGATATAAAGATGATGTCATTTTTATGTTGTATTTCAGTCACTCACTTACTGTTGATGTGCCATACTCAGTATTACTCAGAATAACCAACCACACAGGAGGCAAGTGTGGATTAAATCAATTATTTAAAAGTACTTTACTAACTTCACACTTAATATAGGGATTTTTTTAGAAAGTTCAGATTTAGCTTTTTATGAGTGTCTGTATTGAAAAGAACAATAAGAATTGATTGCAGAGGGAAATAAAATGGCTTCTAGAATGTATATATTAGACTCATGCAATCAACCTTTAAGAAAAATTAAAAACTATATTTGTATATTTTATTACTCCATTATATGCCTCTAGTACAATAATGATCACTGGCATTTCTATAAAACTTTAGCATAATGCTGCTTAATATATCTTTACATATATATATATATATATATATATATATATATATATATATATGATTATAGGTGTAGAGGTTCAACACCCTCATTTCACAGGTGAAGACATGTGATGCCCAAAAGACATTGAATATCTTTCCTAAGTTCCCACAGGTAGTAAGTGCAAGAGCCAGAATTCATACTGAATCCTTTGACTATAAATCAAGCTCTTTGTCTATTAAGCATGTTGGTTCCAAAGAAAATTTTCTGCGTTGTGATCAGTAAAGTTTTTATTATATTCATGTATAAATTAGTAAATGAAAATTCAGAAGGTCATATAGGTAATAGGTGATAAGGTGGAGACAAAACTACCACCACAACAACACAACCTTCAGACAGTAAGTACAATGCTCTTTCCAGTACCATGCCACAGAATTAGATTTTTTCTGAATTTCCTTCATTTTCTTCATGAAATAGTTAGAAACAGGATTAAACATGACCTGCAGCCAGAAAAAGCTTACAGCATCTTTAGCACCTCTAGAAAGAGGAGTGTGGGAATGAAGAGGAATTTTATATAATTTATGAATTCATCTTTATATAGCCACTTGCTAATTGGCAACTGAAGTGAATCTTACCCAGAAGATAACCAATGGGAAAGACAATGGGGGCTGGTGCAGAGGCCTGGACTGCAGGTTTTCGCAGAGGCCCCGCAAGGCCTGATCAATGTGGTGGCAAGTTGACCCACCAACTTCAAGGGCCATTTCTAGGCCTATCATTGCAGGGCTGGGACTGGACAGAACTGGGTAAGAGTCAAATGCAGGGCCCCTGGCAGTAGCAGCAGCTACACCAACCCACAGCCTGCAAATTTAAAAAGCCCCTATCTGGACTTACAGGGACCAGGATGGCAGAGTGAACCCTGGTTGTTCCAATCCCCTGTTTGACCCTGAAACCATAGTAATTATTGCCCCAAAGCAAAACTTTAAACAGTAAAGTCTTGGAAACCCTAGAGGAAGGGCATGGCTAGGGTCCTGCCTCAAAATGGGTAAAAAGCAGATTGCAAAGACAAAGACTCTGGAGTTCTACTATTGTGAATGGGAGGAACCAAATTTAAAGGGAAACAGTGTAGACTCCATACCCACACCTGAAGCCTCAACAGCGAACTGGCCTCCAGCACAGAAAGCATTCTTAGATGAGCTCAAAAAGAACTTTGAAAACCAAATTAGAGAGATAAATATAAAATGAATAATTCTTTTAAAATCAAAATAGCAAAATTAGAAGAACATTACAATGAAGAAAACAGCTCCTTAAAAGGAAAAATGTGTGATATGGAAAAGGAGCTTAAAAAGCTAACAGGAAAATAATTTGCTAAAAACTAGAATCAACTAGATTGATGCTAATAACTATGAAGAACCAAAAATCAGTCAAACAAAACATCAAAAATGAGAAATTAGAAAAAGAGGTAAAATATCTCAATGGAAACATAACTGACCTGGAAAACAGATCCAGGAGAGATAATCTGAGAATCATAGGCCTACCAGAAAATCACAATGAAAAAATGAGCCTGGACAACATCTTCCAAGAGCTCATCAAGAAAAACTCCCCTGAGATACTAGAACCAGAGGGTAAAATAGAAATCCACTGGTCACCTCCTGAAACAGATCCCAAATTGAAAAGTCAATGAAATGTTGTTGCCAAACTCCAGCACTATCAGGTAAAGGATAAAATACTACAAGCTTCCAGAAGAAACAATTCAAATATCCTGGAACCACAGTGGGGATCGCACAGGATCTGGCAGCTTCTACACTGAAAGATCGGAGGAACTGGAATATGATTTTTTGCAAGGTAAAAGAACTCAGGTTACAACCAAAAATCACCTATCCAGCAAAACTGAACATATTCTTCCAGGAAAGGAGATGGTCATTCAATGATATAATGGATTTCCAGACCTTCCTGATGAAAAAGCCAGAGCTCAGTGGAAAATTCAGGCTCCAATAATGAGATGCAAGAGAGACATAGAAAGAAATGAGAAGCAGATGGACTTCATATGTATCTGGAGAGGGTTATACGAACTGATGCTGAGTGAGAAGAGTAGAACCAGGAGAAATTTGTACACAATTACAGACACAAATATGTGTGATGACCAACTTTGATAGACTGAACTCTTCTTAGCAATGCAGGGTTATAAGTCAACTCCAAAAGACTGATGATGGAGAGAGATGTCTACACCCAGAGAAAGAAATGAGTTTGAATCCAGATTGAAGCAAATTACCTGCTCTTTTTCCTTATCTTGTTTGGGTTTGTTTCCTCTTTTCCATTGTTCATTCCACCTGATACAATGTTTCTTTATTACCTGACTGATGTCTAATGTGAAAGTCAATGAAATTGGCTTAGGGAGGGAATGACATACACGCTAAATAGGGTATCTCACCCTACAGGAGAGTAAGGGGGAAGGGAATGAGAGGGGGGATGATGGAAGGAAGGGCAGGCTGGGGGGAAGGGAAGTTGGAAAAACACACCTTTGAAAAGGGACAGGATCAAAGTAGAGAACAGAACAAGTGGGGGGTGGGATAGGATGGAGGGAAATATAGTCAGTCTTTCACAATATATCCACTATGGTAATGTTTTCCATAGCTACATATGTACAAACTATATTGAGGGAAAGAATCTAGAATTCAAAGGTTTAAAATCAAATGTTAAATATATATATATATATATATATATATATATATATGTATATATATATATGTGTGTGTGTGTGTGTGTGTGTGTGTGTAATTATTATTTTACATGTAACTGGGAAATAAGATATACAGGCACTGGGTCATAGTGCCCTACTGGAAAGTCAGAGGGGGAATAGGGGAAGATATGGGAGAGAGCAGATTGGGGGAGGAGATATTCAGTGGAATTGATGTTTTGGAGTGGTGGGTAGCAGAAAATGGGAAGAAAATTTGTAACTCAAAATCTTGTGAAAATGAAAGTTGTAAACTAAAAAAACTATATATAAATAAAAAAGGGAGTTGAAAAAAAAATAGAAGATAACCAATGAAACTTTAGTTCTAGGGCTCACTGACTCTCCATTGACTTATGAAGAAGTGAAATAAATTGTACAGGAAGTATTTTACTAATTTTATTGATTATTGCTGATAGACATTAAATATAGGGGAAATGATACTCTGTTATTGAACAAAACATTGCCTCACAATGTATGCCACTGTCACTTTCATTTAAGTGGTGATATCATTGCACAATGCCATTATAAGTGAGAAGGTGAAAGCAACAAGATTACTTGAGACTGCTGATGATGAGGGTGAGAAGAACAAGACATGTCAGTTGTGTTTGACTCTCCATGATCCCATATGGGGTTTTCTTGGCAAAGACACTGCAGTGATTTGCCCATTTTCTTCCCTCAATAATTTTATAGATAAGAAACTGAGACAAACAGGGCTAAGTCACTTGTCCACAGTTACAGAGATAGAAAGATCTGAGCCCTGAATGGGACTCAAGTCCTACTGACTCCAGGGCCAGCACTGTATCCACTGTTCCACCCAGATTCCCTGAGACCATTGGGATTCTGGTTAATAATTCTGACCTTTGAAGAGAAACTTTGAGAACTATAGATTTTATAGCACAATAGCATAATATCTGTGTTTGTTGATGTAATTATGTCATTTGGAAATTGGTATTCTGCACTGGAAAGCAACAAAGCTGGTAAGTGGACAAAATATCAAACATTGTCTCAATGTGTGATATGAAAGGGTTGTAAAAAAGACTATGATGCTTTGATTGTGGGGGACCTGTAATATGACAACCATGAATTCATACTCTCATTGCTATAGAAACAAATGGAGGACCTCACACATATAATTCTCATAACTTTGTATAGATTGGACTAAGCAATTGAAAGGGTGGTAAAATGTTAAGAAAACACGATCGCACAATCTGTTGTTTATAACAAATACTTCTCAAAAGCAAAGTCTCACTCAGAATCTAAATGAGAGCCTGGAATAAATTTAGTATTAAACATGTGAATCCAAAAAAGAAAAAAAGCCAGTGTTTCAATAATGCTATCAGCAAGGCAATCTTTTAAAATTAGGAATTTGAATGGAGATAAATGAGAAAATTTTATTCAATTTAAAGAGCTCATAGACAATGAAGCAATAAAAATGTTTTCTGTGCATGTGCTGGATGGCAAGGTGTAAAAATGTTTTAGAGAAAAGTTTGTTAATTTAAAAATAGATAATAATGAAATGGTACAATACTTTAATGTCTACAAAACTCTGTTTTTGTTGTTCCATCATTTTCAGTCGTGTTTGAATCTTTTAACCCCATTTGGGGTTTACAAAAAGATAATAAAAACAATATAGAAATGAAAAAAAATACTGTAGAGTTTAGAGTGAAAGATATAGGGCATCTTCCCAATGAAATAATAAATAATATACATATTACTCAACACCATATAACACTTTTTACAAAAATAGTTCATGAATTAGGATACGAATTGTTAAAAAAATGAGAAATGCAAATGTATCATTTATAGATTTTCTCACAAATAGACAGCAATACAAGGAGCAGAAGTAAAAGTTTTACACCAAAATAGAGAAAATAATTCTGAAAAAAAAAATGAGTGGGTTACAGAAAGACTAAAAATAATTAACTATATGAAATAAACTTATGATGATGAGACAACATAGCAAAAATTTGTGATTATAGTTAGAGTTGCCTTCACAGGGAAACAAAAAACTATCTCAAAAAACATAGAACAACATAGAAGAAAAGATTAAGGAATTTGGTATACAATTCAAAAATAGAAAAACAATGAAAGAAAACACAATAAACATAAAATAATCTTGATAGAGAACAAGATTAATTGGAAATCAAGAAAAAGTAGGTAATTGATAAATAAATATCAAAGCTGATTATTTGAAAAGAATAAGAAAACATTAAATATAAATGAAAAGTTGAAATAACAAAATAAAAATTAAGCTAAAATCACAAAAACACAAAAGAAATATTAAAAATAAAACATGAATTCTCAGAATCCACAGCATATAGTTATATAGCAACCAAGCTTAGAATTCAAGTGAAATGGAGAACTATTTGCAAATAGATATATGTGTGCATATATATGCAAGCATATGGATATAATACACAAATTGACAGAATGCCAAAAAAAGATAGCTTAAATAGTACAACTTCAAAAAGAGATTTGAACTAAGCTTTAAAATCTTAACAAGACAAATAAACTCCAAATTTTTTTCTAGAGAATTCCCTCAAAAATACTATATTAATATATAATTAATACCTATACTACTCAAATTATCCTCAACAAATTAGAAAGGAAAACCTAACAGATTCCTTTAACAAAAGAAAGATACAGATAATATCTAAGCAAGGGAGGTATAAACCAAAGAAAAAGAACCAGATATTAATATTGGTGATGACTATTGATTCCAAATATTTTAATTAAGTCTTGGTAAAAAGACAGCATTTATTTTCTTTAATCCTACATTATGAATGAGGTGAAGGTATATAACCAATGCAAGGAAGAGTCAAGATTAAGATAGGAGTTAGCATAATTATATTATTGATTTAAAAATCAAAGTTATATGCTTGTATAACTAGACGTAGAAAAGGTCTTTAACAAAATTCATTTATGCTTAAAATCCTAAAAAGAAAAGGCAAAAAAAATCATTTTATGTTATAAAAGTACCTATCTAAAAATAAAATCTATCATCATAGTCAAAGGAAAACACTAGAAGCATTGCCAATAAATATAGGAATGCCTTCTTCCTCCATTATTGTTTGACATAGTTCTAGAAAAGGTAACAATAACAAGAAAATGAGAAAAAGAAAGGCAAAATGCAGGCAGACATTGAAACAGTCTCTCTTTACTTGTGAGTTGATGACTTACTTGAAAATCCCAGTGAAACCAATTAAATTAATTGTGACAATAGCTTCACTAAAATAGCAAGTTATAAATTAAAGCTGTAAAAATAAACAGAATTTCTATAATGTCCAAAACCAAAAAGGAAAAAAAAGACAGTTCCCATCCCTAATAAATATACATGCATAAAATAACTAGTCATCAGTCAGTCCAAATATATTCAATACTCTATATATTACAATCAAAAATATTCTTTAAAGAAATAATGAACAACTCAAATAATTGGAAAAAATATTTAATGTTGATGGATGTGCTCTGTCAATATGATACTATTAAAATTAATTTATAGAGTGGTAATGCCAATCAAACAACTAAGGAAATGCAAGAAAGTTATTTTTTACAGAGGGGTTATTTTACAGAGTGAAATGATATAATAGCATAATTTATTTGGTTGAATTAAAGGTATAAAATGTTAAGGAAACTAATAAAAAGAAGTATAGAGTTCTATTCAAAAAATTTCCTGGAATGAGACCACATATGACCTGATAAAAATTGAAGTAAGCAGAATGAGGAAACAATATACTCCTATAATGATATCAATATAATGAAACAAATCAAACTGCAAAATTAAAGGGAAGTTATATGTATTTAATTTTAAGTTGGCTTATTTCAAACTTAGGACAATATGTAGATTTACAAGTAGAAGTATATTCTTTAGCCTATTCAATAAGGTCATAACTTGCTCTTATAAATGTTGTTTACTGGTCACACATATCACATATTTAGATGATTTTATCATCATGACAATTAGATTATGCACTTATGTAATTATCTTACATCTTATTTATGCCTGTTATACCTATATTGCTTTCATAGCATCTAGAGCAATATATATATATATGTATATATGTACATATTTTTTTTTCCTGTGAGGGCTTTCATATCTTGAATTCCAGTAATCTTATCCAATCGAATAAGAACATATTAATTACCTATTATTTGCAATAAATGTTGATAGGTGATGAGGATGTGAGGATGAAAAGACAAAACATGTGTGTGCATGGGGGGGGTGGGATATGTGTGTAAACCTTGGCCTCAAGTAGATTATTTTCTACAGGAGGTAATGTTTAGTTTTCCTGCCATTTTCAGAAAGCATAATCTCAATCTCTTTAGATTCTTCAAATTTATTATCATCATTATTATAATCTCTTTGTTCTTTTTTCACATTAATTATATATCTTATTTTTGTAGCTACCCCCATAATCCTAAAGTGATATGTATGTTTTAATCAATATTAACAAATTCATTAGCCACATCAGTGCTTTAAAATGCAAACTTTCAGGGTAATTTGCTATTCAAGGACCCCAGGCCATCTTTAAGGTTGAGGGACAAGCAGTCCCAGTGTACTGGAAATATACACAAGAGCTCTACACATTTGCAAATATTCTGTGGAAAAACCCCACTTAAAAAAAATTGTTTTATCCTCAACAAACATGAACATATCCATGTATAAAGTAAGTTTGAATATGAACCATAAATTTACCATGTACTGTTTGCTTTGTCTTCTTTTGTCTTTAAGTACATATAAACTTTAAAATAAGTGATACCATCATGTCCTTATTATCCGTGTGTTCTCCTCTGAAATTTTTTCCATTTCTATTCTGAACAAACTTTTGCTGTGTCACTCAACATGGTTATATAGCTAGTCGTAGGTGTCAGAAAGTTGGTACTTTCTACCAGTGGGCAGGCTTCTACCATATTCTAACAAAAGAAAATGTTACAATATATGTTTAGCTGACTTGTAAGCCTGATGCTTGTCCCAAAGAACATTGGTAGGGATTCTTTCCTTTTTGGTGGAAATCAATATTTAGAGCCTGGGTGAGGGATGGGGTGGAGTGCATGAGAGCTGGAGAAAGGAGTGCACTGAGCTCTTCAAGTCTTCATTTCTTCTGCTTTCTTGACTCTGCAAGTTCTACAGCTGCTTTGGGTACTTTCGGTTTCTAGCTTTGAGAATGGAGTGATCAATCTAGAATTAAATCTATCTGCTCCCATAAATATTGTTAGTCTACAAGATGTGGTTTTCAGTTTCAAGCTAAACTTCTGGTTCTGAATGGTGTTTGCTCTGGTGAGGACACTTTCAACTGAATGACAAGATTATAAACGATATTTCAAGGGTTTGAGAAGTAGAGGCAATGAAGAGATGTTTTCTCTAGGAATTTGGATGTGAAAGAGAAAAGTTATAGATTGCTAGCTTGTGGGGATAATAGAGTCAAGTGAGAATTGTTTCTTTCATGAGGAGAAATGAGCTACCCTTGATTTATATCAAGGATTGACTTCCTTCCAACCAAATACCAGTTCCACAGTGAACAAACATAGTAATTAGAAAAGAAAGTCATTTATCCAAGTTGATAGCAAAACAGAAATCAGAGAAAGTATATGTATATGTATATATATATATATATATATGAAAATATATAGTAGACAATGCAGAGTAAAGGAGCTCCCCCATTAGGAGTGAGGTAACTTAAACCAAAAGAGAGTATTCTAGATCTCAACAAAGAGGAAGTTCCCTGAAGCCTCTAGTGTATCAGGCTGGGAACAGGAGATGTTGGAGACTCCCACCTCCTCTCATATTGGCTTCTTTACTTCCAGAGTCTTATTTTTCCTTCAGAAACCTAAAGTGGGGTTGACTGACCATTTATTTTCTCACATGTAGAAGCCAGTAATTCTTGAAGCAATTGCAGAAACTAAAGAGGCTTGAGATGCCTGAAGAAAATGAAAACTTGAAGAGCCTGGTGCTTTCATTTCTTCTGCTTTCATAAACTACAACCCAACCCTCATATAGGTTCATAACATTGATCTTCATCAATAAACAAAGTGATCCCGGATAATAGGATTTGGGACTAGGGTCACATGACCAAATCTTTATACTGACAGTTGACTCAGTTTACTTTTGAATGGATACAACTAACTTATTGATAATAATTTTGTTAACATTCTATAATTCTTTTCTCTTTCACATCCAAATTCCTAGAGAAAACATGTCTTTCCTCATAGCCTCTCCTTCTCAAACCCTTGCAATATAGTTTGTATTTTTGTCACTCAATTGAAACTGTCCTCACGAGAGCAAATGATATACTCCTAATTGTCATATTCAGTGACCTTTTATCAGTCTTTGTACTTCTAAATCTCTGTAGCATTTGACATTTTTTACCACTTTCTAATCCTGGATGCTCTCTCTTTTGAGGGTTTCATGACATTGATCCCTTATGTTTTTTTTAGTTTATTTATTTTTAGCTTTCAACATTCACTTCCATAAATTTTAAATTTTCTCCCCCTCTCTCCTTTCACTCCCCCCCCCAAGATGGCATGCAATACGATATAGGCTCTCTCTATATATACAATCCTATTAAACATATTTTCACATTAGTCATGTTGTATAGAAGAATTAAAATGATTGGGAGGAACCATGAGAAAAACAAAACAAAAAAGAAAATATCCTGCTTCTCTCTGCACTCAGACTCCATAGTGCTTTCCCTGGATGAGGATGGCATTTCCCATCATGAGGCCTTTGGAATTGTTTTAAGCCATTGCATTGTTGAGTGGGGTTAAGTCTATCAAAATCAGTCAGCTGACACTGTGATTGCTACTATGTACAATGTTCTCCTGGTTCTGCTCACTCCACTCAGCATCAGTTCATATAAGTCTTTCCAGGTTTTTCTAAAGTCTGCCTATTCATCATTTCTTATACTGTAGTACTATTCCATTACATTCATATACCACAACTTGTTCAGCCATTCCCCAACTGATGGGCAACCCCTCAATTTTTAGTTCTTGGCCTCCTCAAAATAGCTGCTATAAATATTTTTGTACATGTGGGGTCTTTTCCTATTTTTATGATCTCTTTGGGATACAACCATAGAAGTGGTATTACTGAGTCAAAAAGGGTATGCGTATTTTTATAACTCTTTGGGAATAGTTCCAAATTGCTCCCCAGAATGATTGAATCAGTCACAACTCCAACAAAATTGAATTCGTGTTCTAACTTTCATACATCTCTAACATTTACCATTTTCCTGTTTTGTCATTTTAGCCATTCTGATAGTTGTGATGTGGTACCTTGTTTTGATTTTCATCTTTTTAATCAAAAGAGATTTAGAAATTTTTTTTCATATGACTATAGATAGTTTTAATTTCTTCCTCTAAAAACTGCCTTTCATATTCTTTGACCATTTATCAAATGGGGAATGACTTGTATTCTTGTAAATTTAACTCAGTTCTTTATATATTTTAGAAATGAGACCTTTATTAGACATATTGGTTGTAAAAATTATTTCCCAGTTTTCTGCTTCTCTCCTAATCTTGGTTGCATTGGCTTTATGCAAAACCTTTTCAATTTAATGTAATCAAAATTATCCATTTTGCATTTCATAATGTTCTTTATCTCCTTTTTGGTCATAAATTCCTCCATTTGCCATAAATCTGACAGATGAACCATTTCTTGATCCCCTGATTTGTTTATAGCATCAGTCTTTATATCTAAATCATGTACCTATTTGAACTTTATTTTGGTATATGCTTTCAGATGTTGTTCTATGCCCAGTTTCTGCCATACTGTTTTCCAGTTTTCCCAACAGTTTTTGTCAAATTGATCCCTCCTTTTTAATGCCATCATCCATATTCAGTTTTCTAACTCTGGATATACCATGAGACTCTCTCCTGAATCCTCTTTTTTTCTCTACCATTTCAGTTAATGATCTCATCAACTCTCAGTCCATTTATTATCTCTATAATTATATTGGCTACATTCATACAAGATCTAGTCTCTCTTCTAAGAATATAATCCAAATATGTTAAAATGTTTGTATTTCTGTTCTTGTTATATATTTAAAATAAAAAATATCTTCCTAAATGCTGAAAACAAACTTAAAGTCAGAAACTCATTTGTTGCCCAAAACTCGATGCCTTTCTCTCAAAGGTTCTTCCTTTGACCAAGATTCATAAACTCGGATCCATATATGTTCTCCTCTTCTCATTGTTCTCTCCTCACGTATCCAATCACTTGCCAAATCTTGTCTTTTTTTCAATGAAATCTCTCTCTTTGCAACGCTAAATGGCTACTACTTTATTTCAGTCCTTCATTACCTCTTATCTGTGCTATTACAATAAAATCTTAATTGTTGTCCTAGTTTGTCACTCTTTTTTTTTTCAAGTAGCTCGTTGCATAGCTGCTAAAGTGATATTCCCAATCTCCTTTCTAACCATAGCAACCTCCTGCTTACTAGACTCCAGTGGCTTTCTATAACCACTAGGATGAAATACAACTCCTCATTTAGTCATTCAGAATTCTTTGCAGCCTGGTTTAAATCTACTTTAGGCTTTTTATTCATTAAACCCTATACATGTAATGAACAGGTAGCATTGTTGAGTACAAAGGCAGCAGACTAGAAATGATTTCCTACTCTATTTTAAAAAATGGAATGGAATGCTCACCATGCCTCTTTCTCTGTCTCTTTCTGTATACCTCCTTGTCTCTCTGTTTCTCTCTATTTAATCTCTCTCTGTCTCTCCATCACTGTCTCTGGCTGTTTGCCTCTCTCTCTCACTGTGTGTGTGTTTCTGTCTTTCTCTCTATGTTTCAGTGTCTCTCAAAGATGGATTTTTGAATTGTCTAGCTCTCAGCACTTGTGTTCAAAATAGCCTTTCTAGCTATAGTGTAAGGTGGGAAAACCAGCCTTCAGTTACATTTTTAAATTCTTCTTTTAGAAGTTGATGGAATTCTCAATAAAATTAAAAGCTTTTCAAGACCCCTGTGTCACTGCTATTGACCTGAAAATCAACTTGCTAACCAGTTAAGTTACATGTAATCCAACAGTCAGAAACTTCCCTATTATTCTCTAAATCCATTTAAAGCCATATAGTAAAAAAAAAAAAACAATTGAGATCCATCACATATTTTCTAGAGAAAGAAAGATTTAAAGTATTATTAGGGTAGTCAAAAAGACCTTGAGAGGAAAAAGGGAACTTTTTTTTTTAAACCTTTACCCTTTTGTATTAATAATGACAAGAGATGAGAAAATGAAAGGAAGCAAGAAAGAGGCAATTCACAAATTCCGTGGTTTCTTGGCCAGAAGAAAATTTATTATCAAGCTTGCCTCCAATGGCAGTTACGTTTTTGCCATTTCCTTTCTGCCTATGGTAGAAAAACAACCTAGCCACCCTGATGAAGACCAGCTGAATTTGATGTTGCTCTCTGCTGCAGCAGTCTCCCTATCCTTGAATCTCCCATTATTCACCAATGTAGATTACTTTTGAAATTTCTCAGGTCAGAGGAAAATTACACTGCACTGTCTATAACAAACAAGCAATAATTTTATTTTTATTTGTTTCTTTTCCTTAGCTCCCCAGTACACTATCTTTGAGACACTCTACTGCATTTCCCAAGATACTTAGACAGCATTTAAACTACCCCCACCCACCCAGGGTCTTTAGCATCCTTCTAAAGTGGTCCTGGAGGAGTTCCAAGTACTTTGCTACACAAACACTTTCCAATCTAGTCAAACATTTCTTCCTACTACATGCCATCCCATCTCCAGTGTCCATGCTTTTGCACAGACTCCCCACATCACTATAATGTACTCTTTCTTCACTTTTTCCTCTTAGAATATATATCCTCCTTCAAAGTCTATCTCAAATGCTATTTTCCACATGATACCTTTACTGATTTCCCTAGCTATGAATCTCTCCTCCAAATTACCTTTCATTCACTTATGCATATATTTTGATTAGGTGCATAGCTGTACATATATTTACCTCTCTAAGACTGTAGGGTCCTTGATAGAAGGGACTATTTAATTCTTTCTTTGAATTTCCAGTACCCAGTAGAAATAGGTAAGTGATAGCTAGAAAATTAGATACATGATAGAACATTTATTAAGCAATTATTATATATCAAGTACTATGTTAAGCACTGAGGATTCAAATACAGGCAAGGCAGTCTTTTCCCTCAAGTATCTTAAGATTATAATGAGGTAAGGCAACACATAAAAGAGGTATGAGGAAGGGTGGGATACACTAACAGTATGATGTAGAGATTTCCCAGAACTATTGTCAAGGTCTGGTTTGGACAAAATAAGGTAAAAGCTCACTCATTTGTGACTAGATGCTTGGACTTAGGTACTTTAGATAGCATGATCAATGAGGTCTGCAAATTCATACTGCGTGGAAGTCATGGCCGTAAAGCTGACTCTGAAACCATATGGTCCAATCCCTTTATTTTATATTAGAGAAAACTGAGATTCAGGGAGATGAGAGCCTATTATCAGAAGAGTAGAGTTCAGTGTTCTAGAAGGGGGTAAATGAAAACAATAGCAGGCATGGCAGCAGGATATAAAGATAGGTTTAGATTCAGGACTGTAGAGTCCAAGGGTCTAGAGTGAGGGGAGAAAGGGATGAGTACAAAAAATGCTTTTTGCATGATTGATGTATACACACTTTTTAGATCAATATATCTGTGACTGAATGAATGAATAAGTACAAAATATCCAGCTCAGGGACTAATGGATTATAAGAATGGGAAAGAAGGAAGTGCCAAATTCTATAACTCTGAAGTTGTGAACCTTGCTGCCTTGGTGTAATGTAATACCAAGCAAAGGCAACTTCCCAGGTTCAAAATACCAGCATAGGTGCTCTCTATTTTATTCAGTAACAAACCCAGAACAGAGAAGATCAAAACATGACATCATTCAAAATACAGCATTTACTAAGTGTGATTAAATCATCTCCAAGGCCTACCCCACCCCAGGACTTTCCAATCATTCAATCAATTACAAAGTCTCTGTTCCAAATACTTCTCCACCCCTAGGCTATACCTTAATTAAGTCCACCACAAAGCCCCTCTTCTCAAATGGAGATTAGTTTCCAAACATAAGTAAAATACATTCATTTGCTCAACCATAGAACACAAAAAGGTCAAAAGTTCCCCACCCCTGGATCACAATTGAATCTACCCCAGAGTTACATCAAGTTTAAACACAGCACTTAATACCCAAATGGAGGTCTTTTCTTCATCTTGACACGAGGCAAGTTCTCAGCAATCTTAGTTCCTGGGGAGACAAGGCTTAGCAAGGCCATAAGATACATTGCCAGTCCCTTCATGAATTTATCCTCTGTCTGTAGAACAGTCCTAGAACCCCTGAACACATTAGCAAAGCCCTCTCCCAGGATTTCTGTAAACATACAACAAGAAAATCCTTCTTCAGGGCTTCTGAACCAACAGAAAGGCTCCCAGACCCCTGCAACAACAGCACTGTCCTTCACCAGTGGACAGTATTCATTCTGTCTGCCGGACAGTCTCCAGACCCCTGCAACAACAGTACTGTCCCTCACCAGTGGACAGTATTCACTCTCAGTACTGTCCCTCACCAGTGGACAGTATTCACTCTCTGTCTGCAGGACAGTCTCAGGCCTTCTTAACCAAATGCCAGGTTCCAGGACTTCTTCAACAGGACAGTCTTTCACCAGTGGACAAATCTGGCAAAATAACATCAAAACAGACAGACAAAGTACCAGCAAAAAAGCCATGTCTCCTCAGTCCTTGGCAGCTCAGGGGGCAGGTCTCAAAAGTCCAGGGCAATTCAAAGCGGCCACCAGCAATCTCTTAGTCTCTCCCTCTACACGAGGTGCTGCTCCCAAAAAGAACTTCCGCCTCTCTCTTGTCTCTCCAAATCTACGTCACCAGCTCCTCCCAGTCAGGACTTTCTTTTCACATCAAAAAGTCCATCCCACAGGTGGGATTAACAAGCTCTGGGTTTTAATACAATCAATTTGAAAACCAAGCCAATACAGGGGAATCTTTAATTGCCATTACTATCACACTTGGAGAAGGAGAATATTTATTGAAATAAGTGAGGAAGGAAAGATACTTTAGGTAGGAATAAGATGGCTTTGATTATACAAATTTTGAGGTGTTTGTGCAGCATCCAAGTTGAATGTCCATCAAGGAGTTGTAGATATAGAGTACCTTTCAGCACGATATAAAAAGATTATTATAATAACAAGATTGCAACTCTAAAATATCTTTTAATTCAACTAGACTCTGTCTAACACCTTCTTTTCCCTCCACCCTGCCCCACCCTGAATATCCTTCAGGTGTAAGGAAGGTATTTCAAAAAGTGATTCAATTAAATTAAACTAGAAATCTGTCTAGGGCCTTATCTTTTTTAAATCCAGACGCATCTTTCAGGACCAACTCTTGTGGATCTGTGCTCATTTAGATACTCATTTCAGACATCTCTACTTGAATGTTTTGTCATGTATTTTTCACCTCCTAATAAATCCCAACTTTGTCTGTCACTAAGAATATTTTCCCACATTTCAGAAGGATGTACTGTCCCATCTCCATTTGACTGTTTGTTAGAATTCAGCTTTGTAAGATTAAATCACACATTAGAAATTTTTATTACCGTATCTAAAATTTGCATCTAATAAAGAAAAGAAAAAAAGACAAACACTCCCCCACCTTCCTTTTGACACCTGCCATGTACTTAGTAAAAAAAAAAAATTAGTACTTTCACATCCTGTTCAGGTCAAGTCCATATGTTGTGAATACTTTGTCTATTTCTTCCTCCCCAAAATGTAAGAAGTAACTGAATTTTGGTTGCATCGTACTTGAGCTCCTCTATAATCTGTTGTCCTTACTGCAGTCACCTCAAAAGAGTTTCTACCACCCCCTCCTGCCCAACTCAATTAAGAATGAATGTCTTAGGTGTGGCTAGATGGCTCAGTGAATAGAGTCAACCGGCCCTGGAGTCAGGAGGACCTAAGTTCAAATCCTGCCTCAGACATTTAACACAAAACTAGCCATGTGACCTTGGGCAAGTCACTTGACACACTTACTAGCCGTGTGACTTTGGGCAAATCATTTAATCCCAATTGCTCTCCAAAAAAAAAGAAAGAAGGAAAAGAATGAATGTCTTGTGCCAGATGCCCCACATGCTAATTACAGCTCTATGTAGGTATCATAGCCACCTTACCTGAGATTCCCAAATATGTTGGAAAAAGCTAGAAAAGAACCCTCCCTAAAAGTATTTCTGAATAGGAAATTCATCTACCTAGATAAATAGAGAATCTGAATATATTGTTAAGGTCTTACAATTTAGTGAAATTAAATGAAACAAAAATGATGAGCTTTCTATTGGATTGAAATAAATATAATTCAAAAACTAAAGACAATAGCACATTATTTTAGACCAGTCACAATATACTATAGGTTGAGTTTTGTAGCTACTTTGTAATTTTCCCAAAAAAGTGAGTTTAAAAGTATTGTCAAAGCCCAAATAAAAACTTTATAAAAAGAGATGGCAAGCCAGAGCATTTATCTTGCATTCTTACAGCCCATCAGGACTGGTGAGCAAAAAGAAAAATAGCAGAAGATACAGATTTAAAAAAAAATATTTATTCTTTGGGATTATACTTTTTAAGGAAGAAATTAAATTCTCCTTTCAGTTTTCTAAAGATTTCTTTGAAAAATTCTACCATTTGAAAAAGGCAGTTATTAAATTTCAAGACAATCCATAAGTTTTCTTTTGCATTAGTGGTGGGTTTGAGGGGCAATCTATTATTGCTAGGCCCAATCAATGCTAATAATGAATCACTTTGAAGTTTGCACAGGTATTTGAAACCTTACTATTCATAAGTTATATTTATGTAAAATATGGTAATATGTTCTACCTCAAAGGAAATATGCAGTTCCAATTCTAATAATGTGATTACTTCATGAGATTCATTGATCCACATTAATACAGATCTAGCTACAATTGACAAAGGGATAGTTGAAAATGTGGAAGTTATTTTAATATATCAGGCAAAAGTGTTTTTAAAATTATATGTCCTCAGTAATCTTAAGATAGGAAGCATTGGTTAATAGGAGAATTATATTGGAGCCTTCCCATTTCAACTACAGAAATTATAAACTAAATCATAAGCCATTAAAATGTTAAGGACCTTAGATTGTCCATCCCACTCTTATTTGATAGAGGAGGAACAGAAAAGGTAAGGTCACTTAATTCAATAGCAATAAAGCCAACATTTAAAATCAGACCTTCTGATGCTAAATTTAATGTTCTTTCTACTATATTCATTATGTAGCCTCTGGTGTGGAAATATCTCAAATATTGAACTCCATATATAATTATCCTTATTCCCATATTTTATTGTACTTAAAACTAGAATGTCACTTCAAGTACCATTTACTGAATACCAACTATTCTACTATAGTGCTTTGCACAGGTGGAATGCAAAAAGAGAAAAAGTCTAAAGAGAATTACAAAATATAATCCTTGACCTTGTTTTGTTTGCTCTTTAATTGGACAAGACAAGAACATATGAGACAAATAGCAATATAAAATTGCATTGAATAAAGTAAAGGAAATATAAAATCAACAAAGCATAAAACTGTATCACAAAAGGCCAGAAAGATGACAAATCCTTTATCTCTTTGGAACTCAGTCTGGTCATCTGTAAAATTTCCCCTCTTTTTTTTTCATTAAAACTCATAGGAGACTGTCTACTGTTGGGTTAAAAATCAAATAACTTTGTTATTTTTTTCAAAGGAAATTAGTATGTCATGACATTTGCTCACACTTATGAGCAAAACTTCCTTTTCTGATGTTCACAAATTATCTCATTAATGACTGTCCTAGAAGTTTTTCAGGTTTGCTGGTATATAATGTGATGTTTACATATATTCTTCCTTACAAAAAGTCATCACATGTTATTGCCAGTCCTGTGGCATATCTCCAATTTTTTTCCATATTGTTTTTCATAATCTCTTGGCTCAGCAACCCCAAATGCCAGTTCTTATAAAATATGTACTTTGTCACGGGCCCACAAATTTGAACTCATGGAAGGTAGTTGATGCTTTCTTACCATCATTGGTGTGTATAGGATGTTGAAGCAAGACCAGCACCTGTAGTGTCAAACTTGCTGAGCCATTTTAAAACAGGGCTACTCACCCAGCTTTAGTGTCCACCTTTCACTCAGCTCTCATCTTTGACTCCTCAGTAAACTAGCTCATCTCAATAAATAGGGTAAAGCAGGTTGAGGGTAACTGACAGGTCTCAAACCCATTGGTGATTTAGGGAGATGTTTATCCCAAACATATGAAAACACCTCAATCCCCTCCTCCACTGTAGAATGAACACTGAAAACTATTTGTATTAATGGCCATGAAGGAGGTCAAAGCAGGCACTGTAAGCACTGCAGGGCTTAGAACTTGGTCAGACAGCTAAGACACAAAAGTCATCCACTGCATCCCTGGCCATTGCTCATCTTCCTGACTTCTTTCTTGACACTGAACTTCAGTGACTCAGGAAGACAGAGTTAGGCTAATGACTATACAACTCTGCCTCATTTAAATCCAATTTATAAGCCTGTCAAGACATCACCTTTCAAAAACAAAGGACAAACAACTACCATCATTTTACTTACATTCAATTTTATTTCCCTGCTCTACCCTTCCTCTTTTAAAAATCATTCTTTTTGGGAGAGAAAACAGAAGTTCAATAGTTTTGCCTTATCCCAGGATCCATCGTCTCTGACATATAGACTCTGAGCAATAGTCAGCTTCTTCTTTGGTCTTTCTCTTTCCACAACATAACAAAAATATCCCTTTTTTTCTTTGTCATTGCCCTTGTTTTCACTTCCTTCTGATATTCAGAACTCCCGAAACTTTTGCTCTATAAACTTTGCCATATTTTTGTATTTATCCTCAGTTGTATGTCCTTGCCTCCTCTTTCTTATGTCTTTAAAAATCTATTTTGGTAAATGAATTCCATCTATCTGTAGCCACCTCTTTCAGCAGCTTTCTGGTTGAATTCCAAAGCATATCTTTCTGGTTAGGCCTGGATTAGCTGCTTTGGGAAGACTCCTAAATTGATAAAGATGCTGAGAATTTTACTTCCCCAGCTGGGGAAGAGAGAACACACCATGGTATTAGAACTAGAGCATGGAGTTTTCCATTGTAATGAGTTTTACAATTTTGAAAAATGCTTTTGGGGCAGCTAGGTGGCATAGTGGATAAAGTAACTATCCGTGGAATCAGTAGAACCTGAGTTCAAATTAGGCCTCAGACACTCACTAGCTGTTGGACCCTAGGCAAGTCAGTTATTGAAAATTGCCTCAAAGAAAAAGACTTTTGGAGAGGGACAGGAGAGCAAAGTGGGAACAACATTTGGAGAGGATAGGGAAATCAGACAACATCAGTAGCAGCAGCCATGGTAGAAAGAAGGCAATTTTCCATTCTCTCCCATGTAAGTGGCTGTAGCTTTTTTTCCCTTTCTCTGACTTCAAAGCCTATTAAAAGAATCAGGAGTGGCCTAATTCTAGCTTCTCAGAGAAACCACTGGAACAATGGTGAATCTTCCTCATTCTCTGTTTTTTCATTTTCATTTACTTTCCCCAGGTGGCAGGTGGCAGGGTACATCACTAAGGTTTTCCTTGCTATTTATTTTTAATTGCTTATTATTTTTGGTATTAAGAACAGTTCTTTAGATGAAAAGAAGATCATTTAAATTCTATCCTGATTTTGAAGGGACTTTTTGTTTGTTTTGTTTTTCTTGCAGAGAATATGGGGAAAGAAATCTGTAGAAGATTAAGGATGCCAAATTCAACTGGGAATTTAGCTTCCAGTTTAGCAATCAATAGATTGCCTGGGGGTTTAGAACATTTTATGAATTTTATTTGTAATCTGCAGGAAAAAAAAAAAAGGAGGTAATGAACTGGGACCTTTTCCCTAGACCTCAGGCTAAAGAGCTACAGACTGGTCTCTTGCTGGCAGAGGCCATTGAGTTTTCTTCTCAGATTCTGAAGATAGGGGGATAGGGACCAGAATGTTCAGGAAAAGTACATTCTCTCAGCCCCAGTGAGCAGAGACAGGCTAGTTCATTCCTGTCATTCTCTCCAGAGAGAGTAAAATGTCTTCCTCAACTAACCTGCCCTCCATAATGACCTCTTGTGGGCAACAATTCTCATTGCAAATATTTTATTGATTCGTAAATCTGGAGCTAAAAAGGATCTTTGGGACCATCTCGTTCAATTACAACCCTATCCCCTATTTCATTTTATAGATTCATAAAGGTGATTTGTACAAGGTCACACAGATAGTAAAGGTCAGAGATGGATTATGAAGCCAAGTTCCTTGATTGAGGAAACAGTATTTTTCAAATGTACCACATTGCTTATCTTATATTAATCTCATTATAATTCTCCTTGTTTAGTGCACAACTTTCTAACCTTTTCTCTATTATGAACTCTTTTAGCAGCTTTATGTAGCACATGGGTACCTTATCAGAATAATTTTTTTTATATATAGAGAAAAAAATATTGAATTACAGAAGAAACTAATTATGGTGAATTCATTTTAAAAATATTTTTTAAATAATGAAGTTTACAGATCTCAGGTTAAATGTCCTTGCTATCCCTCCTGAAAAATATATGTATATATTATATCCATATAATTGAAGTCCCCCATCACTATAAATACCATGATATCACATCAGAAATATTTGTTAAGCATTTGCTCTATTTCAGATACTCTGCTAGGTGCTGGAGTTGGAAAAACAAAGAATAAAACAATACCTACTCTTAATTAGCCTGAATTCTAATGGAGAGAGAATTAAAAATGTACACAAAAGTTTATACATGATAAATACGGGGAAAATAAGCACAGATAAGTAAAAGGAAGTTAGGAGAGGGCATTGTTTTATGTGCTTCTTTATTTGTTTTATAAATTTCACCATTATCTCTTTGAACTTCTTCAACACTCCTATCTACTCAAATTAAATGTCGGGTTTTTTTTTTGTTTATTTGTTTTGATGAAAATACTCATGGTTCACAATATTCCCCCAAAGGAAGTTTCTTTTGGCCTCCCTCCCTAAGTGTTAACATTTCTCTTGCTCCTAGTTCCTCATTCCAAGGAAAAATTATGCCAATACCACTTCTATTTTGATATTCAAGCCTTCTGATCATATTCTCTGACCCTATATTTCTTGTCAGCCACTGAGCTCCAAGGCATGCTTTCCAGCTACTCAATTAGTTCAGCACCTAAATACTAGCCTTTATTTCTATTTCACATCCTTTCGTCATCCTCAGTGACTGTCATAACTTTTCTAATTTGTTACTGAAGAACCCATCTCTTTCTGCCTTCTCAGGAATAGTTTTCTTTCAATGACCCTTTCTCTCCTTGAATCTTCAGTCGCTCCTTATATACTTATGCCATCTTCTCTGCCTGTAAACAAGCTCAGATTTCACCAATTAAAAAAAAAACCCTCAATATGCTGCCCTCTCTAGTTAACAAAAGCAGTATAATAACTGTTAAGTTGACCAAAGGGTAATGAGTTCATCATTTTCAGGATCTCCAGAAGATCTTACAGTAAGATGGAGAATTTTCTATCTTTATTATTATTATAATTATTATCATTACTGTTGTTGCTGTTAGTTTAAGAGAAGAGAAGCTTTCCTGGAGATTCTTATAGGAAGACAACTAACATGCACCCCCAAAACAGATATTGTCATATAGCTCAGGCAGAAATACAAAAGTCATGTGTTGGTGTAGAGGCAGAATTCTAATTTAATTGGTACAAGGAACTCCCAATGCTTAAATCCACTGATGAAGGTTAAAGTTTTCTAGATCATTCAGAGGTCAAGTGACTCTCCCAGGGTCTCATCATCAGTAGAGATTAGAGAAAAGATTTAAACCCACATCATCTTGGCTCTGGAACCTGCTCTTCAGGCTCTCTATCCAACACACCAAGCAGCCTCTATAAACACAACATGCTGATGGCATAATTCTTCCAGATTGACATATTCAGTCCTGTCTTTCTGTTTCTACATATTTATTTTATAACTCACCTACTGAGCTGCTTTATTCCTTTTTATTATCTCTTGACAATTTCATATCCATTCTCAACTTCCTGTCCCTTCTCTAAATACCCTCTTATTTTGATATACTAATTTGTTTACCTGGCATTTACTAATTTGTTTTTGACAATCTTACTTGCCTTTCCTAACTAAAAACTCCTTGAGTTTTTCTCTTTAGTGACCAAATAAGAGCTCAATTAATGATAATAATTAGTTTGGGGTAGAAGCATACTTTACTCAAGGCCATCTCCAGGCTGAGCATTCTTAGTTCTTCAACCATTGTCCATTTGACATGATTTATAGAATATTCATCATTCTGGACATGATGTCTATAATAGTAATGGAATTTAAGATCCCCCTGTATTGGCTTGGTTTTTAGATTGATTGTGTTAAAACCCAGAGCTTGTGAATCCCACTTGTGGGATGGACTTGTTGATGTGAAAAGAGAATGCTGAACTGGGAGGAGCTGGTGATGTAAATTTAGAGAGACACAAGAAAAGAGAGAGGCAGAAGAACTTTTTGGAAACAGCATCTTGGAGGCAGAGAGAGATGGAGAGGATTGCTGAGGTCCAGTTGGAATTGCCCAGGACTTTTGAGAGATGCCACCCAGAGCTGCCAAGGACTAAGGAGACATGGCTGTTATGCTGGTACTTTGTCTGTCTATTTTGATGTTGTTTTGCCATATTTGTTCTCTGGTGAAAGACAGTTTGGTTGTTGCCGAGGTCCTGGAAACTTGCTGTTGGTTCAGAGCTTCTGAGACTGTTCTGCAGACAGAGAGTGAATTCTGTCCACTGGTGAAGGACAGTGCTGTTGTTGCAGAGGACCTGGAACCTTGCTGTTGGTTCAGAAGCCCTGAAGAAGGATTTTCTTGTTGTATGTTTACAGAAATACTGGAAGAGGGTTTTGCTAATGTTTTCAGAGGTCCTAGGACTGTTCTGCAGACAGAGAATGAATTGATGAAGACACTGGCAATGTATCTTGTGGCCTTGCTAAGTTTTGTCTCCCCAGGAACAAAGATTGCTGAGAACTTGCCTTGTGTCAAGATGAAGAAAAGACCTCTCTTTGGGTATTAAATGCTATGCTTAAGTTTGTTATAACTCTGGGGGTAGTTTCAGTTATGACCAAGGGTGGGGAACTTTTGACTATTTTGTGCTCTGTGATTGACCAAATGAATGTACTTTTGTTATTATTGGAAACTAATCTCCATTTGAAAAAAGGGGCTTTGTGGTTGACTAAATGAATGTAAAGCCTAGGGGTGGAGTAGTACTTAGAAGAGGGTCTTTGGGATTGACTAAATGAATTATAATGTCCAGGGGTAGAGTAGTACTTGGAGATTATTGAATTATACTTGGTGAGTGCTGTATTTTGAATTATGCTATATTTTGATTTTCTCTGGTCTTAATTTTTCACTGAATAAAATGGAGAGCACCTATGCTGGCATTTTGAAGTTTGGGAAGTTGCCTTTGCTTGGCATTACAAGGTCCTAGACATATTTTAATTTTCCAATGTCTCTCTTAAAATTTGGACGAATAATTCATCATAGTTTATCCCCATTACCATATTTTCCTAGACAAGTCTTACTAAGATCACAGAGTTTCCAAAAGCTATAGACTATGTCAGCCATTATAATTAGGTTGGAACCTTATAAGGGAGGTAATGAATATGCTGCTAAAAGAAAATGACAAATGACTCAGCTATCAGGGCATAATTAGACATCATCATTTGTTGTCTCTAGACTAAATTAGATAAAGGTTACCCAAACATCTGATATGAAGTTTCAATAAATGAAGAATCAAAATCTTAATTATAAGCTGGAAGTTCAATGAAAAGAAGTAATGCCATAATTTTCTAGCAAGGCATTCCCATTACAAACGTTTCAGAAAAAAAGAGAAAAGAATAGGTTTTGGAGCTTGGCACATTATACTTGCAATAGATCAGCCAGAGTCCTTGAAATACTGCAGTAAATTTTGTTCATTAATTCGGGAGGAAAAAAAGGAGTACAATTGATGGGCATGTATGAGTTACAGATTTGTCATCTCAAAAGTCTAGAAGCATATCTCCAATATGTAATTAGGAGAATTCTCAAGTGACATCCTCTAAAAATTCTGATCTGAATTTATTTAGCATAATTCATGGTACATCCTGCTCATGCTTATCACCCTACTGAATGACTCTTCCACTTGATATATAATCAGTTAGGCTCATGAACATGATTTATTGGATATGGAGGAGGAACACTTGACAAGGAAATGAAAATAAATCTTCCCAAATAATTTTCAAGTATGGGAAATTGCTGACTTTAGTGCCAGAAATGTGACCTAAGTTTTGGTTTTCAGTGTTCTTTTTCTGAAAATTTACCCTTGGTGTTTCTTGCAATTCAAGATACTATCAACCCAAAAATTATCCTTGCTTGTGGCTTTGCCTTTTGAGGCAACATAAAGAAAACAGATAGAGCATTGGAATGGAACTCCAGAAAGCCTAGTTTGAATAAATTCTCCATGTGTCCTTGCATTGAAACTAACATAAGTCTTTATAAGCTTTTCTCTTTCTCCAGAGGATATCAAAATACCTCCCTTTTGCGCACTTGAAATATTAATAAAGTCATGTTTAAGAAAGGTGTTGGATTAAAAACAAGTGATTTTGTTTTTAGGAAAGAGTCTAATGGTTTGAAAAAAAAAAGTATCCAAGGGTCACTCCAAACCATCAACTGTGAGCCTTGGTCAAAGAAAATACAGTGGAATACAAAGGAAAATTGGGAAGAAATGGTTATATTTGCTTTTGACTTTCAAACTTGAGTAAAGTTAGATAGTGACTCTGGAGTATATTAAAGAGTCAGTGGCTATTGTAAAAGAAAGTCTAGTTTCTGGAGAATCAAGGTTAGGCAGATGGTACAATGGAATGGCCACTGGCTTTGGTGTAAATAATACCTAGACCAAGGTCCAATGCTCAAAGTGACTGTATGATCATTTGCACATCAAAACTCTTTATGACTCAATATCTTCATCTAGAAAACAGATTTATTATATATGTTTTCTCTTTGAGAATTTATTTCCTATTATTTACATTTTTTCTTCATTCCCCAGTGAACTTCTCCACCATGTCCCAGCAACCTTTGAATCTTGGGAGATCACTTCAGGGACAACTAGGTAGTATAGCAGATAGAGCAAGTATGTAGAGTCAGGAAAGGAATGAATTCAAATTCTCCCTAAGTTACTTTCTAGCTATGTGACCCTGGTCAAATCAGTTAACCTCTGTTTGCCTCAGTTTTCTCATCTGTTAAATGGAGATAATAATAGGACCTGCCTCTCAGGGTTGTTCTGAGGATCAAATGAAATTATAATTGCAAAGTGCTTAGCACAGTGCCTACAAAGTAGTAAGTGCTATATAAATGCTAGGTAGTAGTTTTAGTAGTAGGACTCTCACCTTAGAAGTCCACTCCATCCCTAGGCCCCTCCTTCTGATCCTCTTAAAACTTCCATTTAAACCGGATACCCAGACCAGACATCTCATTTCACACTTGGGACTTCTCCATTATACCCTACATCTGGATACCTTTTCCATCACCACCACCTCTTTCTGCTTCCTTTTATCTATTGTCTTCCCTATCAGAATGTAAACTCCTTGAGACCAGGGATAATATGCCTTTTTGCTTATAATTGTGTCCCCATAGCTTAGCAAAGTGCCTAGCACATAGTAAGAGCTAATAAATGCTTGTTTACTGACTGGCATTGATTACTGGAAAAGGTTGTTGTGAAGAAAGTATTTAATTACTCTAAAAGTACCAAATAATTGTTTGTAGGTTATAATTTGATGTTCATGGAAAACCCTTTGGCAAGATGTCATATAGCTGAACTCTTGCAAGTGTGTACACAGGATCTTGTTAATTTTCTTTCTCAGTATATAATTAGGCTCTACAGTTGTGGAATTTAAATACTGATTCTTTTGACAAATACAATAAGAAGTCAAAAATAATTAAAGATATCAAGTTTCCAGGAAGCATTGTATCAATTTACTGGTTAATAGTTAGACCTTTTAAATTGATAAGATGTATATATGTATTTATATATGTATACACACACAAATTGAGTACTTAGCATAACTATGCTTAAAGGAAACCAGATTAAGCATAGAACAAATTGAACAGAGTCGGTGTATAAGGATAATATAATTTTAGTAAGCGGAATACAAAGTGTATTTTAGAAAAATATATTTGCAAGGTGAATCCTGTTGAGTCAAGCATTGGTATAATTTTGTGGAAACAGTTTATAGAAATGTAAATGTATAAATCCAGAGACTTTTATTTATCCATGAAAAATTATAATATTTTAAACGTCTTCTTATTTTCTATTATCCATGATGGGAATACTATGAATCCTCTTTAACTCCCAACCAATTGTTGCAGCAAGCACCCCAGCATACCCAGGGTGGCTGCCAGCACAGGTTCTTAGATCTGTTTTTTTTTTTAAGCAATCGGGGTTAAGAAACTTGCTCAAGGTTACATGGCCAGTTATTTCTGGGTGTGGTGCTAAATATCTGAGCCTGGATTTGATCCCCAGGTCATCCTGACACTGGAGCTGGTGCTCTTACTCACTGAGTCAACTGGCTGCCCCTTAGATCTGCTTTTATAAAGGAAAGCAACTCAAAATGGGTCTTGCTTTAATCAATCAAACATATCATTTACCTAGTTTGGGGGGAAAAGTAAACACCCCAAACTATAGAGAATACACACAGAAACATTTCAAGCAGACAGGCCTCCAACTGTTCAACCATTACATCCATACCAAATCACAGTTACCAGAGAGGGAAGCATCAACATCTGGGGTTTTCAAAGTGGGCAGGGAGAGGGGGGGGGCCTCTCAATGGCTGCCCAGAGTCTTGTCTGGTCAAATCACATAACACTTCTCAAAGTGAGCCCTAAAACAAAGCCTCCCATCAGGGTTTATGTAGCCTTCTCCTGGCTCAGAGAATGTAACAACCTTCTTGACCCACTGCCTGATCACAAAGTATTTCCTGAAAATTAAGTCTCCCACCACAGGCTCTGGGTGCACTTAAGCCTAGGGGCAGGGGAGATCTTAAAAATTTCCATTCCTATAACACCAATTCGTCCTTTCTATAACATATCTAACAAGGTTACAAATCTTTACTTGAAGACCATTCAGTAATGGGGAGTTCACTACATAAAAAACCAATTCATCCTATTATGAAAACGTTGTATAAATTAGAAAGTTGTTTATTAAGTGAAAGCCAAATCTTCCATTCCATATTTCTGGGGTTGTCTTTAGGTGCAATATAAATAAATCTTTCCTTGCACTGATGTTCCCACTTTTCAAATATGTTAAGATAGCTGTGTTAGCTCTCCTTAGCCTTCCCTTTTCCAGGCCGAACAAGTCTAGATTATTAAAGTACACTCAATATGGTATCTTTTTGAGATATTTTGTCATCCTGGTCACACACCCTGAATACAATACAGTTGGTCAATAACTGAAAGGTAGAAATTGAAATTCAGAGCTGTTCTTCCAATTTTATCTGATCATTAGATTTTAGATTTGGAAGGGGGCAGAGAAGTTTTCTAGTATACCTGGGCATGGATAAAGATATTCCTTATAATATCTTTATATTATAATAAATTATATTATAATAAATAATAAAAAAATTACAAGTAGTGTTATTTGTTTTCTTCCTTTCTTCCTTAAAGACAGCTTGTTGAGGGCATCTCACTATTTCTAAATGTAATCTATTTCACTGTAGACCAGGGCGAAGAACCTTTGTACATTTGCTTCCTTAAGTTTGTCTCAGAAGCTCCCATGTATTGTTACTAGTTCTGTTTTCTGCTACAGAATCCACAAAGTGACAGAGAAAAACAAATCTCCCACTGAAGGAAGCCTGGCAGGCCCACAGAAAGGGTCTTTCACACAGAGTTGGGCCAAGTGCAGTCCCATGTGAGTGGCCTGGGCCCAGACCCAAGGTGGTCCAAACCAGCAGCACAATTGAGCTGTATAAGCAACACAATTATATACATGTATGTACTCTTTCATATGACAGCCTTTTAAATAGTTGAAGGCAGCTATCATCCCCATTCTTAACTATGACTTCCAAACCTTAATGAATAAATCCATAAACATTGATCATGTCTAATACGTGCCAAGTACCTGGCTAAATGTTGAGGATACAAAAAGAAACAATGCAGTCTCTACCCTCAAAGAGCTTAAAATCTAAAGGAGAAGATAACATGTAAATAAATATATACAAAGTAAGATATATGCAGGATAAATAGAAAATAATTCACAGATGGAAGATACTTGAATTAAGGAGGATTAGGGAAGAATTCTTGTAAGAAAAGGAGAATTTTAGTTGTAATTTTGTAAAACCAAGTTGTGATCAGCTCTCCAAAGGACTGCTTCTGTGAATAGTTTTAAGGCTATGATCACATAGTATAGTGAACTCTATACTTATTCAGCAGTAAACTAAATAAAATCATTCACAGAAACCAAAAAACAGCATTCACAATGATATAACATAATAACTTATCACTAAAGTGGCCACAGAGTTTTAAACAAAAAATGTCATTCAGTAAGTCCTTAACTCCATCATCCTTAAGGAATCCACCTAAAGGGATACAAAGTATAAAGGTCTCCCACCTCTGAGTCAAAGTAAATCATAGTCTTCTTAACAAGCACTAAGTCCCCAAGGTAAGGTTTTCATCATCTTGACTTGGGGCTGGTTCCCAAACTTCATGGTTCCTTTTCCATGGTCCCAGCTCTTATCTGAATTCACCCAACTGTCACCTGGATTCACAGGCAGGTAGCTCTGACCTCCTCATCCATTTCCTTATCCAGTTCCCCTCCCATATTGAAGTGTCCATTCCACCTCACCTCAAGTCCTTCACAGTTTCTGTTTCTGTGAAGACAAAACTTAACGGAGTCAAAACAGCATTCATAAACATTACCACCACCATTATCAATTCACCATCTGCCTATGAAATCAACACAGACCCACAGAGAAGGTCAGAGAAGTCAAAATGAATCATTAGCATAGAAATTAACACAGAGGGGTGGAGCCACGATGGTGAAATGAAAGGAGGAAATTGTCTGAGCTCCTGCACCAACTACCTCCAATACCTGTAAAATATGACTCTAATCAAACTTTAGATCTACAGATTCCACAAAGTGACAGAGAAAAACAAATGTCCCACTGAAGGCAGCCTGGCAGGCCAACAGAAAGGGTCTTTCATACAGATTTGGAAGCCAAGTGCAGTGCCATGTGAGTGGCCTGGGACCAGACCCAGGGTGGTCCAAACCAGCAGCACATACTGGCCAGAGCAGACTTCAGGAGAGTGAATCACCAGCAGCTGTGGCAGTTTCTAGAATTCTCAAGCCATAAACACCAAAGAGGAAGTAAAAGATCAGCAGGGAACCTGTTGGAAACAGATGACAGAAAAGAGGTGTCCAGCCCCTGCCTCCAGGACAAGAGGTGGCAGAGGCATGGCGGCTGCAGGTGCTGCCTCTGCTGCCACATGGATGCCTCCTGAGCTCCTGCCCTGCAGATTGTAGTGGGAGCAAGAGACCGTTCAGAGGGAAATCACTCTTGCTTTGACCAGCTTAGATCTGGATTGTGGTCTTGGGTGGTGGTCCTGGGGAGAAAATGCTCGTATGCCAGAACTTGTGGTGGCTGCAGAGAGGATGCCCTCCTCAAACCTCTGACAACATTTGTGAATATCCCATCAAATTAGGACACAGCTCTCTGCAATCTAAAGCAGAGTTCTAACATGGTAAAGAGCTCAAAAGTCAAGTGATTGGCTGGCAAGATGAACAACCAAGGAAGAGCAATCAGACCATAGTATCCTTTTCTTGGGAAAAAAAAAAAAAACATTAAGGAGCTAATAACATAGAATCCTTCTTTGGGGACAAAATGGGTTAAATCATGGAACCAGAAGAAAACAACAAAGTCAAAATAATTGCATCAAAAGCTTCCTAGAAAAATATGAAGTGGTTACAGGCCATGGAGGGGCTCAATTACTTCATTTTGAAAACCAAGTAAGAGAAGTAGAGGAAAAAATGGGAAGAGAAATGAGAATGATATAAGAAAATCATGAAAATGATGCAACAGCCTGCTAAAGGAGACCCCAAAAAATGCTGAAGAAAATAACACATTAAAAATAGACTAACTCAAATGGCAAAAGAGACCCAAAAAGCCAATGAGGAGAAGAATACCTTAATAAGCCAAATTGCCTAGATTAAGAAAGAATTTCAAAAACTTACAGAAGAGAATAATTCCTTCGAATTTATACTGGAGCAAATGGAAGCTAATGACTCTATAAGAAATCAAAATGCTATAAAACAGATTCAAACAAAGGAAAAAAAATAGAATTCAATGAGAAATATCTCATTGGAAAAACTGACTTGGAAAATAGATCCAGGAGAAATCAATTAAGAAGTTACTGAACTACTGGAAAGCCATGATCAAAAAAGAGCCCAGACTGCATCTTTCAAGAAATTATCAAGCAAAATTTCCCTGACATTCTAGAACCTGAGGGCAAAATAGAACTTGAAGGAATTCAGCAATCACATCTTGACAAAAGATCACAAAAAGAAAACTCCTAGGAATCTTATAGCCAAATTCGAGAATTCCCAGTTCAAGGAGAAAATATTGCAAGCAGTCAGGAAGAAATAATTTGAGTATTGTGGAAACACAATCAGGATTACACAAAATATAGGAGCTTCTACATTAAGGACTGAAGGGCTTGAAATATGGTATTCTGAAAGTCAAAGGAGCTAGGATTAAAATCAAGAATCATCTACCCAGAAAAACTGAGTATAATGTTTCAGGCAAAAATATGGTCATTCAATGAAATAGAGGATTTTCAAGCATTCTTGATGAAAAAAACCAGAGCTGAATAGAAAATTTGACTTTCAAATATAAGAAGCAAGAGAAGCATGAGAAGGTAAATAGGAAAAAGAAATCATAAGGAATGTGTTAAAGTTGAACTATTTACATTCCTATATGGATAAAAGGTAATTGTAACTCATGAGTCTTTTCTCAGTATGAGGAGAGTTGAAGGGAATATAAATGTGTGTGTATAAATTTATTTATACATACATACATACACATATATATGTATAAGAGGGTGTATGTGTCTAAATACACATGTGTGTATATGTGTGTACATGTATACATAGTGAGAGGGAACAGGATAAGTTGAATAGAAAGGGATGATATCTAAAAAATAAAATTAAGAGGTGAAAGAGGAATATAATGAGAGGAAAAAGTGAAAGGTAGAATAGGGTAAAATTTCTCATAAAAAAGAGGCAAGAGAAAGCTATTACAAAGGCAGTGAAGAGCAGGAAGGTGAAAGGGAATGTGTCAAAATCACTCTCATTGAATTTGACTTAAGGAGGGAATAACATACACACTCATTTGGGTATCTTACCCTATAGGAAAGTATGGGGGAAGAGGATAAGAGGGTGGATGATAGACAGGAGGGCAGATTGGGGGAGAGTGTAGTTTGAAGCACATACTTTCGAAAAAGGACACAGTCAAAGTAGAAAATAGAATAAGTGGGGGGAGGGATAGGATGGAAGGAAATATAGTTAGCCTCACAATATGGCTACTATGGAACCTTTTTGCATCACTACATATTTACAACCTGTATTCTATTGCTTATATTTCCAGAGGAAGTGGGTGAGGAGTGAACAAGGGAAAGAATCTAGAAATCAAAGTTTTAAAAAATATATAATTTTTTTGTTTAATATGCAAGTGGGAAATAAGATATATAAGGCACTGGGGTATAGAAATCCATCTTTCCCTAATGGAAAGTTAGAGGGGGTATGGGGAAGGATATAAGAGAGAGCTGATTTGGAGAAGGGGTATTCAGTTTGCTCGCTATCTTGGCGTGGGTAGTAGGGGAAAGATTGAGAAAATTTGTAACTCAAAATCTTGTGGAAATGAATGTTTCATTTCAACTTCTACCCCTATGTACCTCAGAAAATTCCCTAGTACTTATCTTTCTAAACTTTATACTAATTGACCTTTTTCTTGGTAGAGCAAGATCTTATGCAAGGAATTACTATGCTGAAAAAAAATTACATCTTTCACATGTTTGGTGCTTTAGATTGATTATTTTTAAATTATTTAAATTTAAATTATTATTATGCTTAGAGGTATGTTTTCCCTTACTATTGACTCTTTAACCATTCCTTCCTGCTTTGTGCCTTCTTTGTGTAAATTCGATAAGCATACTTCCTATCATCTTGTAAAAATGTTAAAAAGCATAGGGCCAAGAGATCTCTGAATTGTTCCACTAAAGATATCTCTCTAAACTTTAATAACTTGAGTTTACTCTTGAAATAAGTTCCAATTCTATCCAGTTACATTATATAGCCTAGACCATATTTAATCATCTTTTTCTAAATCAAATTTGGTGTAAAAGCTTTTATTATGCAATACTGTGCTTACTATTGAGGAAACAAAAGAAAAAAATGTATTCTAACTTCAGAAGGTTATATTTTACTGGGGATATGAAGTAGCAAAAACATGCATATAAATAAGTAAATTCAAAATTTCATTTTCTGAGAAATAAGTAGTAACAATTCAAGGAATCAGAAATATTTCTTGCAAGAAGGTGAAGCTGAGCTGTCTTGAAGGGAATTGAGTATTCTGAGACTGTGTCAAAGATTTTGAAGAAATTGAGGTCATTCTTTTATCTACAGTTTTCTCCTGTCCTACCAATCTAGAGATTCCTGTACAAGAAGAAAATAAACCTAATCTGGCATGAGTTCCTATGAATGAAGCAACATTACTTCTTCATAAGTCACTATTTCTTTTCTAGATGTTAAATTATGATCATATTAATAAGAGATACTGGGATTTTCCTAGAAATAGAAGCCAATTCTATTTGCCTATAGTTTGTGGACTGTTTTCACTCTTCTTTTTGGAAATTGGGACAATTGCTTTTCTCTAACCCTGCATCAATTTTCTGTGTTCCTAAATTTTTTTTCATAAATTGTCAACTCTCTCAACATTCAAGTCTTCCACTTGTTTCAGCATGATGGGCAATAGCTATTCTAAAACTGGCAACTTCTATTCCTCAAGTGTAGATGTATAATAAGGACATAGACAAAGATCTAGAAGGATGTCTATTGATCATCTATTCAGTCCAATACCTTATTTCACATATAAAGAAACCAAAGCCCAGGGAGCTAAAGTGACTTTCCCAGTAGCAATTAAGTGTCAGAGATGCGATATGAAGCCAGGTCCTCTTTTTCTAGAGACAATATTCTTTTCAATGTGCCCCATTGCTTCCATTTTTACTCACTATTTCTTAATGACCTCTAGGTAACAGCTTGCTACTTTTGGTTCATATTTTCTAGTTCAAATACCATTCATGGTGGTAAAGAATAATAATGTAAAATAAAGCTGGACAAATATGTCCTTTTTTTGTCAGTCATCATCCTTTTCACTGTGAGCAATGCTTTTATCCTTTGTTTGGTCTTTCTGATTTTCCCATTAATAAGATCTAATCCTCTAGAGGACTCTAGGAAGATGGCAGAGTAGGTCAGAAAATTTCAAGCTCTCAAAATCTTCCTGCACAAAAGAGTTAAAATAGGACATTAGGGTGAACAAAATGTGGGTGCAGATAAATAAGAACAGAGGCATAACTGGGGTCCTCCTGGGACAATTTGAGAAGATCAGAAGAAAAATTCCAGGACTAGGTTTGGTCCCTGTGAAGAATAATCACCTCCAGGCTAGGTTTCCTTTTAACAGAAAGCAGCTAGCCCCTTAAATAACAAGCAGCAATATCTGGGGTTAATTGGTTGGAGATGATGCCTCAGAATCAGCCACTGCAAGTTTTATACTGCAATAGTGAGGGGAATTGGGCGTTTGAACCCAGGAAGATGGAGGGAACCTCTTCTCACCAGAATGTCAGACCCACCTGTGCTTCAAAAAGTGGCAGGTGTAAGAATGAACCAGCAAATGCCTGTTGAGTGCAGAAGAAGTGGGGCAGAAAGCCTCTCTGTGGGCATTTAGAGGAGACTAGAGTTTTGGTTTCAAGCTAAAGAAAAACTGAAGATGTGGAGCAAGAGGCACCATTTCTCATACCCCAGTGGTAGGGTTGACTACAAACAACTAAGCCATCACCACAAAAAATGCACAGAAAAAGGAGAAAGAATTCAATAATATGAACCTATTATGGGAATAGTGATGACCAGGGTTTGTCTTCAGAGGAGGAGATTGAAGTAAAAAACCCTGTAAAGAGTAACTTCAAATGGTCATCTGCCCGAAAAGAATTTATAGAAGACCTTTAAAAAGACTTTAAAAATCAACTATAGAGATGGAAAAAATTATAAAGGAAAATAATAATAATCAAAGGAAAACCAAAAGGTCATGAATGGAAAGTCAGTCAACGAAAAAAGGAGACCTAGAAGCTTAAGGAAGAAAATGGCACCTTGAAAATTAGAATTGGTCAAAGTGAAGCCAGTTAAATCATAAGAAATCAAGAAATGATTAAAATATGAATAATGAAAAAAAAACAGAAGAGCAGGTGAAACATCTTACAATAAAAACAAGAGATTTGGAGAATACATTAAAAAGAGAAAATATGAAAATTATTTGACTAACAGAAAGGAATCTTGATACAATAATACAAGAAATAATTAAAGAAAATTATCCTGAATCATTAGAACAGGGGGTGAAGGGGACAAGCAATAGAAAAACATCCATCAATCACCTCTTTAAAGAGATCCTATGAGGAAAACTCATAGGAACATCACAGTCAAATTCCAAAATCCCCAGCTCAGGGAAGCACTATTAAAAGCATCGAGATTAAAACAATTTAAATATGATGGTGGCACAATTAGAAGTACACAAGACCTAGCAACAGAAACATTTAAGGACCACAGGTCTTGGAACACAAGATATTTAAGAGCAAAAGGACTGGGGGTCCAACCAAAGAATCATAATTTGCAAAGTTAACTATCATCTTGAATGAAAAATAAATGGACATTTGATAAACTCTTAGATTTTCAAGACTGTTAAAAAATTCTGAACTTAATAGTTGATTTGATATACAAGAACCAATATAAATATAAGGTATATAACAAAGACTGATTATAAGGGATCCATAAGGACAGACTGTTTATAAGGGATCATAAGGGATCCATAAGAACAGGCACACATACATACATACATACATATTCATATATACATATGCATGCATATGTATATATGTAAAATGTAAACTTTTTGTCTAAGATTCTTATTAATAATTGGGTAGTTTATCAGAAAGATTGGGGAAAACCTGGGAATGATATGAATTTAAAAAGTAAAACCATTTAGGAATGGCTAAAAAGAGTAATTATTTTAGACAAATAAGGTATCAGGGGAAGAACTGATACATAGAAATGAGATGGGGGAGGAGGCCTGGGAGTTCTGGTAACCTGCTTTCATTGGGAATGAATGTAAGAAGGAACAATACATACATATTTAAAGGAGTATAGAAGTCTTCCTAAATTCAGAAGAAGTAAAATGGTAGGGCTTAGGGAGGGGATAGAGGACAAGAGAGGGATAGAGGGGAGGGTGAGAGAATAGGTAAATAGGCATATTGAAGGGTGTTTAGATTTATGGGAATGGGACGATAGGGGAGAGATCCTTGGAGGGGGGTAGGCAAGTCATAGGAGGGCAAGGTCATGGGTAAAATAGAGGCAGGAGGGATAGGAAACAAGAGATATACATATACATAAAAACAAAGATAAAGAATAGCTTTGGGAATGTGTGTGTATGTGTGAATATATATGTATATGTGTATGCATACATCTATAGCTATGGAAAAACCTATCTAAACTTTATTGTGACCTTCTTGGGGGGAGGCTTGAGAGGAGGGATAGAAAGAACAAAGTAACTCATATCACTTCTCATAAAAGGACTCCTTGTATTTAAGAAAAAAAAAAGAGAACAAAGTATAATCATACACAGCAGAGAACAAAAGGAAACTGACTTTGTTTCCATGGGAAAGCAAAGAAAAGATGGCCAATTCTCAACACAATGAGTATTATTTATCATATAGTCTTCCTTGAAATGAAAATTTTTTGTTACATATTTTGAATTCTATTTTATGCTGTATTATGCACATTACATGCTTTTATTTCTTCCTAACTTTGTATATGAGTTTCAACATTTATGTTTATGATTTTTTCTTTTCTCTGTTCTCTATATGTGTTCTGGTATTTTAGTCTAAAATAAAATTTTGGAAAAAAAAAGTAAGATTTAATCCTTTCCCGCCTCTATATTTTTGTTTCTGTTGCTTTTTGTCATTCCCAGCTTTGACCACCAGCCTCATCTCCATTTGACAATTTAGAATTTCTGAAAGTATTTTTTGAGCCTTGTTATACTTAAACATTATGTTATGCTTAACTATCAGTCAGTCAGATAGCATTCAGTAAGCTCTTATTAGGCATTGTACTAAATGTTTTACTTGCCTTACTTCTGACATACAAAGACACACCCACAAACAAACACACACAGAGGGAAAGAAAGCTATATCATCATCTATATGCATATCTAGATGTATCCCTACCCATATACATACCAAATACATACAAATAGATGTATTTGGACATATATTCTGTTTTACATAACACATTCTGTTTTAGATACATTATAACTTATCAAGATAATTTGTAACTTCAATTTCATCATTTTTCAATTCACATTAGCAATTGTCCTCTTGTTATTGTTTCTTGGTTGCTGTTTCCTCTTCAAAATAGTTATGAAGGGGTAAAAAGATTAGCTCTTCAGGTCCTGAGTATACTTGATATTCAGTGTCTTTTTCTAGAAAATATACAATCAGGTCACAACAAGCAAAATGCCAGGGCAAATCATTGACCAAATTATTTGATTAAAGCTCCAAGACACAAAAGTTCAGTGTATGTAATAATGCTTTCTTCAAGGAAGGTAGATTCAAACTGGTTCAAGAAAAATTTATGGTAACATATTAGTTGAGACAAGGATAGGGCTGACATTCAGGATTCTAGGCACAATACTCAAACTCTCTTTTATGTTCCTTATACACATTGCTTGCTTTCTGTATCAATTCTGGATTCTTTTCATGTGTTTTTATAGGTGATATTGTGAGAATTCATGAATGTTAATGAAGTATTTGGCAAGTAAAAGTTCCATAATAAGGCATATTGCTTAGGGGAGATTGCAGAGAAATCAGCTAATGGGAAAACTTCACAATTAACTTATATAAAGGAAGAAATATAAAATGAAATGTTTTATTTAGCACATACTTTATTGTAGCATTGGAATTATAGGTAATATTCCAATAACAACATTTAATGTTGTTATTGGCCAATCAAGGCACAGGCCATAGAGCAAACAGGAATTTGCTTTTCCTTATTGGATGCACAAGCCATATACAATATTTTTTAATCCACTGCCAACTCAATATTTGGAAAATGAGGGAGTTATTTTTTTCTATACAAATATAATTAAGAAAACAGATTTTACTATGTGATGATAAAAAGTCTGTTGGTTAGATGAGGAGTGTAAAGAACTGATGAATCAAGAGAAATTGAGCCATAAATGATTGTATATAAATGCAAAACCTTTCTCTGAAGAATCACCAGATATACAGCAACTGGTGTCACTAGGAGAATTTACCAGTAGCCATAGAAGTCTGGTGAGGAGTGCATAAAGCAACTGAGTAACTTGCTTGACCCAGCCCAGACACTTGATTCTGGAATGATCTGGATTATCTAAATAAGGGAATGTGACTTTTCCTGAAGCAAACTACATGGAATACAAATACATGAGGTACTCTTAAGCTCCTATGTTCCCTAATTTTATGTTTCAATATCCTTGTTCTTCAAATTTGAGCCCACTTTCCCAGTAATGTAATATAGACTGAGATAACATTATGCTCCTAATTTGTATATAGAGAGATGACTTGTTTGTTTTTGTTTGTTCACTTGCTTGTTTGTTTTTTGGTAGCAGAGTCCTTGCTGTAACTTCTCAGGAAACATCCCTTTGTAGAAGCAACTTGGTACTTCCTGCTTGTGGCAGATGGGTGGCATAATTTTAGTACTGAAATTGCAATTAGGAAGCTCTAAATTCAAACTCTGTGTCAAACACTTACTGATTATGTGACTCTGGACAAAACTCTCTCAACCGCAATTTCCTGATCTCTAACATAGGGATAATAATATCATCTGCCTCCCTGGGTTGTTATCCTGAGGTCAAAATGGAAGAATTGGAGTGATTTGCATCATTGAAGTCAATGCCTACATCAGTGAGATCATAGGTCCATTAGAAATTTTGACATCGCATTAGATTTTATTAGACTGGAGACTGGACAGTCTCTGGTAACTTATCTCTATACCCAGTACACTAAAAACACCCCAAATGTAGTACCATGACCATGTCATGTCAGAGTAAGTAAAGATAAAAATGTTGAATATGTAGATATTAATTTTGACCATACATTTACACAATGCTGATGACCCTAGGGTCAGGATTCCAAGGAATGATATTACCAAGAAATCCACTTTTAGTCACTGGAAACCTCGATGTATTTCCACAAAATAAAGCTCATGATTTGGAGAATTTTTCATACCTTGTGGCTTAGAGATTCATTTTACTTTAAAAAGATATTTAAAGATGGGGAGCCAAGAAGGCAGCATAGAGACAGGAAAACTCTGTGTGCTCCCTGCATAACCAATGAAAATACCTATGAAAAATGAATCTAAACAAACTTTAGGGCTAGGGAACCAACAAAGTAACAGAGAGAGACAAATCTTGCTATGAATACAGCCTGGCAGGCAGAAAGTAAGGGTCTATTGCATCTTGCTGGGAGGAGAGCCCAGCCCCCTATGAGTCCATGGTTTTAGCCTCAGGGAAGCCACAACCAGCCATGGCTGAGGGTCTTCAGGAGAGTGGATCACCAGCAGCCATGGCAATTTCCAGAATTATCAACCCATAAATGCTGACAACAAAGTAAAAGGTCAGTGTGGACTTTGGAAACAGGGAGTCCAGGAGTGCAAAATGGCCTCTGCCCCCAGAGGGAGAAGTGGCTGAGGTGTGGCAGCCACCACATGGCTGCTTCAGAGCTGCTGGACTGCAGATTGTAGGGGTACCAAGTGACCGGTAATAAAGGGTAATCACTCTTCCTTTAACCTGCTTGGATCTGGATTGCTGTCTAGGGTGGAGGTCCTGGGTTGTGTGACCAGGTGCCAGAGGAAGTGGAGGCTTCAGAGCATGAAGCCAACTAATAGGCCCAGTAGCTGCAAGACCCCCAGCAATTGGGGACAAATCTCTCCTATATAGAAGTAGAGCTCTACTGTAGCAAAAAGCTCAAAAGTCAAGTAATTGAGTGGCAACATGAGCAAGCAAAGGAAGCAAAGCAAGCACAGCAATATGACTTTAGATTCCTATTTTGGGGACAAAAAGAATCAAAGCATGGAAAAGGAGGAAGACAATGAAGTCAAAACTCCTGTACCAAAAGCATCCAATAAAAATATGAACTGGTTACAGGCCATAGCAGAGCTTAAGAAGGATTTTGAAAATCAAATAAGAGAAGTGGTGGAGAAATTGGGAAGAGAAATGAGAATTGCAAGAAAATAATGAAAAGAGAGTCAACAACCTGATTGAAGAAAATAACATCTTAAAAATAGTCTAACTCAAATGGCAAAAAAGGCTCAAAATACAAATTTGCCAGATGGAAAAAGAATCTCAAAAGCTCACGGAAGGGAATAATTCCTTCAGAATTAGATTGGAGCAAATGGAAGCTAGTGACTTTATGAGAAATCAAGATACTATTAATCAGATCCGAACAAATGGAAAAAAAGAAAGCAGTATAAATATCTCATTGGAAAAGCCACTGACCTGGAAAATAGATCCAGGAGAGATCATTTAAAAATTATTGTACGACCTGAAATCCATGATCAAAAAAAGAACCTAGATATCATCCTTCAAGAAATTCTCAAGTAAAATTCCTCTCATGTTTTAGAACCAGAGGGAAAAGTAGATGTTAAAAGAATCCATCAATCACCTCTGGAAAAAGATCCAAAAAAAGAAAACTCCTAGGAATATTATAGCCAGGTTGCAGAGTTCCCAGATGAAGGAGAAAATATTACAATCAACCAGGAAAAAACAATTTGAATATTGTGGAAACACCATCAGTGTAACACAGGATCTGGCAGCTTCTATATTAAGGGATTGAAAGGCTTGGAATATGATATTTCAGAAGTCAGAAGAGCTGGGATTAAAACCAAGAATCACCTACCCAGCAAAACTGAGTATCTTGTTTCAGGGGAAAATACAGTCATTCAATGAAATAGAGGACTTTCAAGCATTCTTCATAAATAAACCAGACTTGAATAGAAAAGTTGACCTGTAGATACAAGAAGCAAGAGAAACATGAGAAGGTAAACAGGGAACAGAAATTATAAGAACTTATCAACATTGAACTATTTACATTCCTGCATGGAAAAATGATAATTGTAATTCATGAAACTTTTCTCAGTATGAGAATAGTTGAGGGGAATATAAATGTGTGTATATATATTTGTATACATACATATATATATGTGTGTATACACACACACACACACACATATATATATATATATATATATAGGAGGGTATATGAGAGTACAAATATATATGTGAGTGTGTGTATATATGTGTACAGGATACATAGAGGGCACAGGACCAATTTAATAGGAATGGATGATACTTAAAATGTGAAATTGAGATGTTAGAGAGGAAAATAATGAGAGGAGATGGGGAGATATAAAATGGGGTACATTACCTCATAGAGAAGAGGTAAGGGAAAACTGTTACAATGGAGGGGAAGAACATGAAGGTAAAAGGGAATGGGTCAACTTTATTCTTTTTGAATTTGACTTAGGGAGGTAAAGACATATACACTAAATAGGGTATATCACCCTACAAGACAGTAGGGGGGTGGGGGATGAGGGGAAGGATGATCAAGGGGCGGGAAGTTAGAAGCACACACTTTTGAAAAGTGACAGGGTCAAAGTAGAGAATAAAACAAGTGGAGGGTGGGATAGGATTGAAGGAAATGTAGTCATTCTTTCACAATATATCCACTATGGAAATGTTTTGCATAGCTATACATGTATAAACTATATTGAATTGCTTATCTTCCCAGTAATAAAGGTGGGTGACAAGTGAGCAAGGGAAAGAATCTGGAATTCTAAGTTTTAAAATCTAATGTTGAAAAATTTATAGTATTATTTTTATAAGCAATTGGGAAATGAAATATACAGGCACTGGGGTATAAAGATACATCTTGTCCTACTGGAAATTTCTTGGGGGTTTGGGAGAGGATATAAGAGAGAACAGATTAGGGGATGGGGTATACAATGGGATCATTGTCTTGGGGTGATGGGTAGGGGAAAGATGGAGAGAAAATTTGTAGCTCAAAATCTTTTGGAAATGAATGGTGTAAACTAAAAATAAAAATAAAATATAATTTTAAAAACTTGTTTAAAAAGAAAATTAAAAAAAAGTGTTAATCTATTTTGAACTTTCCTTTAAGGAGTCTTCCCAAAGCATTTTTAGCTATGTCATAAAAGGTCTATGGCTCAAGAAAATGTTTTCTTTGATTATTTAAGAATAATACTTGTGGGGAAGAGGATGTGTGAACAGGTTTTTCACTGGTATGGCAATTCATTTTCTACAACCTTTGAGAAATGATTTTTCAAAGCATAACAATCTGTTTTAATGCAGGCTAGAAACAAGGTTTGGGCAAGATTTGAGGGTAGGGCAGAAAGCCAGCCTGGTTCTGCTAAATAACAAAGACAGAAAAGAGACTAAACAAAGTACAAGGTTGTATTTATAGGATGAGTTTTTATCACAAGAAATAGAGGCTGCCGCATTACCTGAAAGAGTAAAGAAAAGCTAGTTTGTCATTAAATCTCACTTGAAGTTAACTGTAATCTTCAAGACAATCTACAATCTATGTAGACAGTTTTATTACTGCAATTTATTTTCCCATTTACACTGTGAAGGGAGGGCCTGCTAGCTCCAGACACAAGTATGTCATACCCTTCCACATCTTTCAGAATGCAGAGTTGCAGCCTATCATTTGAAAAACACTTGATGAAAGATGTTCTGTAAATAGTAAACAGCTTAATTATTACCATAATTGGCCTTTAAATATTTCAGAAAAGTACTAGAATCATGGTACTTTGAGTTTAAGTCCTACAGACTGTGACAGTGAATCTTTTCCAACTGCCTTCCCTCACCAAATGCTCAACTAGTAGATTTTCATTGTCAGCTACTCTATATCCTGAATTTAGGATTAAATAGACTATTAACTACCTAAATTTTTGTTGTTATTGTTCAGTTGTTTCAGTCATGCCTGACTCCTTATGACCCCATTTTAGATTTTTCTGGAAAATATATTGGAGGAGTTTGCCATTTCTTTCTTCAGCTCATTTTGCAGATGAGGAAATTGAGACAAATAGGGTTAAGTGACTTGCCCAGGGTCACATAGCTAGTTAGTGTCTGAAACATTATGGCTCATATTCATTATGGTTCATGGGCATATATACAGCCAGCAAAGCATCTGTTTTCTAAATGTACTATCACAAAATTAGATTCACATTACATGAGTAAAAAGAATATTTATCCTAAATTCAAATGGGACTATATCTCATATATATTCATAAATTTAACTGGTAATGCATGATTATTTTATGTGCTGTTTGAATCACTTTGCTGGTGGCAGATTTTCTTAATTTGATAGGCTATTTCATTTAAGCAAAAAGAATGTTTCCATATCTTTAATTTAAATAACATACAATGCATACACATATAAAATGTATATATCTACATGTATATTCCTAGGGATGCCTTCATATATATATACATATATACATATATATATATATATCTGTGAATATTTTAAACTTTTAATGGATCAATTCAATGGGTTAGTTTCAAAGTTCAGTGAAATTTCCAAATGTCAGATATTGAATTAAATAGGTGATAGTTTGAAGGCCAACAAATCTAATTAACCATAATTACCCAGCAAAGCATTATAGGGTTTGTTCTTCTGGTTTACCTGGATGGATTAAAAATATCAAATTAGTCAGCTCTTTATTGTTCAAGGTCTGATTACTTACTGAATTTATCTGTTTCCTATGGAACTAACTCCCTCATTTATCTTTTGCTTCCCATTTTGGCCAATTTCATTATTGCCAACTTAAAAAAATATATTTTATTTTTCCCCATTTAAATGTAAAAGTTTAAAACATTTGTTTGTTAAAATTTTGAGTCCCAAATTTTCTCATTCACTTTCTCCTCCATCATTGAGAAGGCAAGCATTTATATAGGTTATGTATGTGCAGTCATGCAAAATATAGTTCCATATTAGCTACATTTTGAAATAAAATACAGAACAGGGGAAAAAATAAAGACAGAACAAAAGACAAAAGCAAATATTCTTTAATCTTCATTCAGACTTTTTCAGTTCATCCTCTGGAGATGGAAAGCATTGTTCATCAGAAGTCCTTCAGAATTATTTTGGATAACCATATTGTTGAGAAAAGCTAAGTTGTTCATCATACAATATTATGGTAGCTGTGCATAATTTTGTCCTGGATTTTCTCATTCCATTTTGCATCAGTTCATATAAATGTTTTCAGGTTTTGGGGAGGGCATCCTGTTCCTCATTTCTTAAAGCATGATAGCCCATTCACAAACACATTTCACTATTTGTCCAGACATTCCCCAATTCATGGGTGTCACCTCTATTTGCAATTCCTTGCCAAAACAAAAAGAGCTGCTATAAATATTTTGATCATATACCATGTTTCCCCGATAATAAGACACTGTCTTATTATTTTTTTGGACAGAAAAACACCAGAGGGCTTATTTTCAGGGGAGGGCTTATTTTAATGAACATTGACAGCAATTTTAATAAACAGGTAAATGTGAACAAAAAAATGTACCTTTATTCAATAATGAATTCAATAAAGAACAGGATGACGCGCTCACTGCTGCAGCTCTGATTGGATGCAGCTCGGAGCGCGTGTAGAGCAGGGGATCACCTTCACTACAGTAGCAATCTCAATAGGGCTTATTTTCGGGGGAGGGCTTATTTTAGAGGAATCTTACACAGTAAGGGGAGGGCTTATTTTCGGGATAGGTCTTATTATTGGGGAAACACGGTAGGACCTTGTCTTTTTTAAAAAATCTCTTTTGGGGGCAGCTAGGTGGTGCAGTAAAGTGCTGGCCCTGGAGTCAGGAGGACCTGGGTTCAGATCTGTCCGCAGACACTGAGCACACACACACACACACACACACACACAGACCTAGCTGTGTAGCCCTGGGCAAGTTACTTAACCCCAATTGTCCTCCAAAAGGCAAAAAAAAAAATCTCTTTTGGATACAAACATAGTAGTAGTATTACTGGATCAAATGGTATGTATGGTTTTAAAGCTCTTTAAACATAATTCCAAATTGCTCTAGAGAATGATTGAATCAGTGCATTATTTACTGAATTTATTCAACAGTACATTAGCATGTCAATTTTCTCACATTCCTTCCAACATTTTTCATTTTTTTTCTGTCATATTAGAAAATCTGATAAGTATAGGGTGGTGACTCAGCATAGTTTTAATTTGTTTTCTCTAATCAACAATGATTTAGAGAACATTTTTATGTGACTGTAGATACTTTTGATTATCTGAAAACTACCTTTTCACAATGTTTGACCATCTATCAATTGAAGAATGGTTCTTATTTTTTTAGAACATTTTACTCATTTCTCTATATCTTTAAAAAATGAGGACTTAGAGAAACTTGCTATATTGTTTTCACAGTTATGATTACTAACTATTTCACTCCCTCGGGTTTTTCCTTCCCTGTTTATCTTACTTTCTTCTTTCAACTCTACTCAAATGTTTTTCTTCTGGCTACAACCTCCCTCAATCTTCCCTTCCTTCTATCAGCTCCTCACCTTTTCTTACCCCTTTCTTCTTCTACTTTCCTATAGGTTGACAGATTTCTATACACAAATAAGTGTGTATGTTATTCCCTATTTGATTGAATTCCTATGAGAGTAAGAATCAAGCACTCCTGCCCACAAACTCATCTTCCCCTGCAATGTAAATGCTTTTCCTTTCTTTCATCTATATGAGGTAATTTGCACCATTTTGCCTCTACCTTTCTCTTTCTCCAAGTGCATTACTCTTTCTCACCCCTTAATTGTATTTTTTAAATATTTCACATCATATTCAACTTATGCCCATACCTTTTATGTATAGTGTTTCTAACTGATCTAATAATGAGAAAGTTCTTAGAAGGAGTTACCAGGATCATCTTCCCATGTAGGAATGTAAACAGTTTAACTTTATTAAGACCTCTATGATTTCACTTTCATGTTTACCTCTTTATGCTTCTCTTGAATCTTATATTTGAAAGTCACATTTTCTATTCAGCACTGCTCTTTTAATCAGGAATGCTTGAAAGTCCTATTTTTCATCAAATATCTATTTTTCCCCTACAGGAATATATTGGTTTTACTGGGCAGATGATTTGTAATCCTAGCTCCATTGTGCTCCTGAATATGATATCCTAGGACTTCTGATCCTTTTGTGTTGAAGCTGCTAACTCTTGTGTTATCCTGACTGTGACTCCACAATATTTTAATTGCTTCTTTCTGGCTGCTTGTTATATTTGCTCCTTGTCCTGTGAACTCTGAAATTTTGCTGTAATATTCCTGTCAGTTTACATTTTGAGATATCCTTAAGGTGTTTGGTGCACAATTACAGATACAACATTTGTGTGATGACCAACTTTGATAGACCGGACTCTTCTCAGAAATGCAGGGCTATAAGTAAACTCTAGAAGTCTCATGATAAAAAGAGATGTCTACATTCATAGAAAGAACAGAGTTTGAATGGAGATTGAAGCAAATTACCTCCTCTCTTGCTTTTTCTTGTTTGATTTGGTTTCCTCTTTCCCACTGTTCATTCCATCTGATACAATCCTTCTGTATAACCTGAACAATGTCTAATATGAAAATATCTGTAGACCCTATGCCTGATTTTATGCTCCCATGGGGGGGGGGCGTAGAGAGGGGGAGAAAATTTTAACTGGGTAACTGAATCTTGTAAACTCAAAGTAAACGAACAAATTAATAAAGACAAAATATATATAAAAATGCTTTGAAGACAAAAAAAGAAGGGGTTTGGTGGAGTCTTTCAATTTCTATTTTACCCTCTGGTTCTAGAATATAATGACAGTTTTCCTTGATACTTTTCTGAAATATGATGTCTAGGCTTTTTTTTTGTATCACAGCTTTCAAGCAGTCCAGAAATTTTCAAATGTCTCTCCTGGATCTATTTTTGAGGTTTAGTTGTTTTTAACAGTTAAATAATTCACACTGTCTTCTGTATTTTCATTCTTTTGTGTTTATTTTGGTGTTTCTTGATTTCTCATAAAATCATTAGGTTCCATTTGCTCCATTCTACTTTTTAAGTAATTATTTCCTTCAGTGAGCTTTTGGACCTTGTTTTTCACTTGGCCAATTCTGATTTTTAAGACATTCTTCTCCTCATTGGCTTTTTGGACCTCTTTTACCATTTTGTCTAGTCTGTTTTTAAGGTGTTATTTTCTTCAGTATTTTCTGTGTCTCCATTACCAAGCTGTTGCCTCATTTTTCATGACTTTCTTCTATCACTCTCATTTCTCTTCCCAATTTTTCCTCTACCTCTCTTTTTTGATCTTCAGACTCCTGTTTTGTGCTCTTTCATGGTCTGAGACCAATTCATATTTTCCTTGGAGGCTTTGGATGTAAGAGATTTTACTTTTTATCTTCTTTTGAGTGTGTGTTTTAATAATCCTTTTAACACTAATAACTTTCTATAATCACAGTTTATTTCTTTTTTCCATTTTTTGCTCATTTATTTCCAGGGTGAAGAGTATATTGCCCCAGCTTCAGGGATTTTTTGTAGTTGTTTTCAGAGATATTTCTAGGGACCTCCAAGTTTTCAGATATTCTAAGGAGTAAGATCTAAGGAGAGGTGTTTACTACTCTCCTGTCCTGTGCTCTGCTTTGTGAGTGATGATAAACAGCTGGAATTGTGAAGAGTGTCCCTTCTCTACTGTGGCCCACAAGCTCTCATGTGATCGAGTTTCTCCTCACCCTGGTATTCTCACCCTGGGATTATATTTTCTTTTTACTCAGTAAGATAAAATTTTAGTTCTTTAATTGAGATGGCTTTATATAAATAAAATAGGTAAAACATCTTTTAAAAAATTATATTGGCTTTACCTATTCGTGAACAATAAATAGTACTTCAATTACTTAGATATATTGTATAAAACATGTTTTGTGTTTATATAGTATAATTCCTGTGTCTGTTTTAACAAGTATACTCTCATATTTTTCTACTGTCAAGTTAATTTTATGTGATCTAAAACTACTGATTAATTTCACTGACACATAATGTAGTTTCTCTATTTTTCTTTTTTTATTAAATGTGATATAAGCTTTAACTTTGAGATCACAATTACTATCACCCTTTTTTTTACCTAATGAATTCTACTTCTGTCTTTTATGTTTGTGGGCACCTCTCATTTTTATAACATTTCCAGAAAGCAACATATTATTGAAATCAATATTTTAATCTGTTATCAGTTTCCATTTTATAGGTAAATTCATCCTATTCACATTCTAAACTATAATTATTTGTTGTATATTTCCCTCTTTCATATTTTTCTCACTATGCTTCCCAACCTATTCCTATCTCTCCTCACTCCTCTACTTTACTTCTACCTTTTACCTTGCCCTCCTATTCCTTAACCACCTCCTCCACCCAAGAATTCCTCCCTTATTCTCTCCCTCTACCCTATCCCTCTGCCCTCTTATTTCTTTCTGAATTTAGAAAATTTTTATACCCCTCTAAATATGTACTTTCCCTCTTTATCTTATTCTTTTTTTGCCCTTTTCATTCATTATTCTCTATCCCTCCCTTATCTTCAGCCCCCTCCATATCCCCTCTTATTTCTTTCTGAATTTAGATTTTTATACATACACACACACACCTATATAAATTATATATATATATCATATAAACCATATATGTATGATATATAAATCATAAATGAATTATTCTCTTTTTAACCTATTCCTGATGAGAGTAAGATTCCAGAACTACCCTTCCTCCTCCCCATCTAATCATGTGTATCAGTTTTGTTCTCACGTCTTATTTGCATGAGATAATTGCTCTTTTTTTGCCTTTTCCTACATCATTTTACTTTTTAGATCCATATCATACTCATTTCTACCCCACTCTTTCTTTCAATTACCCAATTACTAATGACAATCTTAGACATATGGTTTACATTTCCACATTTAAAAAGTAAACACTTTGTCCTTTTTGAGTTCCCTTGTAATTAGTCTTTGATGTTTACCTTATATTTCTCTTGGATCTTGTATGTCAAATTATCTATTTAGTTATGGTCTATTTGCAATAAAATACTGAAAAGTCTCTCAATTCATTGAATATCCATTCTTTTTCTGAATCTCCTTTTGTAGTTGATTAATCTTCTTTTCATTTTTTTTTTCTTGGATTATTCTTACATTAAAAAAATCCTCAATCTCTCTTATTTGATATTTGAAATCTTTTTTTGAGTTTTTCTAGGAACTTTCCTTGAGCAGGTGATCACTTGACATTACTCTTTGGTGTAGAAGAGGTTTTTTTTTTTTTGGTTTGTTTGTTTTTTCCCCCTCAGCACCCTTCTTTGAAAACAAACCCTGGTCTTCTCTATTCTCATAGTAATTGTCCATGGTTGGGTTCTTTACCCTTTGCCTGCACATTTTATTTTTTATTTTTAGCAATTACTGCTAATCCAGGGGTGTTGGGGATGACACCTCTGACCTCAGGTTCTGCTTGCTGTTATTTTTGAGCTTTGTCTTGTACCCAACCTCTGTACTTCTTTTACCCTCCAAGCCACAGGTACCCCAACCCCTACTTCAAGACACTATACTGGAAAAATTCTTGCTTGAGGAGAATCCTCCTGTTGCTTCATTTCTCCTCTCTGACCTGGAACCAAGATCAAGAACTCAGTTGTCCCATAAATGCCCACAGCCAGCAGTATCCTCACCCCTCCTACTTCTGTACTTGCTGGGTGAGTGCTAATTCTTTTTCCCTCAGGAAATCATCTGGGCAGCACAGCTAGGCCTGGTATCCCTTTGTCAGCAGAGGCTACCTCAACCTTACCAGCTTGGAAGCCCAGCCCGACACTCTCCAGGAGATGAAAATTCCTGTGACTGAGATCAAGGTTTCCTCCCAGCTCAGCCACAGGACTTGCTGCTTGCTATTTCAATGGAACTAGCCTGAAGGTGTTTACATGTTGTTCCAGCTAAAACTTGTGTTGGGATTTTTCTTTGGATCTTCTCTGGTTGTCCCAGAAGGACCACTCTTCTTCCCCAACTCTTTTTTTTTATTTTTGCCACTTTAAGTTCACCCTGAGGTGTTAATTTATCTCATTTGTGGAGGAAATCTGGAGAACGTGGAAGTTTCTGACATACTCCAGCATCTTCCCAACATCCTCCCAAATGCCACTTATTATTATAACCAAATAAAAAAGAAAAGCAAACAAAAATCAATTTCAATGAATACAACTGACTGAATATATAATATTTCATGCCTTTGGTCTGCCACCTTTCTAATAAGAAGGAGGCAATGACCAACTAAGATAATATATGTAAAACACAATACAAATTATAAAGTGATATAGAAATGCTAGCTATTATTTATTATCACTATTATTTTCAGATAGCACTCATATGGAATAAATATTTACCAATACATTTGATCAAAGTTGAATCTTGACTTCATATATATATATATATATATATATATATATATATATAATAGAGAGAGAAAGACAGAGAGAGAGAGAGAGTCATTGTATATATTTTTCTCCTGGTTCCACTTACTTTAACTTTCTTCATTTCAAATGTCTTCTCATGTTTCTTTAAATTTATCTTATTTGGTATTCTTGATATTTGCAATACCATACTTTTTTCAGCTATTTATCAGGATATTGGTATATATTTCCATTTTAATTTTTAATATTACCTATAACCAAAAATTCCAAGTACCAGGCTTACATGGACATCACTATAGCTTGGAGGCAGCTTTCACTTAAATTACTGTGGATTAATTTTTCTTCACTCAGAATTCTGAGAATCTTATAATAAAGCTCAAATAAAATATTTTATCCAGATTCCCATAGATATTTGCAACAAAAAAAGGTTTCCAATTACCCATCAAACATTCAAAGTAATAATGCCTATTCTCAGCAGTAAACTGCCCTTATTTCACTCGATATAAAATGTAGAAAAGAAGCTTGATGAATTCCAAATGGCCGATAATTGAGTGATGCAATTCTCTCCCCTTCTCAATTAGCACCATATTTTCTCCAGGGCTCTATACAATCTATCAGATTCATAGCACCAACTTCTACTTTAAACTTTCCTTGAATAGGGAAACAAAATAACAACTTGGGGTCTTACACAATTTTCTCTAAATTCTGGTGAGTCCCATTTCATTTCAGAGATGCTTATAGCCATTTAGTATCATAGTATTATGCTCAGAATTTGATCTCATGTGCTCATATAATCATGGTATCATAATGTCAGAAGTCAAAGGGACCTCAGAGATTATCTAAAATAATTAACTCAATTTACAGATAAGAAAAATGAGGTCCAAGGAAATTCAGTGGCTTGCCCAAAGCCATACATATAGGGAGTATTTCACCTGGGATTTTAACTGAGGTGCACTTATTCAAGAGACAAATGAAAAAAAAAAAATAGAACTACTAGAAAACAAATTCCTTAGCATAACAAATGCACTGTCCCAAAATTACTTTTAGTAACAGTAGGAAGGGAATAGGTATTCATTAAGGGATACTATGTGCCAGGCACACTGTGCTAAAGACTTTATAAATATTACCTAATTTGATCCTCAAAATATTTTGGTAGGAGGGCATCAGTTTTATTATAATTTCCTATTTTTTAATTCGTCTCTGATAAGGTAGAGAGGGTATATCTATATGCAAGTTCCCTCTACATACCTACCCACCTGCATGACAACTATCATTTTTATGATTTTTGGTCTGAGCATGTTTACTCTTATACTATTAAAAAAAAGCACTGAAAATTTTAGTTTAAATATGACCTTTAATTCTGTCATTAATCTCCTTGGGGTTTATTTCTACCTGTTTTTTTTTTTAGTCATTTAAGCAAAGATCTAAAGAAAATAAAATGAATAGCAGACGCAATCTCTATATCATTTGATGGTTTCAGCCATGCCACAGTCATGTTGATACAACGAAAATAGTCTACAAAGTGTTAGAATATTTCTAGTTGGAAGTTTAATTTTTTTAAAAATAATTTCTTAACTTACTAGAGTAATCAACTAATCATTTTCAAAGGCAGAAGTCTTGCTAAAGTGAAAACAACAAAGTATTCCTTTTTTTCCAATGAAAAATAAAATAGAAGATGTGGCCATAACCATGGTTGATTAGACTGGGAGTGACAAACTACAGATTCTTTTCCTATTTCCAAGAAGTAGCTTTCTGATTAATGTGATCCTTTAGGGTTTTGTTTTTATTTGTTGGTGGAAAACCTTATGTAATCTATAAATCTTGATTATTTTAAAACAGATGTTAAAGTCAACACCATGAGAAATAATATTTCATCTCCAAACCAGTATACACAATTTTTCAGTAAACAAAATAGTCACTCTTATGGAATTATTTATTGTGTTACAAGTCTTTGAGATATGATCTCTCACCCCAAATTTATTTTCAAATCATGTGATTGTAGAATTTGTTGTGGAGATATAAGAAATCATCTATTCTGTGCTTCTGTTTTTTACAGATAAAAAAAAAAATAGGAAGATCCAAATTGGCCTTGTCGATCATTCAAACCTCATTCCATACCCCTATCACTTGACTCCTTTTTCCCATTCCCCTTATCCCTCCCACCCCACCCCAAAATTTCAACCAGCTATCACCCAGCACTTCCAGTGTGCTCTCTGTAATGCTTCATAAGCAACACACTTCTCATTCTTAATTTTTCCTATTACAATCCTTCCAGCCAATAACTTTTATTGAAATGTAGTTCCCCTCAAATGACTCAGTCACCCTGTTTACCCTTACCAGTATTGGCTGCATCTTCACTCATTCCCTTTGATTCATAGGTTGAGAAAGGGAGCTGAATACTCCTTGCTCTCCCATGCCCCCCAAGCTCCCTTCCTTTGAGGTTCATTCTATTCATCTGTCACACAATCACATTCTAATATTATCTAGAGAAAGTGAGGTAACTCCTCCTCCTTCCTTAATAACTTTGGGCACAGATTATAATTGTTCTGTCCTCCCTAAATCATGGCCTTATACTAAGAGACTCCCTAACCACCTAGTTCCTCAACCTACCCCATGAGTTACTCCTTTAACCTACCTTAGTCACACACAAATATGGTCATACCCTTGATCATGCCATCAACCAAAAATGTACCATGTTTATGTTCAGGAATGCTGAAATCTTATCTGACCATAACTAATTGGTCTTTCTTCTTTCCTGGCTACCTTTACAAAACCCTCCCACCATTAACACTGTGACTTCCAATCCCTACGTACCTCAGTAATCACTCTGGTTTTCTCCTTTGCATTAGCCATTGTCTCCTCTTTTCCCATCTTGACTCCTTAGTAAATCAATTCAGTGAATTGCTGTCATTCTCTCCTAAATCCGTAGACTTTTATCATTTCAACAATTAAACCCTGCAATCCCTCAGCATTGAATCATTGCCACCATTTACCATTTTGCTCCTACACACATGTTGGTGAGTGAAGGGGGAGAAATTCATGCAACTATTGGGATTGAATCAGCTAGAAATATGTTATGCAGCTTCACATGGACCCTCCCTGCTGCTAGGCAATCCTACTATATCTATATCTATATCTATGTCTATGTCTATGTCTATATCTATGTCTATGTCTATGTCTATATCTATATCTCCCTAATCAGCTTACCATCCCACTCTCCATAGTAACTCTTTCAATCCTTTTCATTCCTCCTCAAATCTCCCATGAATTTCCTTCTACCCACTCCCTCAGGTGAGATCCTTGCCTCATATTTTACAGAAAAAAAAAACTGAGGCCATTCACTGAGTTCCCTCTTTTCCCTTCTTCCTCATCTCCTATCACTTATATAACATTAGCCACAATCTTCTCCTTCAACTCTATCTCACATGATGAAGTAACCTTACTCAAGGCCAATCCACACCTGTCCCTGTTAAAGTGTTCCCATGTCATCCTATCTCCTCCAACAGATTATTTCCCCTGTTGTTCCTACTATCATACTTTAGCTCTTCTTCCCTTTGTAGGTAAGCTCCTCAAAAAGCCAACCACAATAAATGTTTCTACTTTCTCTACTCTCACTCTTTTTAACCCCTCATGGTACATCTTCTAGATTTTCTGTTCTACCAAAACTACTCTTCTCAAAGTCACCAATGATTTCTTGCCAAATTCAATGACTTTTCCTCTATATTTATTCTCCTCATTCTCTCCTCCTTGATACTCACTTCCCTCTAGGTTATTGTGATGCCACTATCCTGGTTCTCTTCTCTCTGCTTCACTGGATCTTCATCAAGATCACACCCTCTAACTATAGGTTTTTGTCTGAACTCTATCCTGGTTGCTCTTCTCTTTCTATACTACTTCCCTTGGCATTTTCATCACCTCCGGTAGATCAAATTACCATGTCTTTCATTCATATTTATCCATAACACACTGAACACCATTGGTGATAGGACTTTTCTAGGGACTGGGCACATTAAAAGCAAAAGGGCAGTTTGTCTAGGGTCCCAAGGTTTAAAAGTCCTAAACTTGGATTAAAACTGCCTTGTAAATATTAACTTTTCAATGACAGCCTTTCTAGTCATTCTTGTCACACCCAGCCCCTAAGTGTTCTTAATCATATAATTTGTAATTAGGCAAAGAGGATAAGAGACAACTATACAAAAATAGGCTATGCCATGATATGGTAAGAAAATGCATGGTCTATAAAGAGCTATATTATATCAAAGGACAAAAATATCTCCTGAAGAGTCCAGAGTCAATGAAAATCCAATGGATATAGTAGCACTTGAGTTGGGTCTTATAGGATTGGTTGTTGTCCTTCATTCTGGAAGAGGACAAAAATGACATCACTATGTTGGCATCAAGTTATGACTGTGGCTGATCAAACCAACATAAATTTGGAAGGCTTTACCATAGGTTAGGTACAAATAATTCACATGAACTTTTGGAGTGGAGATGTTTCTAAATCTGTGCATCTCATGTTTCTTTTGAACTACTGAAATTCTGTTTTGCTCATAGAGTACAGTGCCTTCTTTGATATGGTCATGAATTGCAGGGCAGTCCCCTGCCAGTGTCTCCCATGCCATGCAAAATTCTTCAGAGAGACCTTGAGAATGTCTTAAAGAATAGTCTATATTTCAAATGACTGGTCATGAAGAAAAATAAAAGGCAGTTCTTGCTTCAGGAAACAGGGTGAGAAAAGGAATAATTAAGTATTGGCTATGTCAAAGAGATGGGCAAAGTATCCAACTTGGCTATAACTTGTTATACCATAGAAGTCTGTATAACATAAAGGAAAGGCCACTGTTTTTAGAGTCTGAGGCCCTGGGTTCAAGCACCACATTTGAGGTGGTATATGCGACCTTGGGCCAATTATTTATTGTTTCTACACATCATCTGCCTCATCTGTAAAATTAGGAAAGAGGTATAGACTGAGGCTTTATTTCACTACCTATAAAATGAAGAATTCGGCTAGAGTTGTTTTATAGTAAATTTACAGGAAAGCTATGATTCTATGATACTGTGTCTTAGTATATAGGCTGATATAGAATTGAATATGGAAACCCAAGTTTATGGAAAGTTTTTAATGTGGACTAAGAACTAATTTGATTGTTACTTTTGCTGTTATTGCTGCTGCTGTTGTTACTATTAGGAGATAGGGAGTCATAATTCTTTTGAGCAGAGAAATGAAATGATAGGGATAGTGCATTAGTTAAGTGAGTTTGCTACCCTGTATACTCACTATTCTTTTACATTACCCTCTCAGGGTTCTAAAGGTATACAAGGCTTGGGGAATTCTCTTCCTTAATTACTTTTAGCTTAAGCTTCTAAATGTTTTTTTTCTCTTTACACTGTAAGACACTAGTTACTACAAAGTTATCTTTAAGTACTTAACATTGATGTTTTGTTTGATTTGTTTTTGTAAAGAGTAAAGCCATGGAAAAAAACAGCCTAGTTTTCCCCCAAACAAGTAGGATGGGGAAGAAGAAAGAGAGCCCACATTCTCTCTTATTTTACCTTAGGATCTGGAAAGAATAAACTTATTTTATCACAATTTCTATAGAATATTGCTTCCACTGGTTTCATGTAAAGATGTGGCATAACTGTCCAGTAGGCTGAACAAAGGTCATTCCTTTCTCCTAGGAGAATTGATTCTGCCTGAAAAATCTAGAAGCTGGGATGCTAGGATGTTGATATTTTAAAACTTACACAGTCAGTTTACATTTTTATATGAACTAGAAAAGGATAAATGCAGAGAACCAAGGCTTATTTCAATGGGGTTGTTGACAAACCCAGGTGTCAAGGTCCAAATCTTCTCCAATGGCATTGCCTCTAAACATGTCATCAGTGATGGAGTCAAACAATTGGAATCTAGCCAAAGAAAATAAATGTTAAGTCTAGAGTTACTAGAACCTTTTTAAAGGGACACCCAATTTCAGTTATGCAGCTAGTCAAAAAGGTTTCTCAGTAAAATTGTAGCAGACTGGACACAGTTACATAATGCTAGCATATTTTCCAAATTGTCTCCAGTGTCCTTCTATTGTATGCCTTCATGACTCTTCTAAAATTAGAATCTCCAACCTCTCCCGTGTGGGGAATTTTGCGCATATGCCAGACCTCCATTATTTTGGTAAAATTATAGTAGTGTGGTAAATTCATTGAGAGAAAAGAGATTGTTAGGAAAGGTATCTGTGAGGAGTTTGTTTTAACAATTCAGGCAGGAACAAATAACGTCTTCCTAAAGATGGGCAGCCATAATAAATACTTTCATACCCTTTGATCCAGCAATACCACTCCTAGGGTTATATCCCAAAGAGATCATAGAAATGAGAGAAAGACCCATATGTAAAAAAAAATGTTTATAGCAGCTCTTTTTGTGGTAGCAAAGAATTGGAAATTAAGGGGGTGCCCATCAATTGGGGAATGGCTGAACAAGTTGTGGTATATACATGGAATGTTATTTATGTTTATTTATTATGGAATATTATTGTGCTATAAGAAACGAGGAGCAGACGGTCTTCATAATCACCTGGAGAGGCTTAAAAGAACTGATGCTGAGTGAGAAGAGTGGAACCAGTAGAAATTTGTACACAATTACAGACACAACATATATGTGATGACCAACTTTGATAGACTGCACTCTTCTCAGCAATGCAGGGATATAAGTCAATCCCAAAAGACTCATGATGTAGAGAAATATGTGCATCCAGAGAAAGAACTAGAAAGAACTAAGTTTGTATCCAGGTGGAAGCAAAATACCTTATCTTTTTCCTTCTCTTATTTGGTTTTATGTCCTCTTTACCATCTTTCATTCCAGCTGGTACAATCCATCCTTATAACCTGACTAATGTATAATGTGAAAGTATTTACAGATCCTATACTTACTTGACTATAAGCCGCCATGGGTGGGGGGAGGGAGGGGGACAAAATGTGAAACTCAAGGAATTGTGGAATTGAATCCTATAAACTAAAAGGAAACAAACAAATTAATTTAAAAAATTAAAAAAATTAAAAAAGATGGGCAGCCATAAACAGAGAAAAGTATAGGTGCAAACATAATCTCAGAGGTAGGACAACAGTCTTTCCTTGATGATTTGATGTGAGAAGTGATGGGAAAGAAAGTAATAAGAGAATTTTTTAAAGTCAAAACCATTTTTCTACTTTGATTTTATAATACCAAGCATGATCAATAGATAATCAAGCAAACAAAAACCCAGGAGAGTTATGAAAGAGAGAGAGAGAGAGAGAGAGAGAGAGAGAGAGAGAGAGAGAGAGATTACTTTCAAGTGTATTGAAAGAATTGTATGATACATGTTATGCATTCAAATAGCGTTCATATTACTCCCTACATTACTTAAATTCTGAAAATCAGGTTTTTATTTTTCCTTTCATTGTTGAGTGCGATACCATTTTTAAAATTTGTTAAATTTCCAGACCCTGCAATTTCACAAGGAAAATGGAAAGCCCAGACTTAGTTAAGCATTTTTCCTAGCTACATTAAGGGGACTAATCTAACTACCATCATGGGGAAGAAGCAAATTAGGAAATACCAAAAATAATTGCTAGTAAACCTATGAACGTCTAATCATTTGTACATTTTAATCAGTAACAAGGGGAATTTCCTTATTCTTTGGTCAGTCCTTATGAGCATGTTAAAAAAAAATAATGAAACTAGCATTATGCTTACAGCATATGGGAATCTGTCAGCCATCCTAATGTCATTTGGTTATGGCTATAGCTCTGAGGCATTGAACTAATTCTAGAAATCTACTTGCCATTTAAGTTCCACTTACTTGGTAAACTACACAGTTGGATCACTAATTAAGTTTTCACTAGATGAATCACCTGGAGCCAGGTCTCTCTCAGGATGGGAATGAAAAGAATGTTCTGAATGAGTGGGCACAAAAGAATAAGAATCAGATCCCTTGATAGAAGTTTCCATGTAGGTGATGGCATTTTAACTTTGACTTTCATTAGACTTAGCTTATTTTTTTTTAATTTAAAAAATGACTTACGATATATAAGAACCTCCTATCTTTATTTATTCAATTAAATGGAAGTATTTACCAAGCAATATCTATGACACATTTAGGTAAACAAATACAAAAGTATTCTACTATTAAATATATTTTCATTAATATCTAAATGGCTTAAAATTCTGATTCATATCGAATATCTTTATTCAGTTACAAACTCTCTGTACCATATCTTCAGAATAAAAAAATAAAACAAAAAAGTCTTACACTTTGAGTCAGAATTCTATAGGTTCAAATCCCACCATTGAAAGTTACTAGCCATGTGACCATGATCAAGGCCCTATCTCTCCCTAAGATTCAATTTTCTCACTAAAAATAGGAAAATACCTTACCTATATGGCACTTCTCACAGAAAAGTTGTGAAACTCAATGAGAAGAATTAAGTAAAGTATTTTCCCAAATCTTAAACATCATAATGCAAAATAAAAATGAGAATGTACTTTTAAAGACATAGTTAAGTTTTTATTTTATTCTGGTGCTTTGATGAAAACTGAGAAATAAAGTAGACCATTCTCAATAGGGAGAGAAGCCAGGACTCTCCTTTCATTTGGTTGAACAGAGGAACATGATAAAAAGATTTTAAAGTCATAGAGTCATAATTTCAAGAGACCCAAAGGCCATCAAATCCAACCTCTTCATTTTATAGACAAGAAAACTGAGGTTCATCCAGGTGAACACTTGACCAAAGTAACACAATAGTAAATTCCAGAAGCAGGTTCCAACAAAGATCCTTTGACTCTGTGTCTAGTGTGCTTTTCTCCTCATTGTTCCATGTCTGAAATACTAATGGCCACTACAAATATAAACACCAAATCCAAGAGAACTTTTTTTCTTACTTATCTCCTGGTTTGTATGACCTGTGCCACAGTTCTCCTTGTTATCACAAATAATAAAGACTTGACTTTTTATTATGTGCAAGTACTTAGCCAATCAATGCATTTTCCATCCCCCAAAACTATTTTAAAAGGCATGCATTTGAGTTCTTGCCCACCAGGCAAAATTTAAATTTATACTGCTGTTCTTATTGTGGGAGCCATTGAGTGGAAATGTTTCTTCATTAAGAAAAGGAATGTGATCAACACATTGGAATTCAAATTTCATAGGCACAAGGGCTTCCTTACAGGACTTTAATAGGCTTCCACTTCATGGTTCCCTTACTTTTTGGATTAATCAAATACCAAGTAAGTGTTCCTGACCTTTCCAATAAACTCATAATCGGATGTACTTATATTACTTGGGGGCAGGAAACTGTGTTTTATTTAGTGTTCAGAAATAAGTTGAAATATGTGCTTAGGAGACTTAAAAATATTCACATTTTAGACCAAGAAATGACAACAATGGGATTTCCATTCTCTCTCCCTTCATTCTCTCCAATTCATCTCCGTTTTGGCTAACTACCCCTCTCAAAACACAAACATATTTTCAAACAGACATGAGTAATTGCATATATACAAATATATACATATAACATATGTGTATATTAGACTGTTAGAAATATGTAAAAGCTGGAGCTCAATGAGCCAAAATTATGAAAAGAGGAATTTTAGATGATAATGTCCATAAATATTTTCATATATCTAATGCTTTTATTCAAAAGCATTTTCATGCCTTCAACATATTAAGTGACTTCGACAGAGAGGTCACCTTTTAGTATAGAAGGAAAAATTTCAATTGGTTTAGTTTATAGATTAAAATTATGAACAACCTCCCATGAATAGGTTTATTGGAGTCATTTAAGATCTGTTTGGAAAGATGACTACAGAGAAGGGATTACCACCTCAGTGATTTCCTACAATGTCATGCCAAATCTGACTCATTAGATTCACCTTTTTTTCCATTCCAAGTTTCAGCTTATTTCAATACAGATAATTTTTTCATATATGCAGTGTAGATAAATCTATGTGGAAACCACATGCAAAATAACAGGTTAACAATATATTTTGACTCTTGGAAATATTTTAATCAATCTACCAATATATATCTTTAGTACTCTATTACATGCAGTTACTCTACTAATCTCTGGAGATATGAAGAAATGTAAAGTACTTCCCTTGCCCTCAAGGAGTCAACAGTTTAAGGGGAGAAACGAGTCAAACAACTATGTGCAAGATGAATTGGAAATCATCAATAGAGGGAAGGCACTAGAATTGAGAGATGGACAAATACATCCTGTAGAAGTTTGAATTTTAGTAGGTACTTGAAGGATGTTAGGGAAGCCAGGAGGCAGAGATGAGAAAGAATGCATTCCATGCATGAATAGACAGTGAAAATGTTTGGCAATAGGATATGGAGTGTTTTGTTCAAGGAAAAGAAAGGAGGCAAGTATCCCTGGATTGAAGAAAATATGGTGTACATTTGAGGGATATGGGATTAAATTGTAAAAAAAAAATGTAAAAAAAAGTGGGATGATCAAGTTTTAAAAGATTTTGAATACTAAACAGAGGATTTCATATTTGATCTTAGAAGTAATAGGGAGCTACTGTAATTTATTGAGTGGAGGTGAAGGATGACCTGATCACACTTACTTATTCCTTTTAATTTGCTAAATATATGTAGTGCTCTGTTGAATGTTCTCTCAAAATCACGTAAAGGGCAAGAAGCATGTGACAAAATCCATATGATTGATCAGTAAGTAAACTAATACAAGCAATACAGCACAAGTGAAGGTTCCAAAATTATTTCTATGAACAATTTTGTAAACAAAACAGAGTTCATGGTTTTTTTTTGTCTTAACCAGAGTAGTAAAATTTCATCTCTGATATGCTACAGTCATCTTAGAACAAGTATGAGCAATGCAACAATGCCATTGTCCCCTTTGCTAGCAAAGTTACCCCTGTAATCTCCTTTTGACCAATTCTCTGGCCCTCTTACCTTCTATGACTGAGAGATACTTCCCACTGTTGCCACTAATTCAGTCACCCCCAAGGCCTGCTCCAGTTTTCTGGGACCCAGTCCTGCTGATCCCTCTTTTTTTAATATCTTATTTGGTGTCCACTTCAACATACATGAATTGTATAATGATAGTCAGTTATTATATTTATGAAGAAGATTCCCAGATTGCCATAGCCAGCCTTGGACTTTCTCTTGAGAGCTAGTCCTGCGTCACCAATATCAAAATTTTGACATGATTCTCTTCCCCTCCTAAACCTATCACTTTTCTAGACTTTCCTCTTTCTTTCAAATGTATCATCATTCTTAGAGACTCCTAGTTTCATAATCTTGTCATTTCTTGACTTCTCATTCTCTCTCATTCCGCAAGATTATTAAGCCACCAAATCTTGCTATTTCTCCCTCCATACCATCTATCATGTCTAATCCCTTCTTCATACTCATGCTGCTTCAAACTGAGTCCAAGCTTTCCTCATCTTTTACCTAGAATATTGAAATAGCTTCCTAAGAGGTTACATTGACTCAAGTTTTTATTTTGCCTATTACAGTCCATCCTCAAAACAGCATACAATACCTTTTATAGTATAATTTTTCTCAAGTGCAAATATTACCATGTTTTTTTTCTATTCAATAAACTCTGGTTGTTTTCTATTTTATTTAGTATAAAATATAAACTCCTCTCTTTACCTTTTAAAACCCTTCACAATTTGACTGCAAACTCCTTTCCAGAATCTTGCTCTCCTTTGTATTCTCCTTCTTTTCACACAATCTTCCAGTCACCTAGGTTTGTAATTTCAATGTTATCCTTGACTCTTCACTCTTAGTCACCCCACAAATCCATGCAGTCCCCAAATCCTTCTACATTTTCAAATTCTTTCATATCTAATCCATTATGTCTACTCACAAGGCCCATCAACCCAGGTTACGCCCCTGTCTCTCACCTGGACAATTTCAGTAGTGTGCTAATTGGTCTCCTTCTACCAGGTCTCCTCTCTCTCACCCATGCTTTAAATTATTAGAATGATTTCCAAAAGCATAACTCCAACCACGGCACTCTCTGATGCAACAAACTCCATATTGGTTCCTTTTTGGCTATAGAACAGTGCTTCTTAATCTGGGGTCCACAGAACCATAAAGGAAAGGCTCAATTGATAAGTTTGAGGATGTGAGTAAACTTTGATGGAAAAAAATATATTTTCAATAAAATAAGCTTCATTTGTAATGTTACATATTGTATTTTATGAATTTAAAGTCACTCTTCTGATAAGGGGCCTCTAGGCTCCAGTAAATTAAAATGTCAGAGGAGTATATTACACATAAACACACATACACAAATATTAAGAGCCTTCATTCTGCATGAAAGCCTTTTCTGATTCCCCTAACTTTTAATTATGCACCTTCCAAAATTACCTTGTATATAGTATTTTGTTTTTGATATGTATTCAGTAATCTATGTGCAGTCTACCCCAGTAGAATGTATTCTCCTTAGGGTTAAGCCATGGGGTTGGGGAACCTGGGGGCCTTGAGGTCACCTTCTAGGTCCTTGGGTATAGAATTTTGACTGAGTCCAAGTTTTACAGAACAAATCCTTTTATTAAGGGAATTTGTTCTGTGAAGTTTGGATTCAGTCAAAGGGTTGCATTTAAGGGCCTAGAATCCCATGTGAGGCCTTGAGGCCCCAGGTTCCCCACCCCTGTTAGGGAGTTAGGAATTTTTTTTTCCATTTTGTCTCTATATATCCAGAGCCTATCATAGTTCATGACACTTAGTAGGCACTTAATGTATCCTTATTAATTAATTAGTTCACCAATTATCAGAGATCTGAAATGATTTATTTAAATCTCAAACAGTAAAATGTAAAAAAATAAATCAATTACCTTGATATAAAGGATCATAAAACTAAGAACTGTGGAATTGGCTTTGGTCTTTCCTCAAAACAGAGTGACCAGGCCCATGCTTTTCTAATCAGATTATGCTATGTTATGGAGTGATAATGATGACAGTAATCAAGATTATCAGTGTCTTGTTTGGAAAGTAGCAATAGGAGTCATGAAAGAATGAAAATGAGAGACTTAAATAGAAAATCTTCTTTTCCCTGAATTGTTTCTTATTAATCAGAGACATTTTCTTTACATGCTGGATGGGATAAATCGGGTGAATATAGTGGCTTCTCATTGCCTATCATTTTGAAAAGTATAATTGAATCACCATACTGCACCCATACCATTGTGACATTTCTTTGCTTGAATATTGCCAGTATTAATTTATAGGGAAACAAATCAGGGAAGATAGTAGCATTATTTTTTAGTCATGGGGACAGAGAATGGATGTCTCAGTAATCAAAAGATTTTTTTAAGATATGAAAGGGAACTTAGAGATCTTTTAGTCCAATTCTCTCATTTTAGAAATAAGGATATTGACATCTAGAGATAAGAAGTGACGTGCCCAAAGGAATACAGCTAATATAGTCAGTCAGTCAATAAGTATTTATTAAGTACTTTCTATGTGTCAGGTAGTATTCTAAGTGTTGGGGATGCAAACACAGCCCCTGCTTTAAGCAACTCACAATCTAATGAGGTAGACAACATACAAACAACTAAGTACAAAAAAAGTATATATAGGATAATTAGAGACAATCTCTGAAGGAATACACTAGTATTAATGGGGAACAAGAAAAGGTTTCTTTTGGAAGATGAGAATTTATCTGAGCCTTAAGGGAAACCAGGAGTTGGATACCAGAAGGGAAAGAATTCCAGGCATAGTGAAGTTCTTAGAGTCAGATAATGTTTTCTTTGTGTGTGTGTGTGTGTGTGTGTGTGTGTGTGTGTGTGTGTGTGTGTGTGTAAGAGCAAAAGAGTTAAAGTTACTGGATCATAAAACTTGTAGTAGAGACTAAGGAATATGATAATTAGGAAGTTAGGAGGCATGTAGGTTATGATGAGCTTTGAAAGTCTGACAGAGTATTTTATATTTAACATGGAGGTAATAGAAAGGGTGTTGGACTCCTAGTCAGGAAGCTGTGGTTCCAGTTCTGCCTTTAACATTCCTAAATTGTATAACTTTGGACATGTCACTTAATTTTTCTAAGTCTCCTTATCTTTACTTGTAAGATATCTATAATAGGGTGGCTAGGTGGCATAGTGAGTAGAGCTCCAGCCCTGAAGACAGGAAGACCTGAGTTCAAATCCGGCCTCAGACACTTAACACTTACTAGCTGTGTAACCTTGGGCAAGTCACTTAACCCCAATTGCCCTCCAAAAAAGCAAACACAATAAAACAAAACAAAATAAAAGATGTCTATAAGAGTATAAACCCAGAGTTGTTTTAAGTTTTACCACTAAGAGGTGTTGGTAGTCACTAACCTGATCCTATTCATCCAAAAGTCCTTGACTCTAGAAAGATTCATAGTCACCTTGGCAGTTAGACTCTCTTCTATTTTTCTATACTCTCTGCGGTACTTCAAAAAATCTACTGATACCTTTTTGATCAAAATGAGCATGACTTATGTGTGAAATACATATACATATATATAGATATAGAATTTATTTATATAGATAGAAAAATATACCTATATAAATATGTATCTATATCTATAACTATAAACATGCACATATTTTCTTCCCTAATCAGACTGCAGGATCTTTGATGATAGACACTGTTTTATAGGGTTTTTTTTGTATTTGTAGTCCCATTTGTTAACATAATATGTGACACAGAATGTGTCCTTATGTAGAGCCAATGCAATATTTTCAGCACCAACAGTCACTCTAAATATACCTGCATAGAGCTTGCTCAAAACATATAGCATACTCTCCTTATAAAAGAGAAGCAACAGACACCAGAAAACCGAATCCCAAAACCAGTAAGCTGATTCTATCATAGCAGCAAAGAACTTAATAAATCACAACAGCACGGAGAGCCACAGCACCTTTAGCCTTCCCACAAACCAACACAAGCCTAGCAGTCACAGTAAGTGGCAAACAGCAAATTTTACTCACAAGCCTGTCTCCCTTCAATTCATCCTCACCTCCCAATCATGTCTAGCTACTCTTGACTCCCAGATTCCTGTGGGCTCTGCTCCATCTTTCAACAAATTCCTCCCACCACAGGCTCCACGTGATTACATTCAGACTCTTAGGAGGCAGATTATAGTTTCAAAGCAGGGAAGATCTTCAACTTCCCTTAGGCTTATTAAGAGTCAGGGAAAATCTGCGAATTTGCATTACTATTACACCTTAATAAATCCATGCCAATTGATTGATTATTTTAATCATTTCTTCAATTTCTTCTTAAATAGATTTTTATAACAAAGTACAGTCTGTAGTTTTCTGTATATCCTTGCACTTTGATGCAGATGTGAAGTGTGTGTGTTTTTGTGTGTGACATAGGTAATATTCCCGTACTAACTGCTGTCATTCAGTGTTTTCCTGTGTCCAAAGTAATAGTTGCATTTTAGTGAGTTTAACTTGCACTAATGAATTAGGGTACGTTGGTCTGGCATTCCATAAGAAAATAAGATGGGTGAAAAGAAGAAACCGAGGTAGTTCTCTGTCCACTGTATTTTAAGCACCATACCTCTCCATATTGAACATTGAAAATATCTTTCCAATCACAGTAAAATGAGACCAATGAAGAAAAGGGAAGAAGAGAATAGAGTTTGATATATTGGTAGTTAGGATTAGGGCTCTTTCTTGAGAGTGAAGAGAATATGTGTTGTCAGTTTTAGCTATAGTGAATCCCTGAGTAAAACCCCAGATAATAAAGGAATTCTATCAACCTCTGTGTTTATCCATATATGACCTACTTGTGATTAGTATATTCAATGGTACCTGAACTCTGTTTATCTTAAAATGGTGCAATTTCCCAGCTCTCTTGGTCTACCTCAATATAAAACCACACAAACCTTAAATCCCTCAGGGCAACTCTGAATTGTTTTCTAGTCTAGATGGAACCTATTATTTGGATTGCAGCCATGATTATAGTCTAATTTCTCAGAACTAGAGCAAGTCTGTGATCTAAGGGTTCTAGAGAGGCAGAACATATATCTTCATATCTTTGTTTATGTGTATATTCTATCAGGGGTTTCTGTACCATAAATAAAAATTATGATTAGATTAGAAGAGGTTATGATTGTGTTTCTATTCCTTAAGATACAGAATCATACTAATTGTTGTTATTTAGTTGCTTCTGTTGTGACTAACCCTTCGTGACCCCATTTGGGGTTTTCTTGGCAGATACTGGGGAGGTTTGTGGTTTCCTCCTCTTCATTTTGTCAGGCAATCAGCAGTTAAGTGACTTGCCTGAAGTCACACAGCTAGGAAGTGCCTGAGGCTGGATTTGAACTCAGGTCTTCCTGATGCCAAGCCCAAAACTCTATCCACTGAGCCACTGGTTACCTTCAGAACCATACTAATACATTCAGCAATAAGGATAACATTCCTAGGAAGGGACTCAATTGCTGATCATGATAAAGATTATGAAACTAAAAATACTAATAATAATATTGATAATAACAAAAGCCTTAAAATATCTTTGAAAATACAGCAAATAAATTATACTGGATCTAGACCATTATCACAGACCTGTTACTCAAAGCTACCTGAATAGAATGTAGATCCATAAAAACTTAAGATCAGTATTTTCCCCCAATTTAATTATTTATTTTTAATTTTCAGCATTTATTTCCATCAGATTTGAGTTACAAATTTTTCTCCCCATCTTTCCTCTTTCCCCTACCTGAAAATTGCAAGCCTACAGAATACCCCTTTCTTCCTATTCTCTCTTATATCTTCCTGCATGCCCCCCTCAACTTTCTAGTACAGCAAGATGGATTTCTATACCCCAGTGCCTATATATCTTATTTCCCAATTCCATGTGGAAAAAAAAAAAAAACATTTTTTTAAACATTTGTTTTTGAAACTTTGAGTTCCATTTTTTTCCCCTTCTTCCCTCCCCACCCAACCCCACTGTGAAGATAAGCAATTCAATATAGGTTATATATGTGTAGTGACACAAAACATTTCCATAGTAGTTATATTGTGAAAGACTAACTATATTTCCCTCCATCCTATCCCACCCCCCTATTATTCTATTTTCTCCCTTGACCCTATCCCTTTTCAAAAGTGTTTACGTCTAAGTACCCTCTCCTCCAATCAGCCTTCCCTTCTATCATCTTCCCTCTTATTCTATCCTCCTCTATTTTCCTGTAGGGTAAGATACCCAGTTGACTATGTATGTTATTCCCTCTTTAAGCCAAATTCAATAATAATAAAGTTTCCCCATTTCCTTTCACCTTCCTGCTCTTCCCCTTCATTGTAACAGTTTTCTTTTCCTCTTTTATATGAGAAAATTTATACTGATCTATCTCTCCTTTTCTTCTTCTCCAATAAATTCCTCTCTCACCTCTTAATTTTATTTTTCCAGATATCATCCCTTCATATTCAACTCATCCTGTGCCCTCTGTATATGTATACATATATGTACATATGCCCTCACTCATATGTATTTATACATACACACACAATATATATTCCCTTCAACTATTCTCATACTGAGAAAAGTCTCATGAGTTAAAGTTATCATTTCTCCATGTAGAAATATAAATAGTTCAACTTTAATAAGTTCCTTATTATTTCTTTTTCCTATTTACATTTTCACGCTTCTCTTCCTTCTTATAGTTGAAAGTCAAATATTCTGTTTAACTTTTTATTTTCATCAAGAATGCTTGAAAATAGGGGTGACTGGGTGGTGCAGTGAATAGAGCACCATCCCTGGAGTCAGGTGAACCTGAGTTCAAATCTTGCCTCATATACAACACAAAAACTAGCTGTGTGATCTTGGGCAAATCACTTAACCCCAATTGCCCTCCAAAATGCAAAAAAAAAAAAAAGACAAAAGAAAAGAATGCCTGTAAATTCTCTATTTGATTGAATTACCATATTTTTCCCCTGAAACATACTCAGTTTTGCTGGGCAGGTGAATCTTGATTTTAGTCCTATCTTCCTTGACCTCCAGAATATCATATTCCAAGCCCTTTGATCCCTTAATGTAGAAACTGCTAGGTCTTGGGTTATCTGGATTGTATTTCCACAATAGTCAAATTGTTTCTTCCTGATTGCTTGCAGCATTTTCTCCTTGACCTTGAACTCAGGAATTTAGCCTAATATTCCTAGGAGTTTTCTTTTGGGGATCTTTTTCAAAAGACAAGCGATGAATTCTTTCAATTTCTATTTTGCCCTCTCTTTATAGAATATCAGGGTAATTTTGCTGGATAATTTTTTGACAGATGGTGTCTACGCACTTTTTTTGATCATGGCTTTCAGGTGGTCCAATAATTTTTAAATGATATCTCCTGAATCTATTTTCAAGGTCAGTGGTTTTTCCAATGAGATATTTCACATTGCCTTACTTCTATTTTTTTTTCCTTTGTTTGGATCTGTTTAAGAGCATTTTGATTACTCATAAAGTCAATAGCTTCCATTAGCTCCAATCTAATTCTGAAGGAATTATTGTCTTTAGTGAGCTTTTAAAATTCCTTTTCCATCTGGAAAATTTGGCTTTTTAAGGCATTCTTCTCCTCATTGGCTTTTTGGGCCTCTTTTGCCATTTGAGTTAGTCTATTTTTTTAATGCTTTATTAACTTCTGATTTACATCATTTGTTTCCGCCAGATTTTGAGTTACAAATTTTCTTCCCATTTTTCCCCTACCCACTGCCCCAAAATAGCAGTCCCACAGCATATCCCCTCCTCCAAACTGCTCTCTCCCATAATTTCTCCCATACCCTTTCTAATTTTCCAGTGGATCTTTATGCCTCAGTACCTGTATATCTTATTTCTCAATTACATGAAAGATGGTATTAATAATAGTATATATATGTATATATACAAATATATACATATATACATATATATATATATATACATATATACACATATATTTGAATATTTGATTTTAAAACTTTCAATTCCAGATTCATTCCCTTCCTTCCTTGTCATCCACCCTTACTGGGAAGATACGTAGTTCAGTATAGGTTGTACATGTGTGGCTAATACAAAACAATAACACAGTAGATATATTGTAAAAGACTGACTATATTTCCCTCCCTCCTATCCCACCTCCCACTTGTTCTATTCTCTACTTTGATTCTGTCTATTTTCAAAAGTTAGTGCTTCTAACTTCCCTCCCCTCCAGCCTACCCTCCCTTCTATCATGCCCTTTCTCATCCCCTTCCCCCCCTATTCTCCTGGAGGGTGAGATACACTATTTAGTGTGTATTTCACTCCCTCCTCAAGCCAAATTCAATGGGAATAAGGTTGACCCATTCCCTTTTGCCTTCCTATTCTTCCCCTCCATTGTAACCATTTTCTCTTGCCTCTTCTGTAAGAGATAGTTTACCCCAATCTGCCTTTTCCCATCTCCTCTCATTATATTCCTCTCGCCTCTTAATTTCACCTTTTAAGTATCATTCCTTTCTGTTAAATTGGTCCTGTGCCCTCTATCTATGTATACCTGTAAACATATATACACACATTCACATATGTATTCATATGCCCATATACGCTCATATATAGACAAATATATATATATATGTATATACATATTAATAATCTCTTCAACTACTGAGAAAAGTTTCATAAGTTACAATTATTGTTTTTCCATGTAGGAATGTTAATAGTTCAACTTTGATAAGTTCCTTATAATTCCTTTTCCCTGTTTACCTTCTCATGCTGCTCTTGCTTCTTGTATCTGAATGTCAAATTTTCTATTCAACTCTGGTTTTTTCAGCAAGAATGCTTGAAAATCCTCTATTCCACTGAATGACCATATTTTCCCCTGAAACATGACACTCAGTTTTGCTGGGTAGGTGACTCTTGGTTTTAATCCCAGCTCCTTTGCCCTCTGGAATATCATATTCCAAGCCCTTCGATCCCTCAGTGTAGAAGCTGCCAGATCCTGGGTTATCCTGATTGTGTTTCCACAATATTCAAATTGTTTCTTCCTGGCTGCTTGTAATATTCTCTCGTTAACCTGGGAATTCCAGAACCTGGCTATAATATTTCTAGGAGTTTTCTTTTTGGGATCTTTTTCAGGAGGTGATCGGTGGATTCTTTCAACCTCTATTTTGCCCTCTGGTACTAAAACATCAGGGCAGTTTTCTTTGAGAACTTCCTGAAGGATGCTTTCAAGTTTCTTACTTTGGTCATGGCTTTCAGGTAGTCCAATAATTTTTAAATTATCTCTCCTGGATCTATTTTCCAGGTCAGCGATTTTTCCCATGAGGTATTTCACATTGCCTTCTATTCTTTCACTTGTTTGGATCTGTTTAACAGCATCTTTATTTCTCATAAGGTCATTAGCTTCCATTTGCTCCAGTCTAATTCTGAAGCAATGATTCTCCTCATTGAGTTTTTGAGATTCTTTTTCCATCTGGCAAAATCAGCTTTTTAAGGCATTCTTCTACTCATTGCCTTCTTGGGCCTCCATTGCCATTTGAGTCAGTCTGTTTTTTAAGGTATTATTTTCCTCAGCCAGGTTGTTGACTCTCATTTCATAATTTTCTTGCATTGTTCTCATTTCTCTTCCCAATTTTTCCTCCACTTCTCTTATTTGTTTTTCAAAATCTTTCTTAAGGTCCTCTTTGGCCTGTAACCAGCTTGTATTTTCCTTTGAAGCTTTTGGTACAGGAGTTCTGACTTCACTGTTTTCCTCCTGTTCCATGCTTTGCTTCCTTTTGTCTCCAAAATAGGAGGGTATTGTTGGAATCTTCTGTCTGCTTTGTTTCCTTTGCCTGCTCATTTTGCCACTCAATTACTTGACTTTTGGGCTTTTTGCCACAGTAGGACTCTGCCACCAGATGGGGGAGATTTGGTCCCAAACGCTTGGGTTTTCTCAGCTGCTGGAGGTATTAGATGGGTGCCCTCTCTGAGTTCTCCACACGCTTTGGCAAGCTGGCCACACACCCCAGAACCTCCACCCTAGACTGCAATCCAGATCCAAGCAGGTTAAAGCAAGAGCGTTTACCCCTCAGACTGGTGCTTGTTCCCCCTGCACTCTGCAGGCCAATTGCTGAAGCTGCCACATGGCACAGGCTGGCTGTGCCACGGTCTCAGTGGCTTTTCGCCCTGGAGGTAAAAACCATGCACTCCCTCTTACTGGTCCCAAAGTCCAGACTGTACTGACCTCTCAATTTTTCCTTTGCATCTATGTGTTGATAAATCTGGAAATGGCCACAGCTGCTGCTGATCTGGAGTTCCTCTGGCCAGCAGCTGGTCAGGCTCACCCTGGGGCTAAAGCCTGGGCATGGGGCTTGTCTCGGCTCCCAGAGTACTGCACTGGCTGATTCCTGAGGCCCTGCTGGGCTGTCCTCAGAAGGAGGTTAGCTTCTCTGTGTCATTTTGTGGGTTCTACAGCTGCAAAGTTTGTTTAGAGTCCCCTTTTTACATGGACTGGGGAGGGTGGAAGTCGGAGCTGCAGAAAGGTCATGCTTCTACTCCTCCATCTTGGCTCTGCTCCCCCTAGTCTATTTTTTAAGGTATTATTTTCTTCAGTATTTTTTGGGTCTCTTTTAGCAAGCTGTTGACTCACTTTTCATGATTTTCTTACATCATTCTCATTTCTCATTCCAATTTTTCATCCACTTCTCTTACTTGATTTTCAAAATCTTTCTTGAGCTCCTCCACAGCCTGTAACAAATTCATATTTTTCTTGCAAGCTTTTGATACAGGATTTCTGACTTCATTGTCTTCCTCTTTTTCCATGCTTTTATCCTTTTTGCCCCCCCCCAAAAAGAAGAAAAACGATTCTATGGTCTGTTTGAGCTTTTTCTGCTTGTTCATATTGCCAACCAACTACTTGGCTTTTGAGCTCTTTGCCACAGTAGAACTCTGCTTCAAAAATGTAGAGATCTTTGTCCCAAATTGCTGGGGTTTTCACAGCTGCCAGAGCTATTAGTTGGGCACCCTTTCTACTGTCCCCACAAACTCTGGCACACAGGCCACACACCCCAGGACCACCACCCAGGACTGGAATCTAGATCTAAGCAGGTTAAATTAAGAGCAATTACTATCTGAATGGTTGCTTGTTTCCCCTACAATCTGCAAGCCAGGAGCTCTGCAAGCAGCTATTCAGCTTCAGCTCCAGCCACTTCCAAGCCTCTGCCTCTGCCCCAGGGTACAGGGGCCAGACCAAGCTCTTCTGTCCCCTTATTCCAACAGAGTTCCACAATGACCTTTTACTTTGTCTTTGGAGTTTATTGGTTGAGAAGTTTGGAAACTGCCTTAGGTGCTGGTGATTCACTCTCCTGAAGTGTGTAACAGACCCTACTGGTCAGGGATACCCTGGGGCCAGAACTTCATGGCTGAAGCAGGACTGTGCTCAGTTCTCATGGTGCCTTCACCTGGAGATTTATTTCTCTCTGTTACTTTGTGGTTTATGTAGCTCTAAAATTTGTTTAGAGTCATATTTTTTTACTTGTATTGGAAGTGATTGGAGTGGGAGCTCATGCCAAGTTTGTGCTTCTACTCTGTCAGTTTGGCTCCACCCCTGATTGAGGATTTTTTTAAGAATGAAGGAGACACAGGTATGTCGCACCAGTCATGGCTCATCTCTCCCCAAGATCAAAGTTTTTATTAGATATTACCATACCAAATATTCATAGTCTCAAAGCAAATTAAAATAAAAAAGCTTTCAAGCAAAAAAAATGATGTGTAACATTTAATTTTTATATATCCTTTAAATCATTTTATCTTCTACTATCTCAGCCACATGTACAGTTCATCTTCATTGTCCTATATGTTACTAGAGTTGTCAAGTCCACAAGCACTTACTTATTAAGTACTTATAATAAATCAAGCATGATGCGAAGGGCTGGGAAGAAAAATGCAAGCAGAAACAAATATTGTTTCTGCCCTCAAGGAACTTACATTCTAATAGATGAAGACAATATCTAAAAGAAATTAAAAAGTGTGGATTGTAGGCATGATAAGAATATATAGAGTTAGGAGTAGAGGCCAGAGAGGAATGAAGACATGGCTGACCTCAGCAGTTACCTTAAAAGGATGGTTCTAAGAGAATCTAACCTATTAAAGAAATCAGCCCAAAGACAGAATGTACTTCCAGTGTGAGAAGTGCAGGTGTAAAATGAATTTTCAGGTACAGATCATTGTTATACTATGCTGGAAAATGTAGTGTCCAAAGTGGAAACAGCAGGCGCTTTCAGTAAGAATACAGAATATGCATTTGCTTTCCAATACTTCTATTCATTAATAAACAGCAGTTATTTTATCCGCATGTGTAATAGTTTTCAGGGCAATAAATATACAAGAATAATAGCATTATAACAATATATGTTATTGTTCGCATCGATCTGAATTGCATTGAAAGTGAAGGAAAAATGGAATTGAATTATAATAACAAATATACAATTGTAATGGCAAGCAAAATGGTATTTAACTCCTTGTTTCAGCTATCCAAATACCTTTGACCCCCGCCTATGATTATATCAAGTCTTTATTAGAAATAGAAACTGTGAAACCCACAGTGGGAGTAACTTGCCAAAGACCAGAAGAAGAAGGATGTAAGATGAAGGGTGGAAGAGGAAGAAGCAGAGGATATTAAAACTTCAGCATGAGCTGGGATTGAACAGAACTGAGAGGAAAATGTCTGTGATGAAAACACTCTGTGTCTGTTCTATCTGTTCTGATATTACTTTGTCTGACCTGTCTGCTGACAGAGGACACTGCTACTGTTACAGTAGCCCTGGGACCTTACTGCTGGTTCAGAAGCCCTGAAAGGGGACTTTCCTGCCCTGTTTACAGAAGTCCTGATGGAGAGTTTTCCTGATGTTTTCAGAAGCCCTGGGACTTGACTGATGATTTGTTTTTGCTTTCTCAGACAAAAGCCTCATCTGTTGGTCTATGTTAATTTTTCAGACACGGGCCCCATTGATTTCCCAGGAAGAAAGCAAATTGATGATAGTGCCAGCAATATGTGTGAATATTACAACTCTGCTAAGCTTGATGTGTGTAGCCGTAATGGGAGCTGGAACAGGAGCTGGGAGATGCCCACCTGTAAATCCAGATGACAATTGGGTGAAGTCAGTCAAAAGCTTGGGGCATGGAAGAAGAACTGTGGAGTTTGGGAGTCAGCCATAAGTCAAGATGAAAGGACCTTCCCTTTGATACTTAATGTTGACCTACAAGATTAAGACTGTATTACCTAGGGGTGGGAGACCTTTATACTGTGTGCCCCTTAAGGATGATTGCTCCCTAAGGATAATTGTGTTAAGGGTAATTGGAAGCTAGACTCCACTCAAGATGAAAGAAGACTTTAGATGGGTACTTTATATTGATTGATTCAGATTGTGACTTATTGAATGAATGTGACTTATTGAATTTTGCTTCAGGCTACGTGACCACTTTGGTAATAAGTTGTTATGTTATATTGTGGTTAATGTTTTACTTTGGTTTCTGTGAATGTTTTGCTTTATTCTATACTATGTGATCAGAACCTTAAAGTTATATACAGCAGCAGTCCTCAGGAGAGCTGCTTGTGCTTGACTTTACAACAATATTTAAGACTAATAATAATTTAATAATAAATTAATAATTTAAGACTAATAATAATAAGACTAATAAAAGTGATTTGTCTGTGTTATTTCATTTGAACCTGACAATACCCTCTAAAGTAAGCAATAAAAGTATTACTTTTCAATATTGTGGAGAAAGAAGCAGCCTCAGAGACAAATGGGTCACACCAAGTTAGAAAGCATCAGAGGTGGAATTAGAACAAAGGTCATTTTCACTGTTGAATCATATGAACCTAGGATATTGTTTTCATTTTTGTGTCCCTACAAACGTAGTTCAGAAATTGGTACATAGTCACTATTTAACATGTGACTGATGAATACAACTCTTAACTCAAATGCACACATTCTGTCTTTACCCTACTCTATTGCTTATAAGTAACATTAATTTGACCAAATAGATGTTACAGTGGATGGAGTACCAGGTCTGGAGTCAGGAAGATTGATCTTTCTGACTTCAAATCTGGCCCCAGACACTAGCTGCATGGACAAGTCACTTAGCCCTGTTTGCCTCAATTCCCTATTCATAAAATAAGCTGGAAAGGGAAGTGGTAAACCACTACAGTAACTTTTCCAAGAAAACCTCAAATGGGGTTATAAAGTGTCATACATAACAGAAAAATTATTGAATACAATATTTATGTAGTACTTAAAATTTTGAAAATTGCATTGCATTATCTCATTTCATATTCAAAATAACACCATTAAGGAAGAAATACATTTATGAATAACTCCATTTCTCAGACAGTTTTCTGGGGCTTTAAGGGAATTGTTCATGGTAACATAGCAAATAAATGTAAAATATAGGATTTGAACTCACCTCTTCAAATCCCACAATCCATTGACTGTAACACAGAACCTTGGGCATATGGGGTGTATTACTTCAAATTGAATCTAAATCCAAAAGGCTCATCATGGTCTCCCCATGGAATATTAGATTGGGAAAAATGCCTCCTTTGAGGTAGTTAACTGTCAGAAATGGTGGAAATTGAGAAGGCTAAAGGGAAACATTAGGATTACAACTCAGGAAAGCTCTAAGCACAGCTCAGCTTGACTGCTGGGGAATGAGTCTATGACAGCCTAAAGAGATGTCTAGGGAAATAAGTTTATTGATTCTAAAAGTCAAAGAGGCAAGTAGTAGAGAAAGCTTTGAGAAACCCAGCAAAAGGTGGAGCAATGAAAATGCACTGATTTCTCCACCAAAAGTAGAGAGTACATAAAATAAGGGAGAGGAGATCCAGGAAAGTCATCTAATGAATTTCTAGAAAATAAGGATTCTTCCATGATAAATCTGTTTTTGTCTATGTCTGTGTGTCCAGAGATACTTTTTTTTTCTTTTAGTTTTATTGGATCTTTTAAAGATATGTGTCCTGGTGTTAATGTAGTATCTTCACCATTTTCTCTTCCTGCAACAAAGCACAAAGTAAAAGAAAATCTAGCAGAAAGAGCCATTTATCAGTCTTACTGTAATGGGCTTAGAGGTAGAAAAGAAAGATTTTTTTCCCCTGAATACAATCTTATTTGAATTAAGGATTCTTTTAAATCAGTACTAAACATTTATAAAACCTAATATTAGAAAGATTAGTAGAATTCATGTCCTCACACATGAAAAATATGGGGAAGAGAGAGTTCTGCATAATAACTTTAGTTAAAGATTAATTTGGAAGCATTAAAGTATCACATAGATATTGATAAATTTGTAAGTCAATCAACAAGCATTAAATAAGGCCCTACTATAAGTCAGAAAGTTTGCTACATGTTGGGGAAACAGAACAAAAAGAAGACATAGTTTCTGACCTTAAGATGTCAAAAACTCATGAATTCTGTCAAGAAATATATCATATATACACACATACACAGAATATGTAGAAAATAAGTAAAAGATTGTTGGATATTTTTTAAGGGGTGGATATTTCAACTAACAGCTGGAGAGGTGATATTCACAGTATTCACACCCATTGCTCGCACCATTCATAAAGAAAGTGTCATTTGAGCAAAGCTTTGAAGTAACTGGGGATCCAAGGCATAGAGTAACACCAGTGCAAAGGTACATAGACTTGAGATAGAAAACTATGTGCAAGGAATAGCAGAAAGATCAGATTGACTAAATGGTAGAAGGAGCTAGGTGACACAGTGGATGCATGACTGTGCCCAAGGCAAAATTACCTGAGTTCATATACATCCCTAGACACTTAATATCTGTGTGACTCTGGGGGTGTTACAGTTTCCTCAATGGTAGAATGGAACTAATAATTACCACTACACCCTAAATCAAATTATAGAACATTTTTATCTATTTAGTATTTTATTTTCCCTAGTTACAAGGGAAAATAATTTTTAACATTAATTTTTAAAACTTTGAATGCCAGATTCTCTCCCTTTCTCCTTCCCCACCTCCTCCCTCACTGAGAAAGCAAATAATTCAATATAGGTTATACCTGTTCAATCATGCAAAACAAATTGTGGTATGTGATTATGGTGGAATACTATTGTGCTGAAAGAAATGATGAGCAAAATGCTCTCAGAAAAACCAAGATAACATTTAAAACACTTAGCATGGGGCCTGGCACATAATAGGACCTTAAAAAATGCTTGTTTCCTTCTTTCCAGTAGAATGAAGAAATGGAAAAAAAAATACATAATATGAATAGCAAGGTAGGTTGGAGCCAGGTTATGAAGAGCTTTAGGGAATCATTATGATTTTTTTTGTTTTGTTTTATTTTGTTTTGTTTGTTTGTTTTTTAGTTGGGGAATGATGTGATACAATTCATACTTTTGGAACTCTACTTTGGCAAGAGTAAAGCCAAGCAAAAGCAGCTCTCCTGGGGACTGCTGCTGTGAATAACTTTAAGGTTCTGATCATATAGTATAATGAACTCTCTATTGATTCAACAGCAAAACATTCACAAAACCAAAGTACAATATTCACAATGAAATAACATAACCACTTTTTACTAAAGTGGCCACATAGTCTTAAACAAAAGATATCATTCAGTAAGTCCTTAACTCAATCATCCTTAAGGGGTACAAAGTACAAAAGTCTCCCACCCCTAGGTCACTCTATCTTAATCTTGTCAGCCAGAAATTCTTCTTTCATCCTGATTGGAGAATGGTTTCCAATCATTCTTAACTCAGTCTTCTTTAAGGAATAATCATCCTTATGGGGTACAAAGTAGAAAGACCAAAGGTTTCCCAACTCTAGGTCTCAATGTCTTAATCTCATCAGCCAGCACTAAGGCCCCAAATAAAAGTAATTTCATCTTGACTGGAGGCTAACTCCCAAACCCCATGATTCCTTTTCCATGCTCCCAGCTCTTACCTGAATTCACCCAACTGTCACCTGGATTCACAGGTAGGCAGCTCCCAGCTCCTGTTCCAGATCCTGTTCCAGCTCCCATTCCAGTTCCTGTTCCAGCTCCTGCTCCATCTACACAGATCAAACTTAGCAGAGTTACAACAATATTCGCACCCATTGCTGGCACTATCATCAATTCACTTTCTGCCTTGGAAATCAACACAGACCAACAGACAGAGCCTCTGTCTGAAAAATTAACAGAAATCATTAGTAAAGTCCCAGGACTTCTAAAAACATCAGTAAACCCTGCTTCAGAACTTCCATAAACCGACATGAGGAAAGACCTCTTTCAGGGCTTCTGAACAAACAGTAAGGTCCCAGGGCTTCTTTAACAAAAACAGCATCCTCTGTCAGCAGACAGGTCAGACAAAGTAACAACAATACAGACAGAACAGATAGAATGCCATCACCACAGGCATTCTTCCTCCCAGTTCTGCTAAGTTCCAGCTTGTGCTTTAACTTTAACATCTTCTGCTCCTTCCTGGTTCCACCTTTCTTCTTACATCCTTCCTGTTCTGGTCTTTGGCAAGTTCCTCCCACTGTGGGCTTCATAGGTTCTGTCTCTAACAAAGGCTTGATATAATCACAGACAAGGCTCAAAGTCACTTAAATAACTAAAACAAGGAGTTAAGTATGATTTTGCTTGCCATTACAGCAAGTGGGATGACCATGTGAGTAAAGGAATGAGGTTGCAAGCAAAAGATGTTTGGGAGATAAAAGCAGTAGGAGTTAACATGATCATTTCTGTGGGTTGAAGGAAAATGAAGAAAGGAGGATTCCTATAAGGTTCTAAATTTGAGTGACAAGATTTGGAAAAAAAAACTTGGAAGTTTGGTAGAGAAGATAAAGATTTATTTGGAGTTTGATGAGATTGAGATGGCTATGGGATAATGAAGAATTTGATTATACAAGGAGTTCCTTTATATACAGATAAATGAGATATCTGGATTCTACTTTAAAACCTTTTAAAAATATGTGGGTTGCATCAGTTTGAATAATTTTATCAGCTAGAAGTGTAGAACATGAATTTGCATTGCAAAATGTGATAGATAATAGTGAATATAATTTGTATCTCCTAATGGGGAAATGAAACTTTCTTTGCATTTATTGAGATAATATAATATCTGTGCAAAAGGGTGGGAAATTGGAATGGAACTAGGTCTTTTCTCCTCTTGGTGTAAAGGGAAAAAGGTAATCTTCAGTCTGACTAGAGAGAAATGTGACCCTGACCACATATCACAAAAGATGAAGTCTTGTTAGGAAATTATTTTAAAAAGTGAGCACAGAAAAAATGATTTATTATGGTTTTCTGATATGATTTTACATATTATTATTAATTATATTTTAGTCAAGGCCATTTCACTTGAAAATTTCCTCATGTTCTGGATTTATCCCTCTTAAGGAAAAAAAAAAAACTTGAGAGGATTTCATGATATAATAAATTAACCTGTGATTTCATTCATGAATTCCTCATGAATAACTTTACTCTCCCAATGTAAACATGCTCATTCTTTACTACTCATGCTTTTAGAGATTAATCTGTCTCACTGAGACATCAAGTGACTTGCTCAGGGTCACACAGCTACTGTGTTAGAGGCAAGACATGAAACCCTGACTTCTTAAATCAGAGACCAACTCTCTATATATTATGACATGTAAATATTACTTTACAGTTTACGTGCAAGGGTGGCCAGGTAGCACAGTGAGTAAGAGCACCGGCTCCAGTGTCGGGATGACCTGGAGATCTAATCCCAGGCTCAGACACTTAGCACCCACCCAGAAACACCTGGCTGTGTAACCTTGAGCAAGTTACTTAACCCCAATTTCTTAGGGAAAGCCAGGTGGCTCAGTGAGTAAGAGCACCGGCTCCAGTGTTGGTATGACCTGGAGATCAAATACCAGGCTCAGACACTCATCACCATACCCACAAATAACTGGCCGTGCAACCTTGAGCAAGTTACTTAACCCCAATTGCTTAAAAAAAACAGTTTACATGCAAAAGGTACTTTATCTCTGCAAAGAAAAGAGGAAAATGTGGTATGTTTTTATGTACTGGTAGAGCCAGCAAGAAGAGACAAAGAATGATGACTGGAACAACAGCACCAGTACAGGCATTTACCTTAGTAGAGAGATGGAGAAATTCACTCTCCTGAGGCAGGAGCAAAATTGTGGAGAGGTTTCATACAGGGCCAGGAAGGTTGGGGGCAGCCATTCTGAATAGGGTAATGAAGGCTCCATCAAGGTCTTCAAGGACAGAGTTGAATATAGATAACATGAAATAATACTTGCAAGCAAATTCAAATAGCATTTATTTGAGTGCCTTGCTTTGGTCTACTACTGTGAAATAATTACTACTATATACAAGGTGCTGTAATGGGATCTAGGGATTCAAAGGTGGAGACAGCTGATGTATAGCAGCAAAACCACTGGATTCTGAGTCACTGGGATTAAATCTTACAACACAGATCTGATCATGTCACTCCCCCCTACTCCATAAACTTCACTGGTTCTCTATTGCCTCCAAGAGCAAATACGAAATGCTCTGTTTGGCCTTCATATCCCTTAGGCCCAAACGACCTTTCCAGGTTTCTCATATCTCACTCCCCGGTACATATTCTTCAATCCAATGACACTGAAGAGAGAGAGTGAGAGAGAGTAAGTCAAAGGGAATTTCTAGGTTTCTACAGTAGGTCTGTTATTGGAAAGGAGCACCAAGGAATGAGTGACAAAGACATTTTGTCAGGAAGAGTAAAAAAATATAAAATAGTGGTGACCAGAAGAGGAAAAGTAGTAGATTGAAATAAGCTTCAGGATGGGAATTTTTTGTTTCTGAAAAGATACCTTTGGCTCTGCAGTGCTATTAGGTTAGATAGGAGCTTAGAGGATAGGAAGTAGAGGGTTTTTTTTTTATTCCTTGGACTAGCTCTTGGTTTTTAAGGTGAAAGCACAGAATTAAAAGAGTTCTTCAGATTTCTTTTAAAAATTTCCCTTTATCTAAGCATTTATTTTCTCTCCCCCAATTGAACAATTAAAAAAGAAAAAGAAAACCCTCATGATAAATATGCATAGTTAAGCAAAACAAATCCCCACAGTGGCTATATCCAAAATGTGTCTCATTCTGTATTTTGAGCCCATTATATCATAAGTGAAGTATATCATACTTTTAACATGGGTCCTCTGGTATGTCATTTGTCATTGCCAAGCATTCCTAATTTCTCATAAATTTTTAAAGTTTATAATGTTATTGCCATTGTGTATATATATAGTTTTCCTCACTTCACACTGTTCAGATTTTCTTCAAGTTATCCAGTTGAATTCAAGAGGATATAAAAGAAGTTAGACATCCAGTGAAGACCTTCTATCTAAGAATAAAGATTATATATGTGATCAGAATTTGGTCCTTTTTATATCAGGCACTTTACCATGATGATGAGGACACAGATAGAAAAGCTAAACAAATAAAAAATGTAATTTTTTTCTCTCTTATGACTTAGGGACATGTACTAGATTACTTAACTTTTGTTTATGCCACCAAAATGTGACTTCTTTTTTGAGGGAAGTCTTGTAATAAAATAAGGGGGAATACATTATAAGAAAGCATTCAAGAGGTAGTCCTTCTAGCACAAGATAGGACAGTCCAGGAAAGTCTGTGTAAAATAAAGTAAAATAAAATTGACACTGGGAATGATTATGTTTTGCTATATGTTAGATAAATTTCTTCAGGAAAAAAAAGCATCCTTTAGTTAACAGTGCTCAAGGTGACTTTGTCCAATCAGAATTTAAATAAGAAACGTCTTATCAACAGTGTAGCTGAATGTGTAAGAAAATAACATCCGTGACTCCTGAAGGAGAGAACATGAGAGACAGACAGACAGAGAGAGAGAGGCAGAGAGAGAGACAGAGACAGAGACAGAGAGAGAGAGAGAGAGAGAGAGAGAGAGAGAGAGAGAGAGAGAGATTGAGGTTTGTTTATAGTAAGGGCTTGTAAAGCCTGGCACAGTTTTCCCAAAGAAATTACTGTAATTTCAATTCAAACTGGAGCATTATTCTGGGCTCCATAAGCACATTTTCTATCTCTTAGATCAACTGAGACAACCAAGTCAAATGCATTTAATCATTTACTTGTCCAGGTTCAATATTTGTCAATTGGTGAGGTTGCTCTGATTCCAGGGGTAGAATCGCTTCTTGAAGAAACCAGATAATATTGTTTTTATAATACAGTCATAGAGACATAGAATGGGCTTGGGAATAGTGGCAAGAAGCCACATAGCATACAAATAGCTTATATTTCACTTCGAATCAAAAGGACCTAGACTTAAATTCTGTCTCCTACACTTTGCTCTTTGACTTAGGGCAAGTCATTTTACCTCTATACACTTTAGTTTCTTCACCTATAAAATTAACATAATTATCTGTAGTGCTTCATTTGCCAATTGTTGACATGCTTAAATGAGTGTATGTATGCATATATGTAAGTGTATATATACATCTTATATATAATATAAATAAATACAAGTATCATGTTTCTGTGGTTAAATTTATAGTCATGCAGACTTGGCAGCTTGATAAGTAGCCCAAAGAATTTATATCTTTAATTCAAATAAATAGGGAAGTTTGAGGCTTAGGTCTTCCACTTGCTAACCTTGAGATCTTGTGCCAGGTACTTTAATTCTCTGAGACTCAAGTTTCTTATCTGTAAAATGAAGAAAATTATATTTTCATTACTTCCCCCATGATTTTTGTTGGAGTTTTAATCATATGAAATCTTACAGAGACATGGGTTAGTTTTATATTTAAAGGATTTATAATTGCTATAAGCAGTCATTTAATCAAAGCATTTTGTAGCTCCTTTCTTCATAGTAGATGGCAAACAACAGAATTCAAAATTCATTAACTTGCTGCATTAAAGATGCTTTGTATCAAGGATAAAGTTGGTCATGGTAAAACCACACCTGGCACACTCAGTTCAATTTAGGTAAAAGGTTGAGTGAAGTTGCTGGATAGCCAGAGGATATTCAGAGGAGGTTGACAAGAATGGAGAAATACCTGGAAGCCATTCCATGTGAGATTTAATTTCATGGTGAAAAGTCTAGAAAAATAGGGTGAAGTCATACTGTGAGCAGTTCTAAATGCCAAAAAGAACAGGAGTTTTATGCATCTGTGTGTATATGCTTAGCTATAACTATGCTATTTATGTTCATACCATAAATACATATACACATGAAGGTAAATCATATACTATATAAATTAAATATGTATCTATTTTTACAATGTGTGTGAGTGTGTGTGTGTGGTATATGGTAATGAAATGAGAAGGGAGCAATTATGTATTAAGACTCTCCTATATGTGTGACACTGTGCTTAGCTCTTTACAAATATTTTGTGAATAACATTCGAAAATCAAAACAACACTGGAAAGTAAGTGCTCTTTTTATTCCATGAAACTGAGGCAGACAGTAGTTAAGTGACTCATCCAGGGTCACATATCAATAAATTATCTAAGACCAAATTTGAATCCAACTCTTTCTGACTCCAGGTCAACTGTTCTATTCTCTGGGACAGTTAGTTGAATAGTATACCTTCATACATGTGTAGATGGAGGTAGCTGGTGACATAGTAAGTAAAGCACTACCACTAAAGTTAGGAAGACTGGAGTGCAAATCCATCCCTAGCCACATACTAGCTATGTGACCCTGGGAAAGTCACCTAACCTTCATCTGCCTTTCTTTCCTAATCTGTAACATAGGAACGATTGTAGTATGTTCCTCATAAGGTTGTTTCCAGGATCAAATGACATAATATTACTAAATCACTGAGCACAATGGTTGGCACTATACTAATATGTATTCCCTATCCTCTGTGTACTTGTATATATACACGTATATGTATAAGTGTGTGTGTGCATATACACACATATACTTTTTGAAAAAAAAATAGGTTAAGGTGACCTTTGCCCCAGGAGGCCTATAAGAAAAATAGCTTTCTCTGAAACTATTTTAAATAGTTCTCTTTAAGAATTTGTGTGTGGGATGTTACCTAAAGAAGATTTGGTTGGTTAATCTAATTAAAACTTAGCTGACATATATGTCAGAAAAGTTCACCCTGAGTTGACTAAATTAGCCAGAGAACTAGTATTTCTCAGAGTTAGAGCTCATTAGAAATGTTGCCTATAGTAATAACCATAATCTATGAGGTTTCTAATATCAGAGTCTTAGAACAATAGCTTTGGCATAATAATCTTTCATTGTAGTTTCATTATGTTTAAAAGAAGCTTAAGATGACATTTTCCCATGAGGATTCTGAGTCTGTTAGTGCATGGTAACTAAGTTAACTAACTGTCACTGTTCTCTAAATTTTCTCTTCTTCAGTCCTTCTCCATAAACTTGTAAATGGTTATCAGTTTGTCACAAAAGAGACTGGATAAACAAATGTATATTTATCACCATGACTGAAAACTAGTTTCAGTTTATGTTAATTATTATATTTTTTCAAATCCATCTGATTCCACAAACATTGTCATATGTGTGTATATGTGTGTATGTTAAAGATAGTAAAATAGGGGATGGACATAGACCAGGCCCGGAAAAGTTTAGAATTCGCTGTTGCTTGTGTTATACAGGGGGATAGTGCAATTATACAGGTAAATATGATATGTTACATTGTGGTAAATACATAGAAGAGGCTGGAAAAGAATGTTTTTAAAGCCTCTGGGAAGAGAAAAGTCCCTTATAGTGAAGGTAACTAGGGAAAACTTCTTAAAGGAAGTGGTGCCTGAGTTGGGCCTTGAACATATATAAAATTCAACAAGTAGAGATATGGGAAGGAGATTCTGTTTTATTTTATTTTTAATTAGTTTAACTTTCATTTAAAAAATATGTTGAGTTCCAAATTCTCTCCCTCCTACACCTCCACCTTCCCTTGAGAGCTCAAGCAATATGATATTGATTATCCTGCAAAACATATTTTTGTATTAGACATGTTTGTATTAAAAAATAAAGCAACCTAATATTTCAGTGTGCACTCACAGTTCTTAAGTTCTTTGTCTGGAAAAAAGATAGCATTTTTCATCTAGTGTTCTTTGCAATTGTCTTGAGTCATTGTTTTGATCAGAGAACTAAGTCTTTCACAATTGTTCATTCTTTCAACATTTCTGTTTCTGTGTACAATGTCCACCTGGTTCTGCTGTCTTCACTTTGCATGAGTTTGTGAAAGAATTCTCAAGTTCTTTTCTGAAACTATCATGCACATCATTCTTGTAGCACAATAGTGTTCAAGTACAATCATATACCACCACTAGTTCAACCATTCCCCGACAGATGGGAATCCCCTCAATTTCTTTGCTACCACAGAAAGAGCTGTTATAAATATTGTTGTATAAATAATTAAATAATCTCTTTAGGATGTATGCCTAGTAGTGGCATTGCTGGATCAAAGGGTATGCAGAGTTTTATAATCCTGTGGATATAGTTCCAAATTGTTCTCCAGAATGTTTGGACCAGTTCCCAACTTCACCCAGAATACATTAGTGTCCCAAGTTTCAACATCTCCAGAAATTATAATTTTGCTTTTCTGTTGTGTTATCCAATCTGATAGTTGTGAGGTGGTTCCTAAGAGTTGTTTTAATTTTCATTTCTTTAATCAATAATGATTTAGAGCATTGTTTTTCATGAAACTGTTGATGGCTTTGATATCTTCTGAAAACTACTTCATCATTTCCTTTGACTACCAATTGAGGAATGGTTCTTTTTTTTTTTTTCAATTAATTTACCTCACTTACCTATAGATCTGAGAAATGAAGCTTTTAGCAGAGAAACTTGCTGTCACCAATTGTTTCCTATTTCTTGTTGCCTTCTAGTTTTGACTGCATTAGTTTGGTTTCTGTAAAAACTTTTAATTTCATGTAATCAAAATCATTCATGTCCTATGATCTTCTATATCTCATATTCGGTCATAAAATCTTCCCATAGATTTGACATATACTCTTTTCTCCCCTAATTTACTTATAATATCACTTTTTTAGATTTAAATAATTTATTCATTTTGATCTTATCTTTATATACAGTGTGAGATGTTGATCAATGTCTAGATTTTTGCCAAATTGTTTCACAGTTTTTCCAGCAATTTTTTGACAAATGAAGATTTCTTGCTCCCAAAAACTGGATCTTTGAATTTATCCCACTAGTTTACATGTTCATTTACTACTGTGTTTTAGGTACTTAATCTGTGCCATTGGTCCTCCATTCTATTTCTTACCCAATAAGAGATTATTATGGTTACTGCTTCACTTTAAAAAAAAAATCAGTTTTCTTAACACTGTTGAACATTTTTTTTCCTTCCAGGTGAATTTTGCTCTTATAGCATTAGAAAATAATTTTTTGGCAGTTTGATTTATATGGAACAGAATAAGTAATTTATTTTAGGTAGTATTGTCATTTTATTATATTGACTTGGCCTATCCATGAGCACTGGATATTTTTCCAATTGGTAAGGTCTGATTTTATTTGCATGGAAAGGGTTGTGTAATTGTATTCATATAGTCCCTGGGTTTGTCTTGGCAGGTAAACTCCCAAGTATCATATTTTTTCTACAGTTATTTTAAGTGGAATTTCTCTGTCTCTTGCTGCTGGAATTTGTTAGGAATATATGGAAAGACTGATGGTTTATGTAGATTTATTTCATATTTTGCAACTTTCTTAAAGTTGTTAGTTCTTTCAACTAGTTGTTTTATTGGTGTTGTTTTGTTTTTGTTTTAAGTTTGCTTTGGTTTTTTTTTTTTTTGGAAAGTTTGGGAGATAAGAGGTATTAGTCTGCTTACCAAACTGATTGTCTACAGAGCCATTGTGCTGACCTCATTGGTTGCCTGTGAAACCTGAACAGTACTCTAGTGCCATGCCAGGAAAATGGATCACTTCTATTTGAATTGTCTTAGGAAGATTCTGAAGATCAACTGGCAAGATAAGGTACCAGACACTGAGGTCATTTCTTCTCTCTCTCTCTCTCTCTCTCTCTCTCTCTCTCTCTCTCTCTCTCTTGCTTTTTGGAGGGCAATTGGGGTTAAGTGATTTGCCCAAGGTCACACGGTTAGTAAGTGTTAAGTGTCTGAGGCCGCATTTGAACTCAGGTCCTCCTGACTCCAGGCTCAGTGCTCTATTCACTGCACCACTTTGCTGCCCCTCAGGTCATTTCTAAAGCTAAACTGCCAAGCTTTAAAACTTGACTGTAGAGAGTACACTCCAATGGGATGGACAGTTTGTTTGAATGACAAACATGCATTTACTTAAAACACTATTTTATGGAGAACACTAGGCAAGTGCTCAAATAGAAGTCAGAAGAAGTAATACAAGGACACTCTCAAGACCTCGCTGAATAGCTTTGGAATAGATTATGTAATATGGGAGACACTGGCATAGACAACCAGCATGGCATGTCTATATCAAACTAGGTGCTTGCTTTATGAACGAAGTAGAATTGCAGTAACTAAAAAGAAAATATGAGATCTGAAAATTTAGATATATCTTTTCTCTAAATGCTCATGTGGACTATTTGTAACAGAAATAGAACTGTAGTAGAACTTTTCAAACTAACATTAGTCTGATCAGCCACAGGCAGCCACACTGTCCCTTGATCGTAGCACAGTGTTGTCATTTTGGACCTCTTTAAGACTAAACAAGCAACCAAACAACCCTGGACAAATTGCTTATCTTCCCTGTTCTTCTGTTTCTATTGAGAATACTTTTGATTGGATTGCTTTAAATTATTTGTTTGTTGTATTCTGTTGCTGGATTTATTTAATTCAATAGTTGCTTTCTCTAGGGCAGTGTCTTTGGACATGGTTGTGTTTGCACTTATAGTGAAAACAGGAAGAATCAAGGAAAAAGTTTAATTTCCTGGCTTAGCAGCAAGTAAAGCAATGAATTCAGAGCAAGAGAAAACCTGCCAGAATTTCCTGCTTGACATTTGAACGAATTATGTTCAATGTAGGTAAAATATCACTAATTAGTAACATTGAAAAGTAAAATATTTCGTGGATACTAGTCTCTCAGTTCAATGCTTGAATAGTTGTAAGTTGCTGAATGTTGTCCTCATAATTCTGCAATGCACAATGTGATTGTGTATGTGTGAAAACACATTTGTGCATCTGTGTGTGTGCACCTTCCTTTTTCTATGTGGGAATAAAGTATTTATTCCAAATCCAATTTATATCTATACATTAGGTAACTTTTTTTACTTATTCTATTTCTGGGGAAATCCTATACTAGAGTCAAGAGTAGGATTATCCTCAAGAAGACAGGAAGGAGTAAAAAAATGAGTTCGAAAATTGGCAGGCAGACTTTGCATCAAGGAAAATTTAAACTTCCTTTTAAGAAACCTGGTACTGGACCACAAATAAGGACGATATAACCTGAAACATTATTTTTCCTGCTAGTCATTGAGTTAATCTATGTTAAAAAAAAAACCCTCCTCCTCTGTATGTTTAAAACTTTTATTTCTAGGGAATTTCAATCTGGTTAATACCGAGGTCTTTGAAAAGTTGGAAGTAAGAATTTTCAAATCTGAAAAATAAATGGTTTGTACTAAATGATCATAATGATTCCTTCCACCTCTAAAATTATGATGATGTTTATGATGTAGTAATATCTGTACAGTAGAACTGAAGTATCTTTGGCAAGTCATTCATATTTTATGAACCTCAGTCTCCTTATTTGTGAAATAGGGATAATGATGCTTGCACATCATAAAAGGCTCATAAGAAAATAGCCATTTAGATCAGAAAATGACATTATTAAGATCCATCAAGCATTTATTTAGTGTCTTCTATGAGTCTAGCATTACGTTACAGGTAGGTGATATAAAGACTCTTTATCCACCAAAAATTCTACTGGAAAGAATTAGCATATTTCCAAAAAAAAATAAAGACAATATATTCAAAATGATTTGGGGTGTGATGAGAGTACTGTCAGCTGGAAAATTAAAGAAAGATCTTAGCTGAGCTGATTCTTGAAGGTAGATAGGGGTATTAAGAAATGGAGCTGAGGAGAAAAAGCATTTCACAATTTAATGAGAGAGTTTTTCAGAGACATTAGGTAGGGTATGTAATGGCATGTACAGTGACCAACAAATAACTTACATTGGCTGAAATATAGAGCAAATATGGTAGAGAAATATGAAACCAAACTAGGAAGATTGAGGCCAAATCATGAATGATTTTAAATATCAAGTACTGGAGTATATGTTTTATTATAGAGGTAGTAGGTAGACACTGAATCTTCTTGAATTAGGGAGGCTAAATATAATTTTGGAAATTGGATTGGAGAGAGGAGAGACTGGAGTTAAGGAGGCTAGTAAGGATGCTATAACCATAGTCCAGGGAGAGATGATGAGGGTTTGGGATAGGATGATAATTATTAAGAATAAAACACCGATAATGACCAACTAATTCTTCAGTGAAATAGGTAGATGAGACTTAATATATGATCTTGTGTTTATATATTTGCCTGAAGTATCACTTGAAGTTCTACAACTGTTTGAGCACTACTTTAAATTTAAGTTCTCCTCTCTGATCTAAAGGGGACCCTAGGTGCTTGATTCATTCTTCCAATCTGCACATTCAAGTTCCCCTACATAACAGAGGGGGAAATTTTAATTTAAAATTTTGATTAAACAGTTGTAGAATTCTAATTCTTATTCCAGATCATATATATATATATATATGATATACATATATCACAGTTTTATGGAGGTTATGTGCATATATAATTGCCCCCCTTCTGGGATTTATGTGTAACAACTGAAATGCACAGGGTCTTTACATAAGACAACTGTCTGGCAACTACCAAGGCTGACTACTTGCTGACCCAAAACACAGACTACTAGAGACATATTAAACCTTTATAAAGGCTGGAGAAGTAAGGAGGTCTCCATTTTTTGTTATTCAAAGACAAGTAAATGAAGAAACTACATTTTGCAGGCTTTCTGAAATCCTAGGGGAAGTGTGAGGCTTCAGACAATTTTCCTTGGAATGAACTCTGGTGAACACAGAAGGAAAAGAAAAAAAAATACAGGGGTCATACATGCCTCAGTTTTTATGCTTTCAGGAAACCATCAACTTTAGATAAGTCTTATAAAGTTGCTGAACACATAGTCAAATACTTATTTCTCTCCCATGTCAGCAAATGAAAAGAAAGCCTTTGTGTTCTGTGTAGTTAGATTTCTGGATGCCTGTGCGTCTTATGTATAGGTTCATGCATACATGTATACACATAAATTTACATATACATAAGCATGTGTACATATTCACATGTGTATTATGTCGATAGGAAATGATCTATCTTTACCTTCTTCCTTGAATATAGCTTAAAAGGAAATCCAAATAACAACAATTGGCATTTAAGTTAAAAAAATGCTTTATATACATTATCTTCTTTGGTCTTCACAACAGTCACATAAAGTAAATGGCACAGTAGTGTTATTCTGATTTATAGATGGCAAAATTGTGTCTAAGAAAGTTTATGTGACGTACCTATCATCACTCAGCTAGTAAATTCCAGTGAAGGATTTTAACTTGTCTGTCTAACTCTAAGTAACACATGTTACCTGCTCCTCCATTTTGGCTGCGCTGCAACATCTGTAATAGCTTTGTTTGTACATCTCCCTTGTGATGTCTGAATTAGCATTTATGTCTAGTTATGGCTTAGTGAGACCTCTTTCCCACTCTAGGTTTTGTTGCAACCCCATGGAGACAGCTTCTTGTCTTTCAAATCACACATGTAATATTGCTTAGTGCCTATGCAGATTTGGCAAGGTACTTTTAAGATTATTTCTGTAAGATATTCCAAATGCTCCTATGAGATAGGCCTATCTTAAATTTTTAAATGAGGAAATTATAGTAAAGAGAGGTTAAGGGATTTCTCAAAGTGACTTGGAAAATAAAAAAAAAATGTAGTTGAGATTAAGAATTTCTAAAGTTGCTCCCTCTGGCTATATTTCCCAACTCTCAGAATGGTGTGACTTTTGCAGGTATACTAAAAGCAAGAAAAAAGTGAATTATAAGTAGCCAACCAACTTCCAGCTAGAGGACTGAGTTGAAGGTAATCCCCAATTGAAAATATATGACATTTCTCCCCTTAATTTAATTCTGTCTCACCGAGTCATTCTAAATGGCCCAATCCTAGCTCCTGAAATAAACAAAGGAAAACGCCTAGAATCCCAAACTATTTTAGCCAGATCTAGTATCAAGAGATACTAGTTATTATAATGTAGGAGCACAGGACTAATATTTATGTAAAATGTAATGTTCTGAAAGATTTTCATGCTATTAAAAGATGTTTAATTTTGAAAATATATAAATAATATCAATAAGTCAAAAGACATTTATTAAGGACTTCTGATATGGGAGGGACTGTGCTAAATGCTGGTGATAGGAGATATAGAAGTTTTAGAAGATATAGCAGTTATAGAACAAGGATGAGGACTGAGAAAAGGATCAAAGATTTGGAAATTAATAGATCATTTCTAACTTCAGTGAGAGAAGTTTCAATTTAAAAAAAAATGAGATTGGAAGCTGCATTGCAAAAGGTTTATAAGAGAATAGGAAAATTGGAGGCATTTAGTATACAGATTACTCTGCCAAGGAGTTTAGTCAAGAAGAGGAATCATAGGATCATATATTTAGAAATAAAAGGGACCTTAACATGCCATCAAATCTGATGCCCTTACTCCTGTTGTAACAACAATAATGTGCATCCACACAGAGCTTAAGTGTTTGCCAAAATACTCCTTACAACTATGTTTTCAGGTAATGCAAACATTATTATCTCATTCTACTGGTGAGGAAACTGAAGTCTAGATAAATTAAACTATTTTCCTACATTCATTCAGTCAATTAATGTCTAAGGCAGTGCACAATCTCAAATCTCATGATTCAAAGTCCAGAATTATTTCCACTGTGCTTCCCTTTTATGGTACTAGGCTACAATATCATCTACATGTAGTTTAAGACTTTCATTCAACCAAATTTATACTAGAATTTTGTTAATAGCCAGTAACTTTATATTGATATTCAAAAGTGTTTTAGAAGTAACATTCACACCCCCCTTCATTCTTATCCCAGTACTGAAAGACAATCTCAGATATGGATTCTTATTATGTAAAGAGAATCACAAAAACCCAAATGGCATTAAGGTAGCAAAGATGATTTAGGTCTTGCTTGAGAAGAAAACAGTTGTGTGTGAGGTTTTTAATTTGTATGCATTATATTGCAATAAATTCATTTTGTGCAATTCTCCATGTCTCAGTCTTCAATTGCAGATACCACTAATAATTTGATTTTTGAAGAAATACATAATTATAGACCTTATTGATTGCCAGAGTAGCTGACACAAATATATATCTCATTAACTAAGTGATCCATTTCTCATAGCTTCCCATAGGAAAAAAGTAAACAAACAAACAAATTATCTCACCTTGCTGGTACTTTGTTACAAAAAGAACAAGAAATAAACATGGGATTAGAAAAATATATTTAATTATCTTATCCTACTAATATCTCTTTCTAAAACCCATCGCTATTTGGACAGTATTATACTAGCTGGACAAACACCTGGTTTTCCTGGTAATTGTCCTGTGCAAAATAAAGGGGTCAGTTTGAAAAGTTTAATTCCTAGGAGGCCAAAAAAGAACATTGAATCCTGATAGCAGCTGAGAGGGTATAGCAGAGTGCAAATCAAAGCCTGATTTGGCAAATGCATATGAGCACACTATCTTTTCATTCTGTTTGGTACTCAGGCTGAATTTTCACACATGAAAATGAAAACTTTGGTTAGATAAGTACATGTCCAACAGGAAGTACTAAGATTCCTTCCTGAGGAATTACATAAAGCAAGGTTAAAGAGAAGAAAGTTTATCAGCACTTTTTGAATTCCAATTCCAGTGAGTAAAAACATGAGATAAAAACTTGTCCTTTTACTCTCCCTTTTACTTAAAATAGCTCTACTCAAGGTTCTCAGATAACAAGAAGGCCAGTTTAGTTTAGAAAATAAATATTCTGGAAATAAATGGAAAAGAATGTCATTTATTATTTAAGTTCTCTTAGAAATAACCACTCCATATATGTACAATAAAAATCCATGTGAAAGGTAATCCACAGGGTGAGTTTAGCTTAAACTAGGATCTAAATGGATAAATCTTTTAACCTTCTCTGAGTCTCAGTTTCATTAAATATAAAATGAAGGGACTGGACTAGATGAGTCCTAAATTCTTTCCAAACCAAAACATTCTATGATTCCAAATAGCAACCCTCATAATTACTCAAAGTCAAACTAGAAAACTAGAATTTGAAATTTTAGATTTTAAGGAGAATAAAACCATATTTACTGATGTCATTGTATGTGTACATAACATATATATACATATATACACATATATGTGTGTATGTAATGTGTATAATCTTTAAATTAGATTTTCAGAATTTTTTTTATTGCTGTTAAAGGGACCACCATCCTTGGCATCACCTTTGACTCCACACTCTTATTCACTCTATATATCCAATCCATTGCCAAAATTTGACAAATTTCTACCTTCATAGCATCTCGTATATATGTTCTCTTATGTCCACTTACATAGCCACCACATTGGTTCAGGACCTCATTACCTCCTGCCTGAATTATATTAACAGCCTTCTGCTTGGTTGTCCTGTTTCAATTCCATTCTCCATTCCAACTCATTCTCCACTAATTTGCTGATGCAGCCATGTCATCCTCTCCTCCTCATTGAGCTTCAACAGATGCCCATTACTTCTTTGATCAAATATAATCTTCTCTGTTTGTCATTAAAAATTCTTTATTACTTGACTCAGTTCTACTTTTCTAGACATTTTACATTTAATTTCCCTCAAGGCTGTAATCCAGCTATTTACTTATAATTCCTTGAACAGGATAATCTATCTCTCAGCACTGTCCCTTGGCACTGGCTATTCTCCACAACTGAGATGCACTGTACCCTCACACAGGTCTGTTATTTTCCATTCCTTCTTTTAAAATTCAGTTCAAATTCTACCTTCTGTGGGAAGTCTTTCTTAGATTCCTCAACTTGTGATGCCTTTCTCTCTTAGATGACCATCTTTCTATCTTGTATGTTACATGTAACTAATTATCAATATGTCACCTTTCCCATTAGAATGTAAGTTCCTATTGGACAAGGACTGCTATTGCCTTTCTTTGTATGTCTACCATTTAGCACAGTGCCTGGAACATAGTAAGCATTTAATAAATACTTGTTGACTTAATATTTTCTAATTGTGTTTCCCCTTACACTGAGCCAAGGGGAAACAATATGACTCTATTCTTGTTGTATATCAATCTATTTCTTGATCTTTCTGAATAAAATTATTTCATTGTGGAACAGAAGTGCACTGAATTTGGTGTTAAAGAAACTGAGTTCAAATTCTAACACTTAATTTGCCACTGCAGTGACATTTGACAAATCCCTCAAATATTCTGTGTCTCAATTCACTCATCTGAAAAATGAAGGAATTAGATTTGATGACCGATAATCCTCCTTCTTATACTAAATCTATGATTCTATGGTATTCACATATCTGCAAATTGCAATAAAATCATATAGATCCTAGGGGATGCAGTTATATCATTAGCAGGATACAAAAAACATGAACTAGCAGGGGATATTTTAATCTTAACACAATCATAATAATACTATGCTGAAATTTCATTATGGTTTAGAATTCATTCTCCATGGTAATGCCAACCAAGCAAAATCTCTGGCAGATTCTTAGACTATTATCTCCATGTAATGCATATCTGTTGTCTTCAGGACAAAAGGACAAAAGCTAAGGAAAAAAGACTCACTATCTGAAACGTATTTCTTAAATTCTGAATTCTTTAGTCTTGGCAACCCATTGAAATGTATACAAAATGGCTTCCAATTTGAAATGCTCTGTTTATATAGGCCAGCAACTTGGTTGGGATGCCTTTACCAGTAGGAGTCAGCAGGACTCTCCTCTTCCACTAGGACCACACAGGGAATTAGCAGCCGTTGACTGAGAATATATACTCCAACTGAATTAAGAAACATGCTTTGCTGAAACAGATGATGATCAGACAGAAGATCAGCCTTATGGCTCCTTGAATATGAGCTTCCTACTTTCCCAGTATTCTATGGATATAGACTCTTGATCAGTGAAAGTTCTGATCCTCCCATATTTTGGTTATTGTTTCTTTGCAGTTTTCAGGTTGTAGATCAGGATGACCTTCATTTAACATGTGGTCTCCTTGCTTCCCCTCAAGCCAAGCTCTCTTTCCCCCAAGTGAGGATTGTCTTTTGACTCCTGGGGATTTGCCAAATTATTGGAACATGACCACCTGCATTTGTCCATATGTTAGATCAAAAAAGTATTTTTGAGAAACTCAATATTTATTATATACTGTGGTGTTCAAATTAAATAGGACAAAGGCAAATAATGAAATGTATTGGCATTCAATAAATCTTACAACTTTTTTACATTTAAGAAATAACTTTTTAATAAGAAACTTGTTCTCCTTTTACTACAGTCATTTGTGTTGCACAATTTTTCTGAGTTCACAAGAACTTGACATATATTCCATAATTCTTCAACATAAAACCACATGTAACATTGCTTATTAAGTGCAATTTTGATGAACTCTGTTTTTTTGAGGTTTCTCTTTATATTAACCCATAGAGTTTCAATGGATAATCTCCAAGCCATTGAAGCATATTTATCTACATCTTTTAGATACTTATATTAAACATGTTTAATGTGTAGCAAGGTCCAAGCCATTCCATTTCCATTTAACAATTTCGCTAACTGGAATTTCTCAGAATGTCACTATGATTATGAAAGTTCATCAATAACTCAAAAAAAAAAACAAGAATGCTAGGCCTAATAGAAGCAAAAATATATTTAAAATATTTTAATGGAATTTTGATGAAATCTTATAAGATTACCATATCCTAAAGAATGAGTAGGATTTCTTCTAACATCAGTGTTTCTATACTTTGAAGGAAAAATGTTAGTTTTATCAGTTAAACAAAACTTTAAACAATATTCAACACCAGTCTTTGTATTGTCTTATAACTGATAAGAAATTATTGATTACAAGTTAATAATGGTTTAGTTTGGGGGTATTTTTGCTATTTTTTTTTGCTATTCTTCCAACTTTAAGAAGTCTGCATCACTCTGCAGATGAATGAATAAGAACCATCTAAGTCTCTGAAGGTCTTTACTTTCTAAGGATTAATTATATTGTTTTGCAGAAAAACAATGGTGTTTTTCTTTTTTTTATGACACTTTCCATTGAACTTTAATATGATTGACCCTGGTCCATCTCTGTCCTGTATATTCCTAGGGAAAAAATGTTATTGATAGTTTCCAGTGCATGAATGAATGGATGGATGGATGGATGGATGAAAATCAGTCATGGGTTTGGCATTCATCTCTTTAAAGGCAATGCTGTATTGTAAATACAATGATGAGTCTTGGTTTGGATGCCATGTCTCACTTTTATTTGCTGTGTGATAATGGTCAAATAGTTTATACTCTTTGAGACTCATTTTATTTTCATCTGTAAAATGGGGGAAATAATACATCAATATCTGTTTCACATGGTTATGATAATACTTGTAACAAAAGGTAGACTATGTAAATTGAGTTGCTAATCTTAAGTGCTATATAAGTGGTGATTGTATTTTTTGCGATTATCTCTACAAGTATCAGTGTAGCCTTGATATCATATTTACCTTCTATTTAATGAACACCTAGCTACCTCCAAAGTCTTAACTTTACCAGTCCTGAACTTAATACATCTGAGTGTGTCAAAGACCTCACAATGTGCTTGCTGACTTCCTGTTACTCTTTTAAATTCATGGAAGATTATATAGGCACCACATATATGAAGATGGGCAGATAATTGTTTCTGTTCTCAAGTGAAGGAAGAAGCCAGAATCTTGAAACTTTAATGAACTTGACTTTGGTTTCTGAAGCAATTCTAGAATGTATTATTCAAAGTATTCAAAGTCATAAGACTTTGGAAGAGGAAATGGTCATCAATAAAAGTCATCATGGCTTCATAAAATACTCCATACCAGAACTAATTTATTTCTTTTTTTATTTATTACTTCATTTTCCCCAGTTACATGTAAAAATAATTTTTAACATTTGTTTCTAAAACTTTGAGTTGTAAATTCTTTCCCTTCCTCCTTCCACAGCCCCCATTCTCATTGAGAATGTAAGCAATCCAATATAGGTTAAATATATGAAGTCAGGCATATTATTCACAAAGCAGGCATTTTGTGAAAGAAAACAGATTGAAAAAACTCAAGTAAAATAAAGTGAAAAAGTATACTTCAATCTGTACTTAGAAACCAGCCGTTCTTTGTCTGGGGATGTATGACATTTTTCATCAGAAGTCATTCTTAGTTGTCAGGAATCATTGCATTGCTAAGAATAGCTAAGTAATTCACAGCTGATCATCTTACAATATTGCTATTCCTTCATACACAGTACATTTCCTTTTGCATCAGCTCATGTAAGTCTTTCCAGTATTTTTCTGAGAGCATCCTGGTCACCATTTCTTATACCACAATAGTATTCTATCATAATAACATAACACAATTTATTAGGCATTCCCCAATTGGTGGGTATACCCTCAATTCCCAATTCTCTGCCACCAGAAAAGAGCTGCTATAAATATTTTTGTACATAGAGGTCTTTTTTGTTTGTTTCTTTTTGATCCCTTTTGGGATATAGCTCTAGTAGGGGTATTGCTAGGTCAAAGGGTATGCCCTTTAGGCATATCTCCAAATTGCTCTACAAAATGGTTGAATCAGTTCACAACTTCATCAACCAGGTATTAATGTCCAACTTTTCCTACATCCCCTCCACCAGTTTTCTTTTTCATTTCATTTTTATAAGCCATAGAGGACTCTGATTATTTCATCTAAATACTATTCATATCTTTTTATCATTTATCAGTTGGGGAATGGCTGTCATTTTATATAAAATTAACTCAGTTTTCTATTTTTGAGAAATAAGGCCCTTAGAGAAACTTGCTTCATTTTTTTTTCACAATCATTATTTCTAAATGCATTTCACTTCATCCTGTTCCCGCTTTTGTTCTTTCTCCTTTCATCCTGTTCTTCCTCAACAGTGTTTTTTTTCTGACTACCTCCTCTCCCAATCTGCCCTCTTTTCAATCACCCTCCCTTCTTTTATATAACCCTTTCTCTCCTGGTTTCCAGTAGGCCAAAAGAGATTTCTATAAACAATTGAGTGTTTATGTTATTCCTCCATGGAGCCAATTATGATGAGAATTTCTTTACTCACTCATCCTAAATCCCCCATCTTTCCCTCCACTACAAAAAATGTTTTCTTCTCCCTTTTTATGTAAGATAATTTACCACATTCTACCTCTCCCTTTCACTTTCTCACAGTATATACCTCTCTCAACCCTTAGTTTTATTGTTTTATATATAATCCTTTCATATTCTACTCACATTTGTGCCCTGTGTCTATATATGCTACTGCTAACAATCCTAATAATGAGAAAGTTCTTATGAATCATAAGAACTATCTTCCCATGTAGTCATGTAAACAGTTCAAATGTATTAATTCCTTTATGATTTCCCTTGCCTGCTTACCTTTTTATGCTTCTCTTGAGTCTTTTATTTGAAAGTAATATTTTCTATTCAACTCTGGTCTTTTCATCAAGAATGTTTGAAAATCCTCTGTTTCATTGAATAGCCATTTTTCCCTGGAAAGATTATACTCAGTTTTGCTGGGCAGGATATTCTTGGTTGTCATGCTAGCTCCTTTGCCTTCTGGAATATCATATGCCAAACCCTCCCATTTTTTAATGTAGAAGCTGCTGAATCTTTTGTTATCCTGACTATGACTCCATGGTTCTTGAATTGTTTGTTTCTGGCTGCTTGCAATATTTTCTCATTGATCTGAGAGTGCTGGAATTTGGCTTTAACATTCCTTGGAGTTTTCATTTTGACATCTCTTTCAGGAAATGTTTGGTGGGTTCTTTCTATTTCTGCTTTATTCTCTGATTCAGGAATATCAGGGAAATTTTCCTTGGTAATTTCTTGAAAGATAAGATCTAAACTGAATTTGTTTTTCATCATAGATTTCAGATAGTTCAATAATTTTTAAATTCTCTCTCCTAGATCTATTTACAAGGTTTAGTTGTTTTTTTCCATTAGATATTATACATTGTCTTCTATTTTTTCATCCTTGTTTGTTTTCTGTTTGTTTGTTTGTGTCTTGATTTCTCATGAAGTCATTAGCTTCCATTTGTTCAGGTTTAATTTTTAAGGAATAATTTTCTTCAGTGAACTTTTTACTTTCTTTTACATTTGGTCAATTCTACTTTTTAAGGAGTTGTTTTCTTCAGTGAATTTTTATCCCTCTTTTTTCCCATTTGAATAAATTTGCTTTTTAAGGCATACTTCTCCTCATTGGTTTTTTGGACTCCTTTTGGCCTAGTCTGTTTTTTTCAGGTGCTATTTTATTCAGTATTTTTGTGTCTCCTTTGCCTAACTGTTGACTTTTTTTTCATTATTTTTCTTGCATCACTTTTATTTCTCTTCCCAACTTTTCTTCTCTCTCTCTAATTTGATTTTCAAAATTCTTTTTGAACTCTTATATGACCTCAGACTAATTCATATTTTTTCTTATAGGCTTTGGATGTAGGAGTTTTGACTTGGTTGTCTTCTTCAGAGTATGTGTTTTCATCTTTCTTGGCACTACAGTAACTTTCTATGATTAGATTTTTTTTCATTGTTTGCTCATTTTCCTAGCCTATTATTTCACTTTTAACTCTATGCTAAATGGGACTCTGCAGCACACACTGTCGCAAGCTTCCAAGGTTTTGTGAAGTTGTTTTTAGAGAAGTTCTGGGGACCTGTAAGTCTGCAGATCTTCCAAGTGTTATGATCTAAGGAGAGGTGTGTTTACTACACTCCTGGACTCTGCTCTGGTCTGTGAGTTATCACAAGCACTTTTTTTCTGCCCTGTAACTGTAAGGAGGTATAGCAGCAAGCACCCTAGCATACCAAGGATGGCTGCTAACACAGGTTCTTTGATCTGATTTTCTAAAGGAAAGCAACTCAAAAGGGGTTAACAATCTTACTTTGATCAAACATATGTCATTTACTTAGTTCAGGGGAAAAGCTCAGCACCCTGAACTTCAGACAATACAAACAGAAGTTAAAAGCAGACAAAAAACACAGAGAAAACAACACAATTCAACAGATAGGACTTCTAGCTGTCTGACCATTACATACATACAATATTAGTTACCAGAGAGAAAAGCACCAACATGTGGGTTTTCAAAGCCAGGGGGATTCAGAGCTGCCCAGAATCTCATCTGGCTAAATCACCTAACTATTCCCATGAGTGAGCCCCAAAGCAAAACCTCACATCTGGGTGTATATAGCCTTCTCCAGGGTCACAGAATGTCAAAACCCTCATGACCCACTACCTAATCCCAAAGTAACAAGGTGTGGACATTCCTGAAAAACAAGCCTCCCATCACAGTCTCCAAGTGACTACATGCAGCCGACTAGGGGGTAGAGTATATTTTCAAATCAGGGAAGGCCCTCAAATTCACTTCAGTCAATCAAGGGGCAGGGAAGATCTTCAAATTTCTTTTCCATCACAGGAGGGTCCCTCTTCCACTGCTGCCACAAACTCTGGTGTGCTAGTGTTCCTCCTGGCCCTGTGAATTCAGTGGCTCCCAAGGCCTGCTTCCAGTTTTCTAGGGCTGGAGCTTCCTGGTGTGCCCTATACTGGACAGTACTCTGCTCTCAAGCAGGTTCAGCATACATTTCCTGCTGACCTTCTAACTTGTCTTTGGTGTCTCCTGGCTGAGAAATCTGGAAACCACCCCGTGGTCATTGATTCAGCTGCCTAGAGGCCTGCTCTGGGTTTGCTGGAGCCAGGTCTGCTCTGACTAGAATGTACACCTCTCTCACGCTGGTGCAAAAGACCTTTCCTTGCCAACTTCTAAGTTTTCTTAGGCTGGAAAGTAGGTTTACTCTTTCTTTTTGTGAGTTCTGCTGTTCTTGAATTTGTTTAGTCATTATTGAAAGCTATTTGGAGGGCTTTAAGGACAAGTGAGTCCCTGCCTTTATTCCACCATCTTGGCTCCACCCTCTTCATTTCCTTTTTGGCTGCATTTTTACGTGGATTCTATATTGATTGAAGGATTGGAGCTAGAAAATATACATTAATGGTTGAATGTCCCTTTAAGGAAAGGTCTCTAAAGCAGCACCAAAGGAATCTTACAGTGATAATATATTGTTAAATATTTTAATCAGTGATTTGGTCAAAGACATAACAAGTAATGTAAAGTTTGGAAATCTCTCTCTCTCTCTCTCTCTCTCTCTCTCTCTCTCTCTCTCTATCAATCTAATGGACAGTTGGGAAGTATGTATAATAAAACACCAGTATAATGTGTATCAGAGACAGAATCCTAAAAGCAGCTGAAAGGCTATAATTAAGAATGAAATCTAATAGGATGAACCTAAATTGCAATGCATTTAAAGTTTTGCACTTTAGCTACAGAATGCACAAAATGACACAGAGAAGCTAACCTCCCACTGAGGACAACCCAGCAGGCTGAGGACAGCCTGGTAGGCCAGAAGGAATCAGCCAACACAGCACTGTGGGAGCCGAGCCCAGACCCATGCCTAGGTTTTAGCCCCAGGGCAGAACCTGACTAGCCACCAGCTGCAGGGACTCCAGATCACCAGTAGCTGTGGTGGTCCAGAATTATCAACACATAGATGCTAAGGACAAAGTGAGAGGTCAGTGCAGTGTGGACTTTGGGACCCAGTAGTTAGGAGAGCATAAGCTTTTGTCCCTGGGGCAAGAAGCCACTGAGGGCTGCAGCACAGCCACTGACATGCAGCAGCTTCAGCTCCTGGCCTGCAGAGTGTAGGGGGACCAAGTGACCAGTCTGAGGGGTAATCACACTTGCTTTAACCTGCTTGGTTCTGGATTGTGGTCTAGGGTGGAGGTCCTGGGGTGTGTGGCCAGCTTGCCAGAGCATGTGGAGGCTTCAGAGAGGGCACCCAAGTTATACCTCAGGCAGCTTAGAAAACCCCAGCATTTGGTACAAAGCTCCCCTGTCTGGTAGCAGAGTTCTACTGTGGCAAAAGCACAAAAGTCAAGTAATTGAGTGGCAACATGACCAGGCAAAGGAAGCAAAGCAAACAGAAGAATCCAATATTAGACTCATATTTTGGGGACACAAAGGATCAAAGCATGGAACAGGAGGAAGACAGTGAAGTCAGAACTCCTGCACCAAAAGCTTCTAAGGAAAATATGAGCTGGTTACAGGCCATAGAGGACCTTAAGAAGCAGATAAGAGAAGTGGAGGAAAAATTGGGAAGAGAAATGAGAAAGATACAAGAAAATTATGAAATGAGAGTCAACAGCCTGACTGAGGAAAAGAACACCTTAAAAATAGACTAACTCAATTGGCAAAAGAGGTTCAAAAAGACAATGAGGAGAAGAATGCCTTAAAAAGCCTAATTTGTCAGGTGCAAAAAGAATCTCAAAAGCTCACTGAGAAGAATCATTCCTTCAGAATTAGATTGGAGAAAATGGAAGCTAGTGACTTTATGAGAAATCAAGATGCTGTTAAGAATACATATTCTCAAGAATACATACTCTTCACAAGCCCCATTTTGTTCTGCTCTGATCAGATCACATCGGAAGGAGTGTATTCAGTTCTTGCAATCTTTTAGGAATCAGATCATCAATTTGAGATGTGTCCAAAGGATGACAACTCAGAATGATAAAGGGACTAAAAACTGTGCCATATAAGAAATGATAGAAGGAGCTGAGGATGTTTTGCCTAGAGGAAAGAAGAATTAGAAAGGATGTCACATAAAAGAGATGCAAAAATTTTTCTCTTTGGTCACAGAACAAAACTAAGAATAAAGGATACAAGTAGGAATAAGATAGATTTGGTCCCATTCTAAGGAGCATTTAATTTATTTTGTAACAATTATAGTCACCTCACAATGGAACTATCTGACTTAGAATAGAGTGTATTATTGCCTCATGGGAGGTCTCCAAGCACAATATATGTAGATATGTAATTCAAATGTATATAGATATATCAAATGAATATGTGTTGATTAGTAGACCCTAAGATCCCTTCTAACTTCTAGATTCTATGGTTCTCTACTGAAATTTGTTAAAACAGAATATTAAATGGATAAAGCAATTTTATAAAAATATAAAATACAGTAAAATAAACAACACTGGTCATGGTATCATTAGACACCTTTTCTGTCCCTTAGTTTGTGTGTAACACTAAAAAAGTCATGTAAGCTCTTTGAGTCTCTCAGTTTTACTGAGTTTTCTCAACTGTAAAATGATAATAACACAGACACACAAGAATTAAGACGGTTGACAGAAATGTTCTTAATAGAACACCTTGTTAACTTTAAAGTGCTATATAAAAATGAACTACTCCTAGAAATATATCAATCAATAGATAAAAAATTTATTAAGTACCTATTATGTATAAGACACTGGGCTAAGCCCTCATAAGTGCCAATTATTAAAATCATATAATTTTACAATTTCAAGAGATTTTAGAAGTAATTTAATCCAATATGGTTATTTTAGAGATTGAGAAGCCAAGGCCCCAGCTGCATGGAAAAGTCATTTTCTGTGTCTTACCTTCTGTGGTCATCATCCTATTTCTGGTCCTACCAGTCAAGTTATCCTTAAATGATAGGTAAAATAATGTATATGTGTTTGCATAAATTCATATATATATATATATATATATGCACATAAAATAGGATTTTGTATGGAGAAAGATTAGATGAAGAAAGATTAAATGGAAGAAGAATAAATGTGTTCTAGGTATTGAGCTAAAACATTACTTGGTTAGTATCTTCAAGTATATGAAAGGGTATTATAAGGATGATAATCAATAGAATTGTAGAGTAAATTGAGGCAGAACCAGGTCTGATGAAACTTAAAATTTCAAGGTTTTCTCCTTGGCATTATCACTTTGGACTCCCATTAGAAGACTTTGCAGAGTCTTCATTTCTAGAACAGACTTCAAAGAAACCCACTCTCCATTACCAGAAATTCCTTTCACTGTCTGAAAGGGAAGGTAAGAGGATGATAATCTACAGAGAATCCTTTCAGCCAAATGATTCTGTAGATAGATTTTTTTTCCTCATATATGAAATGAAGGGTTTGTGATAAATGACCTCTAAGATGCCTTCCAGCTTGGAAACATAAATAAAAACTATGAAATTCTACTAGCTTGAACTATTAGAACATAAAACATATAAGTATAGAACCAATACAGTTCTATCGTGGGTTCCTTGATTTTCATTTAGATTTCTCCATTAAGAAGATACTTTATTTTTACCCCCCACCTCATGATATGCATTCATCTATAAGGGCATGAATGCTTTGAGAATGATGATATTGTTTTATGTAAAATTTTTTTTCCTGACCTAGCATGATTCCTGGAACTTTTTGTAGTTGATGTTCAGCCATTTCAGTGATGTCTGACTCTGTGACCCCATCTGGGCTTTTCTTGGCAAAGATATTGTAGTGGTTTGCTCTTTCTTTCTCTAGATCATTTTGAAAATGAGAATATTGAGGCACACAGGTTTAAGTGACTTGCACAGGATCACACAGCTAGTAAATGTCTGGGATCATCAAGAAGATGTTTTCCTGACTCCAGGTCCAGCAATCTATCTACTGGGCACTTAACTGCCCCAATGTGGCACACAGCAGGTGCTAAATAAGGGCTCAGTGGATGGGTTGATATGATTCAACCTTTTGCGGTCAATTTTGTCTATATGAGAATGCTTTACCTAGAAAAAAAGAAAATTTTGAGAGAATATTTAGAGATGTACATTTTTTTAATCTCTTGTTTTAGAGCAGAAAATTGAGTAAAGAATAGAAGCCATAGTGGAACACAATTTCTATTTAATGTAATGGGAGTAGAGAGTGAGAGAACCATCCTAACTATTAGCAATACCTCAAAATGGAATGAATTGATGTGAAATAGATGGTATTCTTTCATCACTGGACATCTCCAAGTATAAGATCTCTTGCTTTAAAATATTGTGGAATAGAGTTTTGCTCTTGCACTGGGGTCATATGAGGGTAGAGGCTGTTGGAAATTGAGCTAAGAGTAGGGATGGTTTTAGATATTTGTGAATGCCTTTCCACCTAATGATACGGTGTCCCAGGGCTGAATGCAGGAATTTTATATTAAGTTCCAGAAATGGTTATAGAACATACCATAAAGTATAAAGAAGCTACTACATACTCTCCCCTTCATTCTGTCAATGTCACTGACTGGGATTTTCATCACTCTGAGGTCAGGCAGGAATAGTATTTGTTGATTATTATGATTGCTGACTATACAGATGCTGTTGTGTAGCTCACATGCTTCCTGTCAGAGGGCACAGAAATCCTGGAGAATGCTAGCATCCTCCTCCTCAAGTTGCTCCTCTAATTCTCATACTTCAATATAAAAAGGTCTTGGTCCTTTGTCTAAGGATGAAAGATATCTGATATGCTCCAGGAAAAACAACCAACAAACAAAAAAAATGATAGAACAAAAGATGTCACTGCTGAATCCTCACATTGTCATGCAAGTAATTGAATCAAAGGACAGGATACTTCCAACTTGCCGAAAAATACATAATTATAACTCTGCCCATTGGTAAACCATACGTCTTGGGTGAGAAATGGCAAACTATTCGTGTACTGACCATTTGCAGTTGCTGGGAAAAAATAAAAGACATAAATGTCTACTGCCTCTTTCTCTCACTGGGAATGTGGTAAGAGATAACTGAGACTTACAGAGAAAGTGACATTACATTAAGAGCTCTAGAGAGAAAGGATACAAGTTCTTATATATAAATGAAATTTATTATGATTTTTAAATTGGCCAGTAATCTCATAAAAAATTGGTTCAAATACAGTTTTCTAGCAAGTATTCTACTTTATGGTAAGTAGGAACACCCAAATATATAGTCACTAAATAGTTACAGTGTACTAGGAAGGGGACCAAAGTGAAAGTTTTTCCTTTCAATATAAATGTAAATTAGGTTCTTTGAAGCATTGAAAACAATTACTGTTAAACTGGCATTTCAACAATGACTGGGACCAATGCTGACATAACAGAGAAAGTGCATGTGTCTCCTCTAGTCAGAGGAGCCATACAGAATTCCCTTCTTTTGAAGGTTTAAAAAAATAACTTGATCATGATGTCACCTTTAGCTACTGCTCTAATTACTTGCTTATTTTCACCACTAAATTTATCAAATGAGTAGTCTATGCTTTCCACTGATCTGATTAAATAAGGACCTTTTGCTTTATTTCTTTCCCTAGATTTTTCTTCTTCATTTAATACTATTACTATTTTAAAACATATTTGAAGTTTGATTGTTCTTTGATTTTATACTAATAATTACCCAATAACCCCTAATCATACACATTGAACAATCCTTTGCAACAAAATGATATAATTTGAAAGTATATGCACTAGTCTGTACACTTAGTCTCCCCTACCTTTCTACCAAGATGGAAGGAAGGTGTGTTTCATTATCTGTCCTCCAGGTCCAAGATTGTTCATGGTAATTAACTTGAGTGTAAGTTTCATTTAGAGTTTATATTATTGTTGCAGACAGTGAATATTTTTCGCTTATTTTGCATCTATTCACATACAGCTGCCCACGTTTCTCTGAATTCTTCATATTTTTTTCTCTTATGGTACAGTAATATCTGTTGACAACTATATTCCACAATTTGTTCCACAATTTCCCCAATCAATAAGCATCCATTATAATTATTGTTTTATGCTACCAAAGAACCATTACTTTGAACGTTTTTTTCATATAAAATATTAATTTTAGGTAAAGTAAGGTAGGGTTCAAATTTAGTGTCAAGCATCATGGAAGATGTCTGAACTCTGAATATATATTGCCATCACACAGAAAGATGAAGTAACACTGTAGCCACATTGCCACCAAAACTTCTCTTTCTGTCTTTGACCTCCTTGATACTTTCTCATTAAAAATCTTTCCTTGGACTTTAGTGATTCCAAGCAATCTTATTTTCCCCTCTGGTCATTTTCTGTGGCTCTCTCCCTTCCTTTTTCCCCATTAGTGTAAGTGTGGAAACTACCTGTAAGAAATACTAAGCATTTTCTATTACTGTAATAGGATCAAGCTACCACTTCAGGGCTCTTGACTTTTGCCTCTGCTTTTGCTTCTGAGTACAAACTCGCATGCAGGAGCCCTTCCTGATTAGCCCATATACAGCAAGGATCATATAGAAAGATAACAGCATCTTTAGGGTCAGAATTAAGTAGATAACCAGTCAAAGACTTGGAAGTAAATAGCTAACACTCAGTGGTCAAACCCAGTAAACAGACAAGTCAGTCAGAAAATAGCAGGGAGTTGGGAAGGAACTATATAGATCCTATTTGTAAATAGTTGTTTGCATGTTGTCTTCCCCATTAGACTGTGAACTTCTTGAGAGTAGGGCCTGCCATTTGTTTTCCTTTGTGTCCCCAGAGCTTTTAGTAATATCAAAGGCTGAACAAGGACTCTAGTGAGCTGTTTAGTATGGTGTGGAGGAAAGAGTGCTAGAGTAAAAGTCAGAAGATTTGTCACCATGATCAAATAAACTCAGGCATTGTTCCTGGATGGACTGTATCAATATAATTCCCTGGTACCCTACTTAGACTCCTTATGATAATCTGGAACCAAGTGTAACTTCTTGGCCACCACATTCTTTTAAAATATAAGTTTATTGATGGCATGGACCATTATTGATTTCTGCATTAATATCCACAGTTCTCAGCATAGTCCTTGGCACATAGTAAGTACTTAATAATTGCTCATTCATTCATTTTTTTTCTCTTTCATTCATTTATTCTTCTTGGATTTATTACTTCCCTCCCTCACTTAAATCCAGTTCACTTCCATGTCATGGCATCACCTCCCCAAAGTCATGGGTCTTCAAGAACAAGGAAAACACCATCTTCTTGACTTTATTGCTTCCTACTTATGTAACTGTAGGGAATCCACTTGACCTCTCTGACCCCTAATATCCTCATATTTAAAAAACAGCATAACAATACATGCACTCCTGCCTCACAAAATTATTCCAAAGCCCAAATGAGATAATTTGTGGGAGGGAAAGTTCTGAAAAATGTAAAATACTTTTCTATTTTCGTAAATTTGTATATACCACTTAAATAACCAATTGCTCTGCTCTAATACCTACAAGCAGAACTTAGATACCGTAACAAGCAAGATGGGAGTGTTTAGGGTCAGGTAGTGGGAAGAACACTAGATTTTTTTTAACCACAGAAAATGAGTTTGAGTTGTTTCTTTACTACTTTTTATACGACAATAGCTTTAGAGCTGGAAGGGGACTTAGAATGTGGAGAGCAAATCTCTTATTTTATGGTGGACAAAACAGGCTAAGCAAACTTCAGTTATTTGTACAAGGTCACAAAGACAGTCATTAGCCTCCAGAGTCAAGCTTCAGACATAGGGTTTGCTTAGACCGAATCCATCATTCTCTTGTTCCCAGATGCTATGTTCATGTTTCTTTACATCCCCAAATCTTTCTTTCCTTAGCTGAGAAGATTAGACTAAATTATCTGTAAGGCTCTTTCAGCTTTAAAATCAAAAGGGAGACTTTTCTAATACTACCACCCCAACTTAATTCTAGTACCTTGCCATTCATTATAGATTACTTCCAAAATATATTCACATTTTTAATATAGCTGTACGAGTGCTGTCTCTACCATTACACTGTGAGTTCCTTGAAAGCCGAGGTCATGCTTTTTTTTTTCTTTTCCTTTTATTCCCCATACATATTGTTATTATTATTGTTAAGTCATTTCAGTAGGGTCTGACTCTTCATGACCCTATTAGGAGTTTTCTTGGAAAAGATATTAGAGTATTTTTTTCATTTTTTTTTTCTCCAGCTCATTTCTACAGATGTAAAAGGAACTTGGGAAGAAAAAAAAAAGTTGAAGTGATTTGTCCAGGGTCGGACACTTAGTATATTTCTGAGGACAGATTTGAAGTCAAGAAGATGAGTCTTCCTAACTACAGGCTTGGTATTCTATCCACATACACCTAAAGTAAGTATTTAAAAGAGGTTTATTGACTCAATGAATGCTTATTGACTGACTTGGTTCATTTTATTGTAAAGTAATAGAAGTTCCCACATTCCACAAGTGAGGCAACAAATATTTATTAAGTGCTAACTTTGTGCCAGACACTCTGAGTACTGCCAGGCATCATGGGAGAGCTTTGAGCTCTGAAAGTATATGTTGCCATCATAAAGAAAGATGAGCTAGGTTTACACTGTTCCTGTACTCCTATCAACACTTCTTATCTTCAACCCTGGGCTGCCAAATCTTGCTGGAGAGAGTTATAAAACTGAATTTTATTTCACCTACTAAAAATTTATGGGGCATAACTACAGGTGGGCCATCACTCCTGATTAATTACAAGGTCACGAAGGATCATGGTCTTAAAGCCAGAAGAGACTTTATAAACAATCTAGTACAAACCCTTTATTTTACTGAAAAGGAAACAGTTCCTGATATGGAGGTTGTGTTTCCCAAGATAATATAGATAAATACATGATCTCTAGAATTCGAATCCAAGTCACCTGACTCCAGATTCATCACTCTAGACTCCTATTAGTTCTTTATTTCATGCCTCACAGTGACAGTTTAAAACCATTTTCCTCTCTCCTCTAGACCACTGCCCTGCCATCCCTTATTTAATAGATGTAGATGACATAGTAGGTGACTTAAATGCATCTAAGTGGTCCAGTTGATATAATACTGTGCCTGAAGTCAGGAACACTCATATTCTTGAGTTTAAATCATGCCCAAGCATTTACTAGCTGTGTGAACCTGCACAAGCCACTCTACCCTATTGGCCTCAGTTTTCTCTTCTATAAAATGAGCTGGAGAAAGAAATTGCAAACTGTTCCATATCTTTGCCAAGAAAACCCCACTAGGGATCATAAAGAATCAAACTGGACTGAAACAACTGAACAACAATTAAACTCCTATCTCATTAAATTGATTGAATCCATTTGATGGGAACTGACTTTACTTTTTAAAAAATTTCATTACCATCACCCATGCTTCTGGCAGAGTGGAAGAAATAATTTTATTTAGAGAAGGTATACCTGGTTTATGCTACTTATTGTCTATGTTACTTTGGGCAATTTAAATTTTCTGGCTTTCAACTTTAGTATCTGTAAAATAAAAGAGTTGAACTACAATACCTGTCTGTACAGCTCTAAAACTGAGACTCTCGTTTTCTTCTAGGAGGGAAATTTAGGTAAAGATATTCTCTATCTCTCCCACACCTCTTAATTACATTATTTGCACCCTTGATCTATTGGGGTTCAATGATCTGGGGATATTCTATGAAAGGGATATTAAAGATCCAAGGACCCCCTCCCTCAAATGAGTTTTGCTCAATAGAGTTTAAAAAGTAGATAATGTTTAATGGGGATCATGAAGCACATGGGATATAGGGTGAATTATTACCTTAATAATGCTAGCATGGAATAGAATTATCCTTAAAGCCATTAAACTTGGTTCATATTCCTGCTCTGCCATGGTTAGTCTATGTGTCTCTATATAAAAGCTGTTTAAGCGCTCAGTGCTCAGAGCAGTTTTCTAAGACTGTAAGTTGCAGAGAAGATGTCAATATATCTTGGTAGAGTTTCTTCACTCAAGAGGAATTCTATATGCCAATGAAATTACAGATCACTTACTCAGCAAATATTTTTGAGCCCCTTATGTGCCAGTCATTGTGCTGAGGACTGTAAAATACATAAAAAGGTAAAAGTCATTCTCTTTTCTCAAGGAGCTCATGGTCCATTAGAGTAGACAACATACAATCAGCCATGTGCAAAGAAGAAAATTGCAAGATAAATCAGAGATAATCTAAGAGAGGATAACCTCAAACTAAGGATAGGGTGTTGAGTTCTGGAAATGGGAAGATCAGCATCCCTGTATATCAAAGAACAAGGATATTTAAGGTTGAAGAAAATGGAAAAGTAAGAAATGGATCAAGTTATAAAGTGCTTAAAATCCAAAGAGACGATGCTGCATTCTCTCCTGAAAGTGGAAAGATTCACTTCCTATCATAACAACAATATTACCTCAGTATCAGTTGAGACCTTTTAAGGTTATAGAATACCTATAACTTCTAAAAATGTTTATGGCAGTTGTCTTTGTGGTGGCAAAGTACTAGAAATTCCATAGATTATGGAAAGGCTGACCAAGTTATGATATATAATTGTGATGTACTGTGGTATATGTACTGTACTATAAGCAATGATGAACTCAGTGATCTTAGAAAAACATGGAAAGATTTGCACAGAATAATCAAATGTGAAATGAGCAGAACAAAGAGAATATTGTATACAGTAATGCTAATATATTATTTTAAGAATTACTTTGAGCAAATAAATTATTTTGACTATTGTAAATATCTATATTAACTATAAAGTACATATGAAATAAGACTATCTACATCCAGGGAAAGAATTGACAAATAGAAGTATATATAAAATAATTTTAAGGGAGTAGTCGAGCCAAGATGGCATAGTAAAAGGAATAACTTGCATGAGCTCTCCCCCTAACCCCTCCAAATACATGTAGAAATGATTCTAAATAAATTCTAGAGCTGTAAAACATGCAAAATGACAGAGTAAAACAAATCTCCAACCCAAGACAACCTGGAAGGTCGACAGAAAAAGTCTTTCACAGCAGACTCAGAGTGGAGCCCAGTCCAGCATGGGCAGTGCCAGCAACAGACTGGGCTGGAGTAGGCCTCAGGAGACCAAATAATCATCACCTGTGGCATTTTTCGGACTTCTCAACAAAGAAACACCAAAGGCAACATAGAAGGTCGGTGGGAAAACTCTGTCAGACCCAGGTGAGAGAGGAGCACAGTCAGGCCCCAGACCCATAGAGGTAGAGGTGGCTGCAGTGGCAGTGGAAGCAGCAGAAGAACCTGCTTCCTGAGCTCTGGGCCCACAGACAGTGTAGGAATAAAGGGATTGATCAGACAGAGATTGTAAGATCTCTTTTCTGTCACTGAAGTGGGATTCTTTTACTTTGCCCTGCTTGGATCAGGGTCACAGTTCTGGGTGCTGGTCTTGGGGAGAGGAAGAGCACTAGCATGACAGAACTTTTGGCAGTGGTAGAGAGGGAATCCTTCTCAGAGTTGAAAGACAAAAAGAGTGCTTGTGGCCATGCATAGACCAGAACACAGGCCAGGAAGGGTGTGTATGCCTCTCCTTTGAGCATACCAGATGGAAGAACTGAAAATGTATAGGTCCCTAGAAATATCTCTTAAAACAGTTGCAGAAATCCCCTAAAGTTTGGGACAGGACAACCAACACACTGGATGCAGAGTCGTACCTTAACAGAATTAGAAAGTCAAGTATTTGACTGGGAAAATGAGTGAACAGTGGAAAATAAATAAGACTATAGAATTGTACTCTGGGGACAAGGAATATCGAAACACACAACCAAAAGAAAACAACAAAGTCAGACTTCCTACATAAAAAGCTTCCAAGAACAATATGAATTGGTTGCATGCCATGGAAGAGCTCAAATAGGATTTTGAAAATTAAGTAAGAGAAGTAGAGGAAAAATTGGGAAGAGAAATGAGAGTGATGCAAGAAAATCATGAAAAAAGATTCAACAGCTTGCTAAAGGAGACCTCCCCCAAAAAAAATACTGAAGAAAAAAACACCTTAAAAAATAGACTAAGTCAAACAGAAAAAAAAAGCCAATGAGGAGAAGAATGCCTTAGAAGGGAGAATTTGTCAAGTGTAAAAGAAGGTCCAAAAGCTCATTGAAGAAAATAATTCCTTCAAAATGAGAATGGAACAAATAGAATATAATGACTTTATGAAAAATCAAGAAATTATGAAACAGAAACAAATGAAAAAAATTAGAAGACAGTGTGGAATATCTCATTAGAAAAAAAACAGACCTGGAAAATAGTTCCAGGAGAGATAATTTTAAAATTATTGGACTGCCTCAAGCCATGATCAGAAAAAAATGGAGCTTAGACATTATCTTTCAAGAAATTATCAAGGGGAGTGTGAGAGCCAAGATGGCAGAGTAAAAGTGGGAACTTGCTTCAGCTCCTGCTTCAACAACCTCCAATACTTATAAAATATGACTCTGAACAAATTTCAGAACTGCAGATCCCACAAAGTGAAAGAGAGAAACAAATATCCCGATGGAGGCAAATTGGAGGGTTGACTGGAAGGGTCTATCATACCGCAGTGGGACCCGAGTGCAGTCACACATGAACCTCATGTGCCCAGACCCAGTGAGCCCTTACAAGTGGCACAGACTGGCCATAGTAGACTGCAGGAGAGTGAATTGCCAGCAGCTGTGGTGATTTCCAGACTTCTCAACCCATAAATGACAAAGAAAAAGTAAAAGGTCAGTAAGGAACACTGTTACAACCAGAAGAGTATAGTCCACCACCTGCCCCAGGGTAAGAGGTGGCAGAGGCACAGCAGCTGCATCTGTTGCCATGTGCCTGCCTCCAGAGCTCCTAGCCTACAGATCATATGGGGACCAAGTGACCATTCAGAGGTTAATTGCTCTTGCTTTGACCTGCTTGGATCTGGGTCACAGTCTTGGGAGGTGGACCTGGGATGAGAAAGTCCAGTGTGCCAGAGCTTGTGGTGACTGTAGGGAGCACACCTTACCCAGACCTCTGACAACATTTGTGAAAACCCCAGCAATTTTGGACACAGCACTCTCCATTCTGGAAGCAGAGTTCTACCATGGCAAAGAGCTCAAAAATCAAGTAATTGCCTGGCAAGATGAAGAAGCAAAGGAAGCTCAATCAGACCATAGAATCCTTTTTTGGCAATCAAAAGGACCAAAAGAATCAGAAGAAGTCGACAAAATCAAAACTCTTTTCCAAAAGCTTCCAAGTAAAATATGAACTAGTTACCAGCCATGGAGGAGCTCAAGAAGCATTTTGAAAATCAAGTAAGAGAAGTGGAGGAAAAATTGGGAAGAGAAATGAGAATGATGCAAGAAAATCATGAAAAGCAAGTCAACAACCTGCTAACGGAGACCCAAAAAAATACTGAAGGAAATGGCACCTTAAAAAATAGACTAATTCAAATGACAAAAGATGCCCAAAAATCCAATGAGGAGAAGAATGCCTTAAAAAGTCTGATTGCCCAGATGGAAAAGGATTTCAAAAACCCACTGAAGAGAATAATTCCTTCCAAATTAGATTGGTGGAGGAAATGAAAGCTAATCACTTTATTAGAAATCAAGATACTCTAAAACAGATCTAAAAATTAAAAAGACAATGAGGCAATGTGAAATATCCCATTGGAAAAACCACTGACCTGGAAAATAGATCCAGGAGAGAGAATTTAAAAATTATTGAGCTACCTGAAAGCCATGAGCAAATCCTAAAAAAAAAAAAAGGAAAAAAAAGCTAGAAATCCATGTTCAAGAAATTCTTAAGGAAAATTCCCCAGATATTCTAGGCAAGATAGAAGTTGAAAGATTTAACTGATTGCCTCTTTAAAAAGATACAAAAAACCCCACAAAATTCCAGGAATATCATAGTCACATTCCAGACTTCCCAGGTCAAGGAAAAAATATTACAGACTGTTAGGAAGAAACAGTTTGAGTATTGTGGAGACACAATCCAGATAACACAAGATCTAGCAGCTTCCGTATTAATGGATCAAAGAGCTTGAAATATGATATTCTGGAGGTCAAAGGAGCTAGGATTAAAACCAAGATTCACCCACCCAACAAAACTGAGTATAATGCTTCAGGGGAAAATATGGTCATTCAATGAAATAGAGGACTTTCAATCATTCTTGATGAAAAAAACAGAGCTGAACACAAAATTTGACTTTCAAATACAAGAAACAAGAGGAGAATTAGAAGGTAAACTGGAAAAAGAAATCATAAGAAACATATTAAAGTTGAACTATTTACATTCCTACATGAAAAAACAATAATTGTAACTTAGGAAAGAGATACCAAAAGGAAAACTCCTGCAAATATTGTACCCAAATTCTAGAGTTCCCAGGTCAAGAAGAAAATACTGCAAGCATTCAGAAAGAAACAATTTGTGTATTGTGGAAACACAATCAGGATGACACAAGATCTATCAGTTTCTTCAAAAAGGATCAGAGGGCTTGGACTATGATATTATAGAGCTCAAAGGAGCTACGATTAATGCAAGAATCACCTACCAACAACACTATGTGTAATATTTGGAAAATGGAAATTCAATGAATTAGAGAACTTTCAACCTTTCTTGATGAAAAGATGAGAGCTGAATAGAAAATTTGACTTTGAAATATAAGGAGCATGGGAAGGAGAAACCATAAGGGACTTATTGAATTTGAACTGTTTACATTGCTACATGGAAAGATGATATTTGTAACTCGATATCTTTCTCAGTATTGCAATATTTGGTGGGAAACATATACACATACACATACATATGCATATACATATATACTTAAACACATATATCTATGTATCTATATTTATCTATCTACACATACATGCATATGGAAGTCATACGGTCAGTTGAATATAAAGGGATGATATCTAAAACATAAAATTAAGGGGTAAGAGAGGAATATATTGGAAGGAGGAAGGGAGAAATAGGACAGAGTAAATTATCTCACATAAAAGAGGCAAGAAAAAGGATTTACAATAGAGAGGAAGAGGGGGGGAGTTGAAATGGAATGATTGCACCTTACTCTCATTGGATTTAGATTAAGGAGGAAATAACACACACATACTCAATTGGGTATCTTACCCTACAGAAAAGTATGGGGGAAGGGAATAAGGGAATAAGGGGGGGGGGGTTATAGAAGGGATTGCAGATTGGAGGAGAGAGTAGTTAGAATCAAAGACTTTTGAAAAGGGACAGGGTCAAAGTAGAGAATAGAATGAATGGGGGGATGGGTTAGGATGGAGGGAAATATAGTTAGTCTTTCATATAACTATTATGGATGTGTTTTGCATAACCACACATGTATAACCTATATCGAATTGTTTGTCTTCTCAATGAGGATGGGTGGGGAGAGAAGAAGGAAGAGAATTTGGAATTCATAATTTTAAATCAATGTTTTTTACATGAAACTGGAAAATAAGATGTGCAGATAATGGGGTATAGAAAGTGAGGGGAAGAGGGACAGGAGGGTGTATGATAGCGGGGAGGGAAGGAGTAATCAGAATACATGCTTTGTTGGGGGAGGAGGAGAGAGATGGGGAGAAAATTTGGAATTCAAACTCTTGTGAAAATGAATTCTGAAGCATACAATAAATTAATTAGTAAAAAATTAAGGAAAAGAGGTACAGTAGAAGTGGCCATTGTCTTCCAGCCATTATATTGGAAATATTTGCAGAAATTATCCAAACAGCCTCTTGGAAGTTTTGATCTTTGAAGCCTGAGTGACACAAATGTTCCATAGTTGACATACAGTGAATAACATTTAAAATTTCCTAAACATAATGCTATTGTTAACAAAGCAATTGGAACTCTGACCCAATGTCCTAAGTAAGACCCAACATGTGTAAATGGGATATCAGCCTTCATTATATCCAATTCCATGCTACTTAAGATAGTAGCAGAATGCTTACTGCAAATAGGTTGGGATTTAACACCTATCCATTTTGAACCTCCATGTAGCTCACACAGAAATATACATGAGGGTGGAGTCAATGTGTCATGATTTAAAATCCCTGATTATTCAGCTTCTAAAGAAGATAGAGAGGAAATTTATTTTGGAAATACTATAGCACCCAGGTAATAAAAGTAGTACTTGAGTTAGAAGCTTAGCAAGACACATGTTCTCAATGTGTAAGTGGGATATTGAATATACCCAATGACTGACTCATGAAATGTAATGCACCAACTCCCAACTATTCCAGGAAGGATTTAGGGGAAAAAACAATGACAGAAAACTTTAGTTATTTTAGAGAACATGTTAAGAATTTATTAGTAATGAATATCATCACAGAATCTGATAACCTATATGTATTGCCTATAGTTGTGGTACTAAAAAAAAAGTAAAGATACACATATTCCTTAGCTATTACACTTTAAATAAAAGAACCAAAGTAGATGAAAATATATCATATTAATGTTTCAAAATGTTCCAGTTGCTTGTTAGTCAGCAAGTGATTTTCTCTAATGGATCTATCACTGTTATACATTCTCTATGTCTATGGCAGAGGAAAACAAGGAGACAAATATTTTCATCTGTACAGCTGGATTTTATCACTTTAAATACATTCCCCAAAGAATCTTGTGTGGTACCTACTACTTTCCTAAGACAAGTGAAGAAAGTAATTGCAACCATGAACTACTTCTGACAGTTGGCATACTCATTGATGATTTCATTATCTTTGGGAAGAGCATGAAAAAAAAAACTGTGCTATTTTGAAAGTATTGAATTATCAAGTGAAAATGATTTAAAATTTAGCATTGACATGTACCAAATTTTTCCAGCCTCAATGAAGTATATGCATAATGTTGCATCCCAACAAGCTGTGAAAAATGATCCAAAGAAGGTAGATACACTTCTCATGTGGCCATGGTTAAAGAACTTTTAAGACCCAAAGGTTTTTCCAGAATTTCATGGTTGCCATCAAAAGTTTAACAACTCTGCTGTTGTTGCTAATCCATTCCATAACCTTAGACAAACATATATGATTGAAGGAATACGGAAACACACAGAAACATAAAGGTGAACAGGTAAATGTGAACAAGCTTCTAGAGACTTGACTAAGTCATCTGATTCACACAAAAACCTATTGTGGCCTATATTAAACCAAACTTACCTTTTGTCCTGCAAAAAAAATTCCATTTTGTAAGGAATAGAAGCAACTATGTGCCAAGAGAATGATGGTCATATGAAACTAGATGTATTTTCCAGCAGACTCCTAAATAAAACCAGTTATCCCATTTATAAGCTGGTGTTACTCTTGTTAAAATGAGAGGTCATTGAGAAATTCAAAGACTTTGTGTAGAGCGCCAAGTTACAAGTTTGGACACACAGCAATCCACTGACATAGTATGGTTAGTGCCAAGTTAGATTCTTTTTGCCAGAAATGGGAAGCAGCAGTAGCCAACTATGATTTCAACATATATTAGCAGCCAGGGAAGATTAATAGGGCTACAGATTCCCTATTCAGCAGGACACCAACACTATAGCAATATCTGAAGGAGTGAAAACTCTTTGTAACAACTAGAGAGCTAGAATATAATCAGACTATAGTATAGCTGAAAGTTTGTGACTTTCACTAGACAGAAAGCCAATAAGATATGTGAATTTCAATTCATTGAACTAGCCCACTTTAATTCAGTTAGGTAGATGACTGGTAAAAAAAACAGAAGACTCATAAAATGCTGCATGAAGAAATCTAAGCCAAGAATGTGATTTTGCCTGAATAAGAAAGGACACAAGCACCAATCTCTTGAAGATCTTTTGTTACTGAGAAAATGGCATAAGTTAGAACACACAACCTAGGTGCCATCCTTCATTTCTCACTCTCTCTCATTCCCTATATCCTGTTATCAAGTTTAGTTTCATAACATCACTAATATATTCCCTATATATTTGTTTTACATAAAGGTTTTTTATGGCACTCCATCTTCTGATGCATCATCAGACTACGATTTTGTAGATTAGGAACTGCTTTTTATCTTTATTTGTATGGGTATCCTTAGAACATTGTCAGGAACATTGTAGGTAATAAATAAATGTTTGTTTTCTTACTGACTTCTATAAAGTCTGCATCCTCTACAAGTTCATATTTAGGAAGGCACGACAATAGTTCTGAGGAGGAGTATGATTAATCAGTTCCATCTACTAGCACTGGTATGGGGTATAGAGAGGGCAGCATATCATAAAAGAGTAAGAATTATCTATCAGTGACTTGACTAATTTATTATATCCTAGAAGAAACTGGAGAATTGTTTACACATAGAGTCAGCTAATAATGCCAATGCTTATTCATGCAATGTGATCCTTACTTATAATTCCACATATTCATTTCTACATATTGATGAATGATTCTGTTTTACTATTATTTTTTTACTGTTGCATATTTATTCTTTTTGTATTAGCATTATTCATGTATTATGAGCTTGTTATGTAGTTTGGTTTGTGTTACCTATATGCTCATAATCTGGCTACCACTGAACAGCCTATCTGTGTTATCATCACTTGAATATATAATTCCAGGAAGTTTTGGACAGGTTTACAAGAGGGACAGCCACTAGATATTCTGGTATTTGTAATTATTTCCCCCCGGATCCATAATAGAAAATATCATGGGAAGAAAAAATGTTCTTTTGTTTTTGTAGCTGTTGTTGATATTATTTTTGTTTTTGTCACCTCCTCTTTATTAGTACCAAGATAAATATAAAATCCTCCACTTGGCTTTATAACCTGACGACTTCATATTTTTTGTCTTCTTGTTTTTCAGTATACTCCCCTTTATATTCTCTGAGATCGATTTCCCTTACTACTCTTCAAAATGATGCTCCATCTCCTGACTCCCGACATTTTTGCTGGCTGTGTCCTATGGCTGGAATTATCTACCTTCTCATCACTGCATCTTGGCTTCTTTCAAATCTCAATTAAAATCTCACCTTTTGCAGGAAGTTTTTCACCCTTCCTCCTTAGTATTACTTCCTTTCCTCCAAGATTGTCTCCACGTAATCTTTTACATATCCTGTTTGTACTTGTGTTCATGTTGCAGCCCTCATTAGACTGTGAGTTCCCTGAGAGTAGGGACCTTTTTTAACCTTTTTTTCCCCAGAATTTATCACACTACTCAGAAGATGGTACTGTTCACATATTTTTCAGTCAGATCTAACACTTCATAACCCTGTTTGGTGTTTTCTTGGCAAAAATAATGGAGAGATTTGACATTGTTTTCTCTAGCTTATTTTACAGATGAGGAAACTGAGGCAAACATTGAGCATCCTATAGCTAGTCAGTGTCTGAGGTTGGATTTGAACTTACAAAGATGGGTCTTCCTGGTTACAGGTCCAGCACTTTATCCATTGTGCCATTTACCTGTCCCTAATATAGCACATAGTAGGTGCTTAATAAATACTTGTTAATGGGATGACTTTTTTTTTTGCTTTTGATTTGAGGGGGGGAGGACAGGCCAATTGGGGTTAAGTGAGTTCCCCAAGGTCGCACAGCTAGTAAGTGTTAAATGTTTGAGGCTGGATTTGTATTCAGGTCCACCTGACTCTAGAGCTGGTGCTCTATTCACTGTGCCAACTAGCTGCCCCAATGGGATGACTTTTTCCATCATTTACTGGAGGAGTTCATTCAGTCTTTTCTGGAGGCAAGAATGTTCATTGCATAATTTGATTATGAATTGTACCAGAGATATTTTTCTGAGTATGTTTAGTATGAAACACCAGGAAATATATTCAAAAGAGAACATGGAGGACCTCCCCAAATCACTAAACAGTTATCCAAGATTTAAGACAATGAACTTGGTTGAAGGGTGATTGAGTAAATCAATATGTCACCCCATTTACCCCAAAAAGTCCCTGGAGCCTCAGTGAGGTAAGAACATCTCTCAAAGAATAAATCAGTTGAAGACTTTAGATTAAGTAAGGGAAGTGATTGAATTAAGCTGGACTGACATTGACAGTAAGAGTTCAAATTGTCTCAAGTACCCCAGTCACATCATTTGAGTCCTCCATACTATAGGAGGAGAAAATGGGAGAAATATGGAAAATGGAAAATTATTTCAAAAATCCTGTAGCAGAAAAGGAAGGATCTAGAACTAGAAAGCAGTAGTAGTCCTAGATTAGTAATATGCTGAGAGAGAGACAGAGAGACGGAGACAGAGAGAGAATACTAAGTCCTAAATTTTTATGTCAGAGAAGCAAGCTATCGAGGAGTGCCATTGGCCCTACAAGCTATTAGGAACAGAAAACTTTTTACAACAGCAGTAATTTTACCTACTTCTTTAAGGATGAAGGGAAGTTATGTGAAAAGATCTCTTTCCCCAACTCCATCTATCAATAGATATTATGATATGGTATATTGCTTCTTGACCTAAAAATTCCTGTTAACCTGAATTTTGCCTCAAAGTCAAACATCCTAGGTGTTAGGAAGGAATAGAGAAGTTAATGTAGAGAGCAAATCTTGACCCAAATCCTTGAAATATCCAAAATGGGAGCTCAGAACAATTGTGATTCTGTTAGTAATTTTTCATCTTATTTAAATTCTCTAAAACAGATGAGAAAATAATCTGAATCTGAGACTATTATCTTGTCCCAAGATTTAAATGAAGTTCTCATTACAACAAGGTTTCATAAAGCCACCTTGCTCATCTTTGCCTTTCAGAATTCTTATCTTTTTGTTTCAAGGCTCCCTTCAGTAGACAATGCCTTTATTAAGCCTTATCTGATGACCCCCATTGAGAATTGTCTCTCTTTCCTCAAATTTCCCTAGAACATTGTTTAAAGTTCTCCTTTGACTCCATCAAACTCACCTTTGTATTTTACTTTGATGGAAACCTATCAAATTAATTCTCTATGTACCCACCCACTAATATCTGTGTCATTTTCAATTCTTGCATTTTTGAAAGGTACTTCTTTCAAGACCATTCACATGCCATTTTCTAAAAGAAGCCTTTTCTCTCCACCTCCTCAGTTGTTTTTTTTTTTCTTGGAGATTGCCTTCCATTTATGCTATATATTTTGTTTGGGTGACTCTTTGACCTATTTTCTCTTTATTAGAATGTGAGATCCGTAAAGGGAGGGTGTGTTCTTTTCTTTAGAATTCCTAGCACTTAGCATGTCGAACATTAATAATCATTTACTAGATACTTGTCAGCTAACTGAATGACATATATAAGATGCTCAGTAGAGTTCAGATTGAAGTGAATAATTATTTAATAGGCAACCTGATTATAAGAAATGGGGCATCTTCAGATGCTTCTCACCTACATTGCTACTTTGCTTTTAAAGTATCAATCTCTTTTGTAATATGAGTCACTTTGTCCATTTTAGGGTTTACACAACCAATTGACTGCTGAAAGAGATGGTTTTGAGGAAAGCTAGACTACAGTGAAAATACTATAAAAAGATATATATGGTTTTAATTCAAAACTCAAATGGAAACACTCACCCTTTCCATAGGAGAGATGTATTCCTGGCAAGGTAATAGTGGCTTGGCCTCATCAGTACACACATGTGGTAGTGGTGGTTTTCCTTTGTTCTGGAAAAGGACCAAAATGACATCACTATGCTAGAATCAAGTGTCAATGTGTCCAACTGTGACTGATCAGACCATAGGAGCTCAGAATGCTCTACCACAGGTCTGGCATAAATAGTGTAATAATATTACATACATGTGTAATATGTATTACATACACATATAACACATATCTAATGTGTGTATGTATGCATGTATCGTGTGCATGTATATATCTTTGTATTGGAATTATCCTTGAGAATTGATACTGAGTCACTTGAAATAAATTAAACGGTATAATCAGTGAGGGATTTGTGAGATGGCATGCAGAAAGTGGAATGATTAATTCTCCCATTCACATAGACTGCTTTCAGTTACCTTACTTCCAAATATTAAACCTTCTGAGGTCAGGGCCTCAAATACTTAGGTGAAACAGTGGGGTCAGGTGGGCCTGGAGTTAAGAAGACCTGAGTTCAAATCCAGTCTTAGATACTTGCTTGCTTTATGAGCTAGGGCAAATGACTTAACTTCTGTCTCAATTTCCCCTCCTGTAAAATGGAGAAAAAAATGAAAACACCTCTTCACAGGGTTGTTGTAAGAACCATATTAAATTTTTTAAAGAACTTAATATAATGACTGTCAGAGAGGGAACAATGGGCAGTAACAGGAGACCTGAATTTCAAGTTCTTGGACATTCATAACCACTACTCCAAAAATCTTCTCTCCCTAGAAAGTTCTCTGCCAGAGGATACTAGCATGAACTAGTGTTCATGAAGAGTGAATGAGGAATTCCATCTAAATCTGGAGGACCTGGCCAGTAGACATCGGTGTCTTATGATTGCATCTATTCCATACCCAGAAACATTCTGACAAATACTAGTTATATATGGGAAGAAGTAATATGATATTTCTGTGGAAATTGGAGGGTTTTTTTTTGTTAATTTCTGAAGTCAAAGTTGCTAAATTCAAAAATATGGATAATTTCTGGTATAGTGATTCTGCCTTTAGGTAATCTCTTTCATCCTTCACTTCAAAGGCCTCTCACATTATTCAAAAGGTAGCCATCTGAGAGACTCAAATTACATGGGAATTACCAAATTTTCTTCTTGCCTACAGCAACAGTGTAGGCACTTTTTAGGTAAGGAAACTAACTCACCACAGTCAGTCTCTAGAGGAATGAGAAGCATAAAGAAATAGGTCAAGCAGTTGGTCAATGATAGTGGTGGGCCCCCTCAAGCAAGACTTAAGAGTTACATGGGAAACCTGTTTTCCAGAAACCTAATAATTAGCCTGTCTTCATTGTATTGAAAGCAACTGAACGGGGATATTAAAAAATATAAAAACTAAAAGTTACAAGTCATTTCTCTAGGTAAATTACATACCTGTCATTTCAAAGATTCTTAAAACAGCTTCCCCTAAATGCTGTTATCCTTCTGTATTTCTTTATCACTAGTCTATAATATTGTCAAATAGAGAAAAAAAAACATGGCTCAAGACATTGTAGTTCAAAGAGCATTACAAAATAAAGCAAGGGACTGGGTTCTAACTTCAGATCTGGAAACTGTCAAGTGTGGTGTTGAACAAATAGCTTTACTATTCTGTGCTTCAGTGATCCCATGTCAAATGAAAAAGTTTAAATAGATAGTTTCTTAGGACTCTCCAAGCTGTAAATTTCTTTGATTTAACATGGGGGTACATTTAAAGGTGCGTGTGTTTATACGTATGTATATATATATATATATATATGTATATATATATATATGTATGTATGTATGTATGTATTGTGTATATGTTTTATTTTAAATCACCTTGCCCTGAATGTGTGAATAGTTTAGAATTGGACTTTAGTGAAACTAAACACACATCTCAAATGACTGTAAGCCCTATTCTAATTTTAGTTTCTGTTTTCTCGACTTAAATAAGGTGATATAATTAATAGGTAGGTTCTTGGATATGGTTACATGTCTATCAAATCACTACTTATTCTGCCTATCCTGGTGTGACTTGACTTTAGTCAAGTTTGCTTCCAGATATAGTATCTTTTAATGATTCTATGAAAATTATATTCAGCGCAATTCTAAGAGTGCAGCCACTATAGGTCTGGATTCTCCCTATAGTCACATCATTCAAGTCCTCCTGTAATGTAGTTGTACAAGTACTCTTAATCACATGTTTTTTATTATATTTAATATTACATATGAATATCTCATACTTATATTACATTTCAATGCTTATGAAACCCATTCCTCCATCCCCCCCAAAAAATTACAACCCCACGAGACAGGCGACAAGCACTGTTGTATGATGCCTTTAATATGTGAGAAGCAATGTGGCAAAGTATACAGAAAAATGGCCTGGGAAGCCAAGAAGATCATATTTAATGTCTAACCCCTGACATGGTCAGTGTTACCCTGGGAAAGTCACTATACCTCTCACTGCTTTAGTTATCTCTCTAAGACATGGAATTACAGCAAAGGAAGCAAGTTGCATCAGTAGTGAGAGTTTGCTCACCTTGGAGCTCCTATATCAATACAATCTAACCCTAGCCTTACATAGAGAGTTCAGCTCTAGAGCACCATGCCTGAAACAGCTGACTTTCTAAGTGAAATAACACCTGAAGGAAGACATGTGGTTTAGTGGGAAGAGCACTCTGAGGATCCTGGACCCAGCACCTGCTATGCCCTTAATGAGCTGTAGAACTTTGGGAAGTTTTCACTTGTATTCACTGTATAATTAAAATAAATGAGAACTTCAATTTCCGTAATGCAGTAAAAAATCCTAACTGCTTTAAAAATCAACCAGTCCAAATCTGAAGGGAAAGAAGGTTATATCTTCCCAGCCCTGAAACAATAAAAATATAAAATATTATTAGTTCTTATACTTAATGAAGTTTATCATTCTGTAATGTATTGAATGGGCAGCAAGGTGATGAGGTGGATAAAAAAGTGGGTCTGGAATTAGGAAGACTTGAGTTCAAATCTGGCATCAGACACATTAGCTGTATAATCCTGAGCAAGTCACTTAATCCTGTGTGCCTCAGTTTCCTCATTTGTAAAATGAGCTAAGAAGGAAATGGCAAACCACTCCAGTATCTCTGCCAAGAAAACCCCAAATGGGATCATGAAACCTCAGACATCATCGAAACTTACTGATCAACAACAATGTATTGAATACATATGCTCAACAGGAGAAGGAGATCTGTAAAGTATATGTTCCTAATGAAAATCATTATCTTCTTGCCTTACACCTCTGAATTCCAGTGTTCTTCCTACTGGCTGATTGAAATGAACTATTTTACAGTAAATGGTCAGGTAACTCCTTCTTTGCACTGTTGCCCTAAGGGAGGGGTAGAAGGTCAATCATGCCACCTACCAAGCTTCAAAGACCAGACAATATAGAAAATGGGACAAAAAAAGGATCTGGGATTGGCCCATGGAAAGCAAGCTAGGGAACAGAAGCTTTTCAAAATGAAAAAAATGTTGGAGCCAAGAAATGTAAGTCATTACGTTAGACTAGGGCTATGTGTGTATTTTTTCTTTTAGCTACTTGGACAGGAGTGTGGGCTTCTCATCTTTTGCACTTGTTAATATAAAGAATGGAGCTAACCTCAACCATCATTAATTGTTAATTTTAGAGTTGTAAATGAAGTAAAACAGTGAGGAAGACACCCTGAGGAAAGTTCTTAAAGATTTGTAATCTGGCTGGTGCATAACTCCTCCTCCTTAGTCCAGGTAGGGTTGGAAAATTTGAACCTGGACATCTGTGCCAATTTCCTTGAACTCCTTATTTTGACTTGCCTTCAGATCCAAAATACATTTGGATTTAATTGTCAGAGAAGTGGATAAATGTTTAATGTATTTTATTTCTTTCCTTTTCTTCTACAATCATGACAAAAACCTGCATCAGTTATGCCATACTAGTGTGGGCAAAAGACATTGAAGTGCATCAGTGAGAAAAATAAGAGAATGAGGGGTGGCCAGGTAGCACAGTGAGTAAGAGCACTGGCTCCAGTGTCAGGATTGACCTGGAGATCGAATCCTGGGCTCAGACACTTAGCACCCACCCAGAAACACCTGGCCGTGTAACCTTGAGCAAGTTACTTAACCCCAATTGCTTAAAAAACAAAAAAAAAAATAGAGAATGGGTAATTTATATTTTAACAAGCTAACAGATGTGAGCCATCATCATTGTGCTACATGGTAGTTAAGCACAAAATGTAAGAGATTCACACAAATATAGATAACTACTATTTTATGTTATTAAGGCAAATATTTAAGAATAAATGGATAAGACATCAGAATGTTCTGGGGCCTATGTGAAGATCCCTGGATCTGTAATCTAGGGCAACCCTGACCTGTGGAAATCCCTACTCATTCTCCAAGAGGCAACCTTGTTCACATGGAGGGAACTGGGACAAGGTGGGGGTCCTGAGGCAAACTGAGCTAAAGTTCACGTAGTACCCTCCTCTTTGTTGTTAGCATTATTCTTCTTTGCTAAGGGTAAAGTGAAGATCAGAACTGACATGACCTGGGCTTCAAAACCATTCCAAGGAATTTGGCCAAGAAGAATGAATCAGAGTTTTGGCAATTCTTTCTGGTTATTCCTTCAGCAATTTGAAAGTATTCCTTCTCCTTCTTCTTTCCAAGGCCCCCAGGAAAATCATTAAATCCTTTGGGGTAATAGTTTAGGGAACTTCAGGGGCAGGTCAGCAAGTCTTCCTTCTCTATGTAAGCCATCTGGCTCATCTATTCCCCAAGGTGACACAAAGAATTCAGGGTCTAAAACTGTTATTTCTTTTTCCGCTTCTTAAGGCAAAACAAGTTCAGCAGAGGGGTTGAGGGCACACAATTTTCTCTAATTTGCAAAAAGCTCACCCTCACTGCACTGGAATTGCAGCTATTGGCTCTTAGTTTAGACCATCAAACAAGCAGTCACGAATGACTTAAGGTGATGGGTAGAAAAAGATATTAACCAACTTGTACTTTAAAAATTAGTTCAATTAAGTTACCCTCATCCTAATAGATTAAATTTTACAAGACCTACTAGTTTTAATTACTCCACACCTTAGAAGACTGTCTTCATGAGTTCCTGTGGCTCCTTAAATCATAATTTGATGGCCAACTTTGAAGTGAAAGTCCTCTTCAAACTTAGCCATATCCATCCGTAGAAAACAAATTCATAGGTCATTATGGTTGGGCCAATATGCAAAGATTTTCTAACATGCTGCATTTATGTACCATTAGCATGACCTTTGACAAAGATAGTTTACATATGTGTCAAAATGATGCAGATAGGAAAGGAATTTAGAACATCCTTATAATTCAGAATCGAAATGGACAGGAATAGGAATTTTACAGGAATGATCAGTATAGATAGGTATGTATTATAGTAATAGTTTAGAGGGAAATGAATGCATACTTTGTAGATCACAAGGTCATAGATGTAAAGTCAAAAAGTTCCCAGAGGACATCCATTTTACACTTGTCACTTAATATTTGAGGGACTGAGACCTAAGGAAGTTAAGGTACATTCCAAAGGACATAATCTCTTCTCTGCCATTAGATTGCAAATATGTAATCATCATTTAACCACTTCTAATTACTCAAATTGATTTTCTTTTCTAGATCTCTCATGTTGCCTTTGTTCATGTTTCAGATTTTCTACCAATTTCTGATATTTTCATTATGAATGTTTGAAAGTCTTCTACTAAAGGTCCTTTAAAAATGATTATACTAATTTTTTCAGAGACTGTTTCTGATTATAAACATTTTTCTTTTAATTTTTGGAATATCATAGACCAAAATTGACCTTGTTGGGTCATTGAGATTAACTTCAAGAGTTGATAATAGATTATTTCTTTCTTCACTTTTTGTTCTGGCTTTGATATATGAAAAGTTTCATGTGTTTGTACATGTGCATATGAAGGTATGTGCATGTTTTGATATGGTGTCAAATGTTTGGGTGAATTTGGAACATGGTTTTGAGGTAGTCTGATCATATTCAAATTTCTTCTCATTCTTTTTCCCAAATCAGTTACTTTTGATTACAGATACACTACAAGACATTATCCCCCTTCCTAATTTTTCAGGATTTTGGGTTTTATTTTGGGCCCAATATTTATTGTTGCCTCATGAAACCACTGAGTTTTGTTTATTTGATTCTTTGTAGCTGGCTAAGGTTACCAAGCCACTTAACCTAAGATTACTCTTTGAATTTTCACAATACAATTTTGAAGTAGATCCTATAGACATGATTGTCCCAATTTTCATTCAGGCTCAAAAAGTGTGGATAACAAGCTGCATTTTATTTCTCAGGGAATCCTCTAGTTCAATAAAGATTTTTCACTTCTGATTCTTAGGAATTCATACTTCCAATATTTTCCTAAAGATAACATTTATTTCATTTTGTTCTTTTAAAAAAACCTTACTTTTGATGTGTGTACTTATATATATATCAGTTTCGTATTATATTTATATTGTTATGTTATATTATTTTATGCTATATCATATCATATATTGTGTACTATATCATATTGTATCATATCATAACCTATCATGTTATATTCATAGTATATGATAAATTCACTTAGTGTATGTGTGTGTATATATATGTATACACACATATATACATAATACTATATTGAAACATGTATATGAAGTGTTCATATATGTATATTTACACACATACCTGCAAAACATATGCACATATTTATAGAAACACACATATATATTTATATGTGTATACATAGATATACATATATTCATGTAAAGAGTTTTTATATAATGTAAAATGTTCTGTGCATATTATTAATACAATTGCTATCTATTATTAATAATATATTTGTAATTATAAGTAACATTTATATACTTTTAAAAATAGACATTACAGTTGTTACATTATTGATATAATTTAATAATAAATATTACATATATATATATATATATATATTAGCTCTCTTTGGCCCTAGAAAGCTAAAGCAAAACTAGGAATAATGGGTAGAAATAGAAGAATATTAGGAAAAGCCTCTTAGCAGGTATTCACAAATGACTTCCTCTAGAAGTATAAATAGTAATAGTAAATACTAAATGTAATAAAATAAAGATTTTATTATCTTTAGAAATTTTAAAGGAGCATATTGATGAGAATTTCCTGGGAATATTAGAGGTTCTTTTTTCAGGATTGCTTTGAATTAGGTGGCCACAACTCTCAAATTCTCTGCTTCAGTGATTCAGAAATGGGAAGATGGACTCAGGATTCTTAGTACTTAATCAAGTACTGATACAAACAGAATAACTTCTGTTAGATGCTTCTTTTTGTTTATAGTAGGTCTGTGGTAGTATCACCAATAAATTTTCTATTGAAGGGAGAGAGGCTTAGGAGACTTCATATAGATTTTTTAAACAAGGCCTTTTGGGGAATGAAAATAGAATGTCACTTCCTCAATCTTAACCCTAGCAAATAACTTATGGAACTGAAGTCAGTGATGCCTGGACAAAAAAACCTTCCAAATCACAGTAGCCAAATAGCCCATTGAGCCATTTTGTAGATGAAAATATTATCATGGAAAGATGTGAACCATAGTGGGTTCTACTTAGTGAACAAAATCTAAAACATTTCACCATTCTGACAGAAGTGGACTTTGACTCTAATATGGCTTCAGAAGTAAAAATTCCTTGTACCTTTGCCAGCTAGCCTAGTTTTAGTATCTTAGAATGGTTGCTAAAACATATAAGAATATTAATTGCCGGGGCAGAGTCAAGATGGCAGAGAAGAAGCACCTCTTCCTGGGTCCCAGCTCCTGCCTTCCACCTTCCCCAATCCATGTAAAAGGGGACTCTAAACAAATTTTGGAGTTACAGAACCCACAAAATGACACAGAGAACCTAACCTCCTGCTTAGGACAGCCCAGCAGGCCAGCAAGAATTATGCAGCTCAGTGCTCTGGGAGCCAAATCCAGCTCCACGCCTAGATTTTAGGTGGGCCTGACCAACCACCAGCTGGAGGGACTTCAGATCACCAGCAGCTGTGGTCCTTTTCAGATTTATCAACACATAGATGTGAAGGACAAAGTGAGAGGTCAGTTCAGTATGGACTTTGGGACACAGTAAATGGGAGTGCCTCAACTTTTGCCTCCAGGGTGAGAAGCCCCTGAGGGTGGCAGTGCAGCCTCTGCTGCCAGGTTGCAGCTTCAGCTCCTGGCCTGCAGAGTGTAGGGGGACCAAGCGACCAGTCTAAGGGGTAATCACTCTTGCTTTAATCTTCTTAGATCTGGATGGCAGTCTAGGGTGGAGTCCCTGGGGTATGTGACCAGCTTACCAGAGCTTGTGAAGGCTTCAGCAAGGGCTGCCAACTAATACCTCTGGCAGCTGAGAAAGCCCAGTATTTGGGATGGAAGCTCCCCTGTCTGGTAGCAGAGTCCTACTGTGGCAAAAAGCCCAAAAGTCAAGTAATTGAGTGGCAACATGCCCAGGCAAAGGAAACAAAGCAAACAGAAAAACCCAACATTAGACTCCTATTTTGGGGACAAAAAGGATCAAATCATGCAACAGGAGGAAGATAGTGAAGTCAGAACTCCTCCATCAAAAGCTTCAAAGGAAAAAACACAATGGTTATGGGCCACAGAGGACCTTAAGAAACAAATAAGAGAAGTGGAGGAAAAATTGGGAAGAGAAATGAGAACAATGCAAGAAAATTATGAAATGATAGTCAACAGCCTGACTGAGGAAAATAACACCTTAAAAAACAGGCTAATTCAAGTGGCAAAAGAGGCTCACAAAGGCAATGAGGAGAAGATTCCTTAAAAAGACGAATTTGCCAGATGGAAAAAAGAATCTCAAAAAGCTCAATGAGGAGAATCATTCCTTCAGAATTACATTGGAGCAAATGGAAGCCAATGACTTTATGAGAAATCAAGATGCTATTAAACAGATTGAAACAAATGAAAGAATAGAAGGCAATGTGAAATATCTTATGGGAAAAACCACTGACCTGGAAAATAGATCCAGGATAGACAATTTAAAAATTATTGGACTACCTGAAAGCCATGATCAAAGAAAGAACCTAGAAATCATCCTCCAAGGCATTCTCAAGGAAAACTACCCTGATGTTTTAGAACTAGAGAGCAAAATGGAGCTAGAAAGAATCTACCAATCACCTCCTGAAAAAGATCCCAAAAAGAAAACTACTAGTAATATTACAACCAGGTTCTGAAATTCTCAGATCAAGGAGAGAATATTACAAGCAGCCAGGAAGAAGCAATTTGAATATTGTGGAAACACAATCAGGATAACCCAGGATTTGGCAGCTTCTCCACTGAGGGACCATAGGGCTTTGAGTATGATATTCCGGAGGGCAAAGGAGCTGGGATTAAAACTAAGAATCACCTACCTGGCAGTACAGAGTATCATTTTTCAAGGGGAAATATGGTCATTCAGTGGAATAGAGGACTTTCAAGCATTTTTGATGAAAAAAAAAGAGTTGAATAGAAAATTTGGCATTCAGATACAAGAAGCAAGAGAAGCATGAGAAGGTAAACAGGGAAAAGAAACCATAAGGAACTTATCAAAGTAGAACTATCAATATTCCTACATGGAAAAATGATAATTATAACTGATGAAACTTTTCTCAGCATGAAAATAACTGATGGGAATATATATATATATATACTATTAATAATACTACTTTACATGTAATTGGGAAATAAGATATACAGGCACTGGGGCATAGAAATCCACCATGCCCTACTGGAAAAGTCAAAGGGGGAATGTGAGAAGATATGGGAGAGAGCAGATTGGAGGAGGGGATATACTATGGGAGTGCTATTTTGGAGCAGTGGGTAGGGGAAAAATGGGGAGAAAATGTGTAACTCAAAATCTGTTGGAAATGAATGATATAAGTCAGAAGTTAATAAAGCATTTGTAAAATGAAAAAAAAAAGAATCTTGATTACCATGTCGATAAAATATGGGAAATCTTAAATTTTCTAACATTAAAGCTCATTTTTTTCTAAGATTTAATGAGCACCACATCTGAAATGGTGTGATACAGATGAGCAGACACACATACATGCACACACACACACACACACACACACACCAGTTACTGCCTTCAAGGAACTTAAAATGGAAAATGTGATTATTTGTAAAATATTATTTCTATTTTTATTCTCATCACTTACACAGTACCTGGTACACATCAAGCACTTAATAAATGCTTGTTGACTTAATTTATCACTCCAAAACAAAAAAGGCTCCAGATGTTTACTACTATGCAGATGATGAGGACCTCTTCCTTTTAATCTGTAGGCTTTTTAACTGATTTTTTGGTCTCCAAAACCAAGTTTGTTGTTAGAAGTGCAAAGGTATCATATTAGTGCAAAAGACTCATAGGCCACAGTATTAAATTTCATTGAATCCACCATGATTCAGTTTAGCAATAAACTTGATTTAAAATAGTTTCAGCTTTGTTCTCTATGAGATTGAACTGGTCCACACACATCCAACACACAATCCTTTTTAGTCAGGCTCCCAGATAATGAACTTTCTTAGGTAGAAAACTCTTTGCAAAGATCTAGATCCATATCTGGAAATTCTCTCCTTATTTTATTCCTCCTAGTATTTTTTGTATGGAGAAAATTCCTTCAGTGGTTACTCCCTTTTGGTTAGCTAGTGTATTCACTTCTCATTGCCTTTTGGTGGCCCTCTAACATGGATCAAATCGTCCTCTTTCTTTTCCTGCCAATAAATGAAAGAATATCTTATCATGTGTTTTACAATGCTGCTGCAACTTTCTCATTTTTACCTGCCCCTCTCTTCCCTTGTCAGATCCCTGTCAAAAGGCCTCTGTTCACATGTTTTTCTTACTTGTGACCCTTAGAACCATCTGCAAATCACTTTATTTCTCTGTGCCTTGGCTCTCCATGTTAAGTTACAGAGAAAGACTGAATTAACTTCTAAAGTCCCTTCCATCCTGAAATGTATGATCTCATGAAAATATAAAGTATTTTTTTTGTATATAAAGTATGGAGAGCAGGGTGACCAAATTCATGGGTGGAGTTAATTGTCTCTTCAGAATCCCTGTATTCCATTTGTGCAAAAGAAAAGAGACACATTCTATTTCCCATCATTATGCATTTGCACAGTTTTGGCTCCCATGCCTTGAATACCTTCTCCTTAGCCTCGAGTATTAAAATCTCTACCTTCTTTCAAAGCTTATCTCAATACCATCTCCCACATGAAGCTTTGCCAGATTTGCTAGAACATTGTAACCACCTACCCCCTTAAAAAATACCCTATTTCTTCTCTTTTTTACATAATTAGAGCTCCCTCTAGAATATGGTCCTGAATAGGCCCTCACATGTTGAATGTTGGATACCTCGAAAGATAACTCTTTTAAAAAATGTTGGCCTTCAAGTCTGCAATTCTAAGACAGGTATCTTTCCCTTTAATAGTCAGACAGTTGATGCAAGCTCATGTCAAAGGCATTAACTGAGGTGACATAGTATGAACTATAGTAACTTAATATTTCTCCTATCATCCTATGGTAGGCTTCTCCATAAATGCACACAATGACAGTGGGAAATTCCATAGAATATACAAGTACTGAGGCACACAAGTACCCAGAACATGTGCACTCAAAGCAAGTTATACCTTTAGTATGACAGGCCTCTCTTATCCTTTCTCTTGCATTGGTAACTTTACGCTCATCCCCTACCCCATCTCCTAAAATAGCATCTCAGTTAAGCTCTATAGGCTTGCTCAGAAAGGATATCTTGATCAGCCCTTCTACCCTAGCCCCTATACTCAACTGTGCATTATTAACTCCTAGAAGAAAGAGGAGTGTTTCATTATTTTTTTCTTTGTATTCAGATTGGCTAGTATGGAGTTTTGCACTTAAATACACCAAATGCACAATAATAGTTGTTGAATCAATTGGATAAATGCTTGTTAACTGATTGATGTTTAATGAGAAATATTAAAATATCAGGTGTTTAATTTTACTTCTTTTCACTAAAAGTATATTGAACAACACTTGATAGAGAGAGACATTTACTCTTATTTCTTCATTCAATATTTTCCACCAATTCAAATGTGAGGATTCCAGACAGTCATTGATTTCATACATTATGCATCCTGAAGTATTTCAAGGATATGTCATTTCATTGGTCTGGTTCTTCATAACCTGGTGGATAACATTTGGTAATAATATTTTTCAAATATAGTGAGACTGGTCTTCAGCTGTCAAATGTATGAGACTTTAACTTAAATTCTTTCCAGATTGATAGGCTCTCTTGTCAAAGCTTGTGTTCCTCTGGCATAGACTTCAAGAACTCAAAGTCACTTCACACCAAGGCAAGGCATCAGAGTCAGACTTCAGAGGAGAACCAATATTTACTAATGTGCTATGTATATTTGTACACTTCATTTCTTGTTCTTTTTAAAAATTTAGTTCAGGCACTTACCAAGCATGTCTACATACACTAAATATGTGTTGAGATACACTAGAATGAACAATAAAATCATAGCTGATTTTTAAAAAGAAGTTAGCACAACAGTATGAAATTGGAATTTACTTCAAAGTGCACTTTTCTTTTCCTTTACTTTAGGTTTCCAAAGCATAGATGTGCTACTGCCTCATTATCCTTCTAATTATGTTCATTTGAAAACCTATCTAGAAAATACTACACTGCTCGCAAATTGCTGGAATCATCCAGTTAAAGCTGGCTAATTAAAAATTCATTGGTCATTGATAAATAATTAATTCAAAGGGGAAATCTATAATTATGAAATCAAGAACCAAAAATATGCCTCTTTTTTACTTCTCCATTTTCTCCCATATATTAAAAGAGTTACTGTTTAAGAGGCATGGGTATTTCTTCTGGGAAAAAAAAAATTCAGGTCACATATACCTTAATAGGAAGCATTCATTATCAGCTGTCATCAAAAACCATTTATTTTCTACTGTCTGACCTTTCACTGATTAACTTTGTTGAATTTAGACACATAAATTGTCTTCAGAACTACATTTAAATCCTATCTAACTTGATCAACATGTCCAGAGATTGGAATTTCTAATGGAAGGAGCACTTGTCCTGGAGTCAGAGGAAAGAGGTTCAAATGCTCCCTCCTTCCCTTTCTGCCAGGATAGCCCTTGGTCTAGCCACTTAAGTTCTCTAGACCTCACTTTCCTCATGTGCAATACAAAGGGGTTGATTGAGATGGGTGGTCTCTAATGTCCCTTCCAGCTCTAAATGTTTTATCAGATAATCTTGTGGGCCCAGAATTTACTACATATTTTGCTGAAGTTCTGGGAAAGACTTTTTATTGAGATTTGGCAGTTTACTTTTTATATTTTTCTCTCTCTGTGGATGGAATATTTATGAAAATTGCAGATGACAAGCCTAGGAGAGATAGAGACTAAATTAAAATGTTAAGAAATTTATATACTATATATACGTGTGTTATGGTTGTATGTATATATGTAATGCAGAAACATGTGTGTATGTATATGTATGTATACATGTATGTTTATGTACACAGACACACTACTTCATTATTATTATTGTTATTTACATATTTCAGTCTTATCAGACTCTCCTTGACTCTGAGGTTTCTTAGCAAAGATACTGGAGTGGTTTCTCATTTCCTTATCTAGGTCATTTTATACATGACAAAATTAAGGCAAACAGGGTTAAATGACTTACCCAGGATCATGCAGTTATGGTCTGAGGCCTCTGATTTGATCTCAGAAAGATATCTTTTCTTGACACAAGGCACAGCACTTGATCCACTGTGCCATCTAAAAGCCCTCCTACTAACACATTGGCCATACCTAATAAGTACAAATTTAATATATTTCTAAAACCATCTACATAGAAAAAAAAGATGAGAGAATTACCACTAGACATTGTATTTTTCAATAATGTATTGTAAAGAATATCTGTCTTTATGTGTTAATAGTGTCACATGGAAGCTAAAATAAACAGACTGATATATTCAGAGAACACATTCGAAGGCACAGCACTCAGGACTAAAGCAATGCTCATCCCCCTTCATTTAAATCTTCTCATACCACATATGGTATAGAATATTTGATTCTAGCTGTCACATTATATGAAGGGCAATGATTATCTGGAAATCATCCAGTGGAAAGGTACTAACAGGATGAAGAACCCCAATGCCATATAAGTAATGGTAAATAAGGTTTCTTAGTCTGGAGATAAGATGATACATATCAAAGAATTTCAGAATGTCAGAGTTGAAAGAAACCTGAGTGGTCATCAAATTCAACAGCTATCTATACAAATATCCATTCCATGATATATCTAACAAGTGGCCATCCACTTTTGCTTGAAGAACTCTGATGAGAGGAAAGTCAGAGGGGGGTTCTACCCTCTGAGGCAGATTGCTTGACTTCTGGAGAACCAAATTGTTAGGAATTCTTGCCCCCCCCCCCCCATACATCAAAATTAAATTTGCCTCTCCACGAATTCTGCTACTTGTTTCTAGCTTGAGCAAGCCTTTGGGGCCAAGAATGAAGTTAATACCTTTTACATGTGATAGCCCTTAAACACATGAAGAAAGCTATTATGTTCTCTGTAATACCTTTTTTCAACTAGTTTTTAATCTAATCCTCATATGGCATGGATCTGACAGTCTTTCTTCCTCAGTTTCCTCACCTGCAAAATTGACATAATAATAGCACCTGCCATACAGGGTTCATGTGATATTCAAATGAAATGTAAAACACTTTACAGATGTTTAAGTATTACATTAATGCTATCATCATCCCCACCATCCTTGATATATTATTAAGATTATGGTTATAACTATGATTCACTATGGCCTGCCATGGATAATTAATGACTTTCATAACATATGTAATCCCAAATCAAATATTATACTGCAGATGTGGCATAATCAGAGGACAGAAAAATTGTACTATTGCCTTGCTAGTGCTAGAAGCTATGTCTCTCTTAAAGTAGCGTAAGCTTTCATTCACTTTCTTACCTGTAATTTGTAGTTCTCTAAAAACTCTTAAACTTTTTTGACAAGCTATTGTTTAGCTATGTCTTCTCCCATCTTATACTTGTGAAATAATATTTTTAAAATATAACATTCCACCTTAATCCTTGTTACAATGTTTCATATTATTTGACTTTTTTTAATCCTGATTCAGTTATGTGTCAACTGTAACTTTCAACTTTATGTCATTTGTGAATTTGATATGCACGCTATTTATAACATTATTTGACTCTCAGATAAAAATGTTAAATAGCATAAATCACTTGGACTTCCTTAATTTGACCTCCAAATATCAATAACTCCTCTTCGGTTTTGACCATCTAATTATTTAATAAACATCCTAATATACTATTATCTAGCTCAAATCTGTGTTTCCCTCAAGAATAATATAAAATAAATGTCTAAATGCTTAGCTAATATCTAGGAAAACTTCATGTACTACATAGCTCTGATCTACTTGGCTTTTAATTTGCCAAAATTACTGGCCTGTAATTTGCCAGAAGAAGGAAGTAAGATTAATTTGTATTGACTTAAAGGGAGCATCCTATCTTTCTTTGATATTGTTGTCATGTGAAAAGACAATTAGACTTCTTTCAAATGGAACCAAAAAGATGCCCAGAGAAGAAGAGATAGAAGTTGAATTGTGGCATATGTACAGCTAGGGGGCATAGTGGATAGAGTGCTAAGCCTGTAACCAGGAAGATTTATCTTCATAAGTTCAAATCCAGTCTCAGATATTTATGAACTGTGTGGCTCTGGGCAAGTTACCTTACCCTGTTTGCTTCAGTTTCCTCATCTGTAAAATAAAAGGGAAATAACAGAACATTTCAAGACCTTTGCAAAAGAAAACTCCAAATTAGGTCACAAGGAGTCAGACATGACTGAAATAATTCAGCAACAATAATAAAGCAAAATTTTGAAAAGGAAAAAAATATGAATTCCTAAAAATTAGAGATATGAGGAAATAAAAATAATCTTCCTTGGTGCATAAATGCACTTCTCTTATTAGACGACTTCAAGAAAAATGTTTCTTGGGCATTTTGTAGAAGAGACTCTTACTCAGGTTCCAGTTTGACTTGATGGCCTCTGAGGTCCCTTCTAACTCTAAGATTCTTTGATTCTTTCCCTACCTCTTCCATATCAATGATGGACATCAATCTTCATCCTTAACCCATAATAAATGAGGATTTATTTTGTTATGAAATCACTCTCTTATTGTCTGTTCAATTATTACTCCCTCTCCCCTTTCTTTTCTGATAAGGCAAAAAAAATGCCAGTTGTTTTTTTTTATTTTTTCCCTTTGAGTTTATAACGTCTTATCCTATTTGAATCTCAAATATCTTATTGAGCATGGACTCTTCTTACTAAGAAATTTGCCCAAATTAAGTAGCAGGGTATTCTTACTAAAGAATGTGTGGAAATGCATTTTATTCAGAGTTTAGGACATGATTTTGAAATACCCTGCATGTGATTAAATAGTTCTTTTTCATCTCACTTCTTGTGATCTATTAGGAAATGAAAGTTAAAAACATCTAAAAGGAAACTAATAGAATACTTAAAGAGATGTCATATTTTATGCATCAAATCAGTGAGGCTTTAGTGGATCAAATAAAATATCAAGTTTACTATCTCAAGTAAATGACCCATTAGACCAGAAATGTGGTTAGAAAGTAGTATATATTTGTTTATTTCTTCTTCCTCTAATACCACCATTTAAATGTATTACATAATTTTTAAAAAGATTTGAATATGTGAATTTTATGCTCTAAATGAGAAGTGGTTTTAAATAGAAGATCAACTATTTCAAATTATGTTGATTGCTGGGTGAATCTTCAAATGAACCCTGAATTAGATGGATGTGGATTCTCTTAACAAAGAGAGAGATTTGTGCCTGAATTCTTCTTCTCAATTGCCAAACTGAAGAAAAAGTAGAGCTGCATAATTAATGGCATATTTCTTTGAATCAGAGCTGCATTTAAAGCAAAGCCACATTAACTAATGGATCTAGTTGCTAATGAGCTTCATTTCTTCTCTTCTAAAATGACCATATTCCAAGTCATCCAACATCAGTATCTTTTCAACATATTTAATGATCCATTTGAAAGGGAACAAAAGCAGAAATTCCACTTGTCCAATGATCACTCTCTTCAATGAAATTAAATGTTTCCTTCATCTTCATTGCCAATGGCATACCTCATGTTTACCCTGACCGGTTGTTTCCTGCTAGTTGCCATAGTGAATAATAAGTGAACTGCAAAGGCTTTTAGAGAAAAGTATTTTCAAAATTATGATTTACTTTTCAAATACTACTATGAACATAACATGGTATTTGAAACTTTATGAGTTTTTCTCATTTAACATTTTCTCAGCAGTTCATATAGAGTCAATTTCTCTAAATTAAAAAAAAATCTAAGTATGTCACTTCTGCAAAAATATCTCTTTAGAAAAAGCTTTTGTGATTGCTTCTTTTTTGGTATTTTGTTGTTGCATAGGCATTTGGGGAAGGAGACTCAAAGTAACTAGAATGTTGTTTATAAGTTCATTTGGACTACATGTAAATTATAGAAATGTATATCTATTCCATTCATCATTTCCTACATGGATTCATCTCTTTTGTTTGATTCAATTTCTGAAGTCCTCTTTCCTCTCAAGGATATCATTGTGGAATCGTTCTCTAAGTTTCCTGTGCTTGTTATGCAAAACAGAAGGTAAGATCACAAAACAAAAAAAAAAGAGAAAGTAATTAAGAATTTAATTTACTAAAAACAAAACTATCAAAAAAACAACTCGTTCATAAACTGTCATGATTTGCCCAAGTACACTATCATAAAATGGCAGTCTCACTCTTCTATATGGCTTGTCTTAGAGAATTAAGTAAAGACTGTTAATCACCTACCTAGCCCTTAGCATTGTAGCTTTCCATGTCCCTCCTCACCTCTGGCTTATAGAATTCTTAGTTTTTTTAAAGCAAAGTTCAGGTATCGCTTCAAACTTGAGCCTCTTCCTCATCCCCTGTCCTTGAAATCTCTATCACTTTTGCATGTTTCTTATTCACCTATCTTGATACATTTGTATTCTGAGGAAGAATGTATACACCTGGGGGCGGCCAGGTAGCACAGCGAGTAAGAGCACCAGCTCCAGTGTTGAGAAGACCTGGAGATCGAATCCGGGGCTCAGACACTTAGCACCCACCCAGAAACACCTGGCCTTGTAACCTTGAGCAAGTTACTTAACCCCAATTGCCTAGAGGCGGCCAGGTGGAGAGCACCGGCTCCAGTGTTGAGACTACCTGGAGATCGAATCCCGGGCTCAGACACTCAGCACCACACCCAAAAATAACTGGCCGTGTAGCCTTGAGCTACTTAACCCTGATTGCTTAAAAAAAAATTGTATACACCTTGAGGGCAGGAATTGTTTTGTGTTGGTCTTGGTATCTTTGTCACCTTTGCCTAAAGACTTGCAAGTATTGTGGCATTACTAAATGTTTTCTCAAGTTGAAACTCTTATAAATTTGGACTCCGTGAATGTATAAGGAGACACAATTTGGATAGAGGCTAAAATGTATTATCATTTCAAAAAATATGCAGAAAGAAAATCAATTATATAAACAAGACTTCAGGGAGAATGTATAGAACTTCTTAAGAGACCTGATTCTCAGTCATTCAAAAGTACATTAGGAGAACCATTTATCTGACATGCTAATACACTATTATAAATCTTTCTTACCTATTTAGTAAAATGGAATCACTAATAAGCAATGAAGCAATATTGCTCCCTTAGGAATAATTATGATATGTTTTGGAAACCACCCAACCTGTTCTTTGAGAATATTTTTTGAATAATATTTTATCCTGAAATAAACATGAGACAGAAAGGAAAAAAGAGATGAGGAGGAAGAGGAGGAGGAGGAGGAGAGGAGAGGAGAGGAGAGAGAGAGAGAGAGAGAGAGAGAGAGGGAGAGAGAGAGAGAGAGAGAGAGAGAGAGAGAGAGAATATTTCCCTATACAAAGTATAATAGAAAAAAGAATTATACGATTATATGTGAACCTAAAAATGTTTATTCAACAGGTTAGTTTTAAAGCTCTCCCAAGTGATTTGGTTTCTTTATGAATTTCATTTTATTCACTTCTATGAATTAAAAAAAGATGATCCTCTTTTCTTATACTTTTACGGCAATATTATCACTTTTAGTTATCACTACTTCCCTTCCTTTTCCTCTCAAAAATTAAAGAAAAATACCATCTTTTAACAAGTAAGCATAATCAAATAAAGTAAATCTATATTGTAAATGCCCCAGCATGTCTCATTCTGTTCTGTGAATCTGTCAGTAATCTCCTGAGGTGAGTAGCAAGCATACAATGTTTTTGTTTACTATGTTCTGCTTACATTACTCTGCATCAATTCATATAAGTTTTGTCCATGTTTTTTTTCCCTAAAATTATTCTTTATATCTTACAGTCCAGTGATATATTACATTTACATGCCATTTTTTCTCAGTTATTCCTCAATTGATGAATACCCCTGGGTTTTTTCCCAATACTTTACTTATAACTAAAAAAAAAAAGTTAAAAAGGTAGAATATGTTTGTACATGTGAGGTCTTTGATGTCTTTTATGTATATATCTTATAATCCAAAGTAGGGTCAAACTGTATCTTCAGTTTTGAAACTTTTGGAGCGTATTTCCAATCTAACTTTCAGAAAGCCTTGGCCAAATCATCTCTCAGCCAAAAATATACCAGTGTGCCAGCTTTCCCTTATTGCCTGCAACAATCATAATTTTCATGTGAGGTGGAAGCTCAGGGCTGCTTTAACTTAGTTTTTCTCTAATTATCCAAAATTTGAAACTCTTTTTTGATACTAATGATAACTTATGCTTTTCTTTTGAGAAGGGTCTATTAATATTCTTTGACTTTTTATCCAGCAAGGAATGGTTATCATTCTAATGCATTTGGATCAGTTCCTTGTATCTCAAATATCACTTCTCTATCAGAGAAATTTACTGCATGGATTTTTTTTTCCATTTTCCATTTTGCCTTATAATTGAGAAATCAATATTTCTCACTAATAAAATTTAGTCTGTCCTAGTGTTGGTATGGATTGTTAAGATTTTATTCTATTAACATAGTTATCCTAGAAAGCAAAGTTTATTTAATATATAATAGGTGATAAGATTCAAAGGAATAAAAGACCTTAGAGATCATTTACTCTTATCCCCTTTTCTTACGAATGAGGAAATGGAGGGAAGCAAAGTAATTCAGCCCATTTATCACAAGAAGCAAGTGGTACTGGTGGAATTTGAACCTGGGTACTCTAGCATGAAATCCTGTGTGGTTTGCACCATATTTCTTCTAATATACAGTGTTTTGTTGACAATAAAAATAAATGCATTAAATTCCTTTGATATACAAGGGAATTAATGAAAAGAAATGCTAGGGAAGGTGGACTAGCTATACCAGATTTCAATCTGTATTATAAAGCAGCAGTCTTCAAAAGTACTTGGTACTGGCTGATGAATAGAGTAGTGGATCAATGGAATAGATTAGACACATGGGATTCAGCAGTCAATGACTAGAGTAATCTATTTTTTGATAAACCCAGAGACCCCAGTTTTTGGGATAAGAACTCACTATTGGACAAAAATGGCTGGGAAAACTAGAATATGTTATGGCAGAAACTAGGCATAGACCATTATCTAACACCATATATCAAAATCAAGTCTAAATGGGTACATGATCTAGGTATAAAGATTGATACTATAATCAATCTTGGAAAAACAAGGAATAGATTACCTGTCAGATTTGTGGAGAGGGAAAGACTTTATGACCAAAGAAGAATTAGAGAGCATTATAAAATGCAAAATAGGTAATTTTGATTACATTAAAATGAAAAGCTTCTGTACAAACAAAGCCAATGTAACCAAGGTTAAGAGGGAGGTGGGAAATTGGGAAAGATTCTTTACAACCTATGTCTCTTATAAAGGACTCATTGCTAAAATATACTGAGAACTGAGTCAAGTCTATAACAATACAAGTCATTCCCCAATTGATAAATGATCAAAGGATATGAACAGGCAGTTCAGAGAAAGAAATTAAAGATATCTATAAGCATATGAAGAAATTCTCCAAATCACTATTGAATAGAGAAATGCAAATCAAAACAGCTCTGAGGTACAACATCTCACCAGTCAGATTGGCTAAGATGACAAAACAGGTAAATGACAAATGCTGGAGAAGATGTGGGCAAATTGGAACACTAATGCATTGCTGGTGGAGTTGTGAACTGATCCAATCTTTCTGGAGAGCAATCTGGAATTATTCCCAAAGGGCTATAAATAATTTCATACCCTTTGACACAACAATACCACTTCCAGGGTTATATCCCAAAGAGATCATAGAAGTGGGAGATAGACCCTTATGTACAAAAATATTTATAGCAGCTCTTTTTGTGGTAGCCAAGAATTGGAAATTAAGGGGGTGCCCATCAATTTTGGGGAATTGCTGAACAAGTTGTGGTATATGCATATTATGGAATACTATTGTTCTATAAGAAACGAGGAGAAGATGGACTTCATATTTACCTGGAGAGGCTTATATGAACTGATCCTGAGTGAGAAGAGCAGAACCAGGAGAGATTTGCACACAATTGCAGACACAACGTGTGTGTGATGACCAACTTTGATAGACTGGACTCTTCTCAACAATGCAGTGATAAAAGTCAATCCCAAAAGACTCATGATGGAGAGAGATGTCTACATCCAGGGAAAGAATTAGAAAGAACTGAAGCAAACTACCTCATCTTTTTCCCTTTCTTGTTTGGTTTTATTTCGTCTTTACCATTTTTCATTCCATCTGATACAATTCATCTTTATAACCTGACTAATGTCTAATGTGAAAGTATTTATAGGTCCTATACTTGACTGCATGCTGCCATGGGGAGTGGGAGGGGGACAGAATGTGAAGCTCAAGGACTTGTGGAATTGAATCTTGTAAATTAAAAGAAACAAATTAATAAAATATAACAAAGCCTCCAAAATTAAAAAGATAAAAAAAATTGCCTTTGATATAAAGATTTAAAAGTGATTTTAGAAAATCAGTTTCTCTAAAATTATAGAAAACATGTACTATATAACATTTAGGATGTTATCTCTTCTTGAGAAAGTTTTAAATCACAAAAATAAAAAGTGGGACAAATGATCTATTAAAATTTTGCTTCATAAGGTAGACACAACTGTGAATTTCGCCATAAGTAAAGGAGGATATGAGTATAAGCAATAAAACAAACTATTTGGAAACAATGAACATACACTTAGGCTTAGTATGCACATAAACTCTCTCCTTAGCTGTTTTGCTTTCCTTAAAAAGGGAAACAAACTTTATCCTCTGTAAGCTTTGGATACATTCAAGAATCTCAAGTTATTTTGTGATATCTTGACCTTTTACTGTAGAAGGCAAATTCAGGATGTTATAAGGAATTTTTGCAGTGGCAATTAATAATAAATACAAATTTAAAAGAATATTTGGGAGAAATTTGAGGGGTACTCCTCATCCTTTCTACCAAACATGCTTTAGAGAGTTCTGAGGTTCTATTCTAAATAGATTTCAAAAGTTTAAATTCGTTAAGGGACTATATCACATCTTCTTGAAATAATCTCTATAGTGCTAGTAAAATTATCACATAATTTCATGAATTTCATATAAAATATTTTTATATGGAAACAAACTACTGGCAATGAATTTGAGATTAATTCCTGGCCAAATCCTAGACTGTTTATTAACAACATGGTAAAACAAACATCTAGGGGAAAAGAAGCAGTGATTTACTGATACATCATGGCTTTATTAAGAATTGGTTTTGATGAGCTATGAATTGCTCTGAACCTTTGGAAAAACAATTTGGAATTTGCCTATGTGGAAAATGACAAAACCTTTTCATATACTTTGACCACAGAGATTAAACTGCAAAGCATTTAGTACAAATAGGTAAATACAATTCTTATATATGCCAAAAATATTTATAATACTGCATTTATGGTAGCAAAGAACTACAAATAAAACATTTTTCAACAAAAAGTTAAGAATATCTGCTATAACTTTCTCCCTGCCACAAGTAGAACACTAATTTGTCTGTATACAAAATTTTTTTCTTGAAAATATTGAGAAAATAGATATTAAATGAGCAGATTTCGAAAGTTTCAGAGAAGTATTAGGTAGGTAGGACCAAAAAAGACTCCAAAAGTGGAGAAATCATTAGAAGAAATACAAAATTCCAGGGGTGGCTAGGTGGTGCAGTGAATAGAGTACCTGCCCTGGAGTCAGGAGAACCTGAATTCAATTCTGACCTCAGACACTTAACACACAAAACTAGACATGTGACCTTGGGCAAGTCACTTAACCCCAATTGTCCTCCAAAAAAAAAGCCAAAAAAATAAAGAACTGCAAAATTCTATAGGCAGAATGATTATTATAATAATAATCAACCCAATAATTTCAATGAGGAAGAATAATGAGGGGGAGGCCAGGTAGCACAGCAAGTAAGAGGACCGGCTCCAGTGGCAGGATGACCTGGGGATCGAATCTGGGCTCAGACACTTAGCACCCACACAGAAACACCTGGCCGTGTAACCTTGAGCAAGTTACTTAACCCCAATTGCTGAGGGGCGGCCAGGTGTCTCAGCAAGTAAGAGCACCGGCTCCAGTGTCTGGATGACCTGGGGATCAAATCCGGGCTCAGATACTTAGAATCACACCCAGAAATAATTGGCTCTGTAACCTTGAGCAAGTTACTTAACCCCGATTGCTTTAAAAAAAAAAAAAAAAGAATAATGAGTCCTCTGAAGAAACAGAAAGAATGCACAGAGAACTCACTGAAAAACTTATATTTTTTTCAAAATATATAGAAAAAGGTACTAAAAAGTACTGGATTGGTTCTGGCATTGCAGTCAGACAAACCTGGTTTCACATTTTGCCTCAGATACTTCCTGTCTTTGGGATGATGGGCCAGTCACTGAGCCTCTCTTTGCCTTTTTTTTTCTCATCTATAAAATAAATTGTTTAGATTCTAGGAAAGCTGAAGCCCCTTTCAGTTCTAGATCCATGTTTATTCTTTGATCAATTCACATTTATTTGCCTATAAAATGCCAGAGAGTCAATTAATTATTGATAATATGGTGACAAAATTAAAATATTCTTTGCCCTTCAAGGAACTTTTGTTAATACAGGAAAAAAAATATTTCTTTACCTATAAGTATAATAAAAAATAAACATAAATATATAGTATTAATAAATATAAATATGAAGGAATTAGAAAAAAACACATCACCTCATGTAGCAAATAAGCTGAGCTTTGAACAGAACTAAGGGTTCTCAGTGGTGGAAGTCAGGAAAGTTGTTTAATTCCAGACATGGTTGACAGCTTGTACAAATGGCATGTCATGTTTGAGAAACAGAGAAGTCAAGTTTAGTTAGACTGAAGAAGTACATGATGAAAAGAAATAATGTGGGATGTCACTAAGAAACTATGTTAAATCCAAGTTATGAAGGGCTTTTTATGACAAGTATAGGACTTTCTACCTGGATTTAGGATTATAGGAATCCACTGAAATTTATACAGCAGAATGAATGCAAAACTGTAACATGATGCTATAATAATGGTGTCAGAAACGGGTATATGAGGCTTAAATAAGTTAATAGATGTAAAGTACTTCATAAATCTTAAAGTACTATGTATATTTGAATCATTATGAATTATTATTATATGAATTATTAGACTATCACCACTAGGCCTCCCATCTGGTGATTATTTCATTGCCTGAGCCTTCTAGTGCTCTCCTGATGAAGTAATAGTTATAGAGCAATACATGGGTGTGTATATGAAATGTTTAACAACCAGATTCTTAGGAGGACAGGGGGGAATAGATATATAGTTTTTTTTTTCCTTTGCACTCAAAGAGATCCACATTGATCATAATGCTGGGGTCAATGTACAGTATGTCTGGTTGTGAATAATCACAGCAATATAATTTCAGAAAGCTCCGTCACAGGTCAGGAACAAATAGTCTATATGATCATTTGGGATAGATGTGTCTCTAAATTTGTACATCTTGCATTTCTTTTGAGCTACTGCAGTTCTGCCTTGCTCATAGAGCCCAGTGCCTTCTTTGTTGCAGGCATACCATGATGGGTGTTCCTATGCTAATGTCTCCCATGTCATAAAAAATATTAAATTCTTCAGCTAGACTTCAAGAGTGTCTTTGTGTCACTTCTTCTCACCTCCATAGCTGTCTTCTATGAGTTCTCTGTCTTTTAGGTAAAAGTATTTTTGACATTAGAACAACATGGTCCCATTGAAGGCAGCCTGGCAGGCCTACAGGAAGCTTCTATCACACCATGCTAGGATCCACACACAGTTACATGAGCCTCACCAGCCCAGAATCACAGCCAAGATTGCTGGAAGAAACTTAAGGAGAAAGTGAATCATGGGCAACTATAAGAGTTCCCAACTTCTCAACCCATAAATGCCAAAGAGAAAATAAAAGGTCAGTAGGGAAGTCTGTTGAAACTAGGTGAGAAAAGAGCGCCACCCAGCCCTTACCCCCAGGGAGGCAGAGGTGGCAGCAGCATGATGGCTGCAGTTGCCACAGTGTGGCTGCCTCCTGAGCTCCTGGCCTACAGATCTTAGGGGGAACAAGCAACCATTCAGAGGGTAATAGCACTTGCTTTGACCTGCTTTGATTTGGGTCGCAGTCTTGGGTACCAGTCCTGGAGTCAGGAATGCTAGCATGCCAGAGCTTGTAGAGAGGGAGGGCATCTTCCTCATAGCTCGGACAGCAGATGTGCAAAACCCCAGAAATTTGGGACACAGCACTTTTCACTCTGGAAAAAGAGTTCTACCATGGCAAAGAACTCAAAAGTCAAGTAATTGGTTGGTAAGATGAGCAAACAGTGGAAGCACAATCAGACCATAGAATTGTGTGTGTGTGTGTGTGTGGACAAATAGTATCAAAACATAGAACCAGAAAAAGACCACAAAATCAAAACACCTACATCAAAATCCTCCCAAGAAAAATATGAGCTGATTGTAGGACATGGAAGAGCTCAAGAATATTTTGAAGATCAAGTAACAAGAGGAAAAACTGGGAAGAGAAATGAAAATGATGCAAGAAAATAATGAAAAATGAGTCAACAGCCTGCTAAGGAGACCCAAAAAAATACTGAAGAAAATAAACACTTAAAAAATACACTAACTCAAATGGCAAAAGAGGCCCAAAAAGCCAATGAGGAGAATTGCTTAAAAAACCAAATTGGCCAGATGGAAAAGGAGTTTCAAAAACTCACTGAAGGGAATAATTCTTTCAAAATTAGAATGGAGCAAATGGAAGCTATGGGTTTTATGAGAAATCACAATACTATTAAACTGATCCAAATGAATGAAAAAATAAAAGGCAATGTGAAATACTTCATTGGAAAAAAAAAAACACTGACCTGGAAAATAAATCCAGGAGAGATAATTTAAAAATTATTGGATTACCTGAAAGTCATGATCAAAAAAGATGCTAGGGATCATCCCTCAAGAAATTCTCAAGGAAAACAGTCCTGATATTCCAGAACCAGAGGGCAAAATAGAAATTGAAAGAATTCACTGGTGTCTCCTGAAAAACATCCCAAAAAGAAAACTCCTAGGAATATTACAGTCAAATTCCAGCATTCCCAGGTCTAGGAGAAAATGTTACAAGCAGTCAGGAAGAAACAATTTGAGTATTGTGGAAACACAATCTGGATAACACAAGATCCAGCAGCTTCTACATTAAGGGATCTAAGGGCTTGTAATATGATATTCTGGAGGTCAAAGGAACTAGGATTAAAACAAAGAATCACCTACCCAGCAAAAAATGAGTATAATGCTTTAGTGGAAAATATTGTCATTCAATGAAATAGAGGACTTTCAAGCATTCGTGATGCAAAAACCAGAGCTGAACAGAAAATTTGACTAATACAAGAAGGAAGAGAAGCATGAGAAGGTAAACAGGAAAAAGAAATCATAAGGAATTTATTACAATTAAATTATTTACATGCCTACATGGAAAAAAATAATTACTCATGAAACTTTTCTCAGTATGAGGATAGTTGAAGAGAATATATATGTATGTATATATGTGTGTATACATATATGTATGTATAAGAGGGTGTGTGTATACATATGTATGTATGTATGCATGTGTGTGTATATGTGTGCATGTAATGCTAATGGGATTTGAAGACCTTCCATACCCCTTGAATTTGCTGATGTAGCAGGAATGGGTGGGGCAGGAAGGAGCTGTTGAAGATTAGGGGCCAAGCCTGGAGCCAGCCTGGTGACTGGAAGTGTCAGTGGCACTATGAACTTCTTTTTTGAGCAGCCAGATCTTCTTCTGAGTATTCCTGCTGAGGACTGTTGGGAACTGCAAGGTGCCGAGCTTCTGGGAGGGAGCAACCTGTAGGGAAAAATACCCAAATGAGTATGTATGTAACAGGCTCTCCATAAAGACATATCCAGAACATAGTCATCATGAGTGAGGAGAGGAGGATCTCCGTCTGGGGAAGTCTGTTTTGTTTTGAGAGCTTTAGAATGTAGATGTTTACTGCATTAACCATGTATTTCAACACTGTGGCTAATTTAATCACTTTGACTTTCTGGTTTGGGGACTGTGCTTTCTGTTGTTTGAATAAATGTTCTGTCTATGTCTTTGTAGAGAGCCTATTACATTTTGTGATTAATAACTATATTGCCATATTTGTAGTCATTGTAGGCAATGTGAATATTGGATTGTTGTTAAAGTGTACTTGTATACATAGACAGAGGGCACAGGATGAGTTGAATTTGAAGGAATGATATCTAAAAAATAAAATTAAGAAGAGAGAGAGGAATATATTGAGGGAAGGAGAAAGAGATAGGTAGAATAAGGCAAATTACCTCATATAATGGAGGCAAGAGAAAACTGTTACAGTGGAGGAGAACAGGAAGGTGAAAGAGAATGAACTTTACTCTCATTGAATTTGACTTAATGAAGGAATAACATACATACTTATTTGTGTATCTTACCCTATGGGAAAGTAAGGAGAAGGGCATAGGAGGGGGATGAAAGAAAGGAGAGAAGATTGAGGGGAGGGTTATTAGAAGCAAACATTTTTGAAAAGGGATAGGATCAATGTAGAAAATAGAATGTGAGGGGGACAGGATAGGATGAAGGGAAATATAGTTAGTCTTTCACAGTATAAATACTATCAAAATGTTTTGTGTAACTACACATGTACAACCTATGTTGAATTGCTTGTCTTCCCAGTGAGGGTGAGTAAGGAGGGAAGAAGGGAAAGAATCAAAGTTTTAAAAACAAATGTCAAAAAACTGTTTTTTCATGCAATTGGGAAATAAGATATACTTGATAGAAATCCATTTTGCCCTACAAGAAAGTTAGGGGGGGCATGGGGAAAATATGAGAGAACAGATTGGGGAAAGGGATAATCAGTAGGCTCACTATCTTGAGGTGGAGCATAGGGGAGAGATTGGGAGAAAATTTGTAACCCAAAATCTTGTGGAAATTAATGTTGAAAACTGAAAATAAATTTTAAAAAGAATGCCATCATGAAAGTGGTGTACAATACTGATGAACTTCTCTGGGCAACCAAATTTCACCATAATCCTTAGCAGGACTTCATCATTAACAATATGAAAGGTCTTGGTTAGATTAACAAATGTTATATATGGACCTCTGTTCTGCTCCTGGCATTTCCTGCGGAATTATCAGGCAGAAGATTCAACCATAATTGGGGCCTTTCTGAAGCCATCTACCTTTTGTCAAGTAGATGGCCATCTCCCAGGTGAAGGATCAGTCTATTCAGGAAGACTCTGGCAAGAATTTTTGTCAGCATTATCTTAGAGAGAGTTGACCAGTACAGCCTATTTCATTTTCCTTTGTATAGATGGACAGTAGAGGAATACTTGATCTCCTGGGGGATAACCTCCTTTTGCCATACAGCCTGGAAGATTTCAGTCACCATTTGTATAAGCAGTGGACCCTTTTGCCTTATAAATTTCTGCTGGAATGGAATCAATATTTGGCACTTTCACAATGTATACGAGCCTAAGGGCATTTAAGATTTCTTCAGTTGGAAGTTCAGGTAAAGGAGTTCAACCTGTGGCATACTGTCAATGGTCTCAGCATTGATTGATGATGATCTGTTCAGAACATTATGGAAATGTTTGGCCCATCTATCCAGGATCATGTCCTTATCACTTATCAATGTAGTTCAATTACCACTGAATATATTAGGTTCTCCAAAGGTCATTTGCCCATAAATAGCTTTCAGGACATCATAAGAATGCTTTGGGTTGTTACTATTAGTATAAAACTGAATTTCATTTCCCTTATTACTGAACCAATAATTCTTCATCTCTCTAAGCTTCACTTGCACTTTACTTTTGATGGAGTTAAATATTTCCTTTTTAGAGACAGATGAACTATTCGCTTGTTAAGCCCTGTACAATTCTTGTTTTTCATTTAGTAGCTTCAAAATTTCTCTATAATTTTTGTCAAACCAGTCCTGATGTTTGTGAGTGCTCTGGCCCAGAAGAGTGAATGTGGTGCTATATGTCTGATCTCTGAAAGCTACTCACTCCTGTTCTGCTCCATTGTTACCAAGTCAGTGTTGACTTAGTTCTCCCTCCAAGTTAGTAACAATCTCTTTACAAAAGGAGAACTCTAATCTGTAGACATTGAGTGTTCTGAGAGTCATCATGCCTTGGAGTCATTGCTTTTGTTGAATGTGAATGTTCAGCTTGCAGAGGGTATGTCTATGATTGGTACAACATTCTGCTCCACACATTGCCTTTGTTACTCTCATATCCTATCTGTCTTTTTTCCTTACCATGACATGGTCTATTAAATTACAGTGTTTGCTGTGAAGTACATCTGTGAAGTTTTTTGCATTTGTGTAAACATAAAACAATGTTGGTGATGAGGTCATAAGACACATGGCTTCAATCGTAAGTGATTGTTTTACTGTTGTTTCCAACTCCATTTGTCCCAAGGACTCCATGCCATATCCAGCAGTCTGTGCCTACTTTGGTATTAAAATCAGACAGAATTTAAATCTTGTTTTATGTATTTTACTAATGAGGGTGGCATGGCACTCACATGCAAGTAATAATCTCATTGTCATGGGTCCATCATTCACTCCTTTTTAGAAGCACACTATATCAGATTCATAGTCCTCTTCACCATGGAGGCCACTACAGAAAAATATGTATCCAGTTCCAATTTCAATGAACTGACCTTCATTTGCCAGCCTTATTTCACTCAGCACTGTTATTTGCATGTGATATCTGCTGAGTTTGTTTGCAATAAGAGTTGTTCTTTCAAGTCTACTAGATTTATTTTTGTCCATAAGCGTGCACACATCTCATATCCAATGGTGAGTGGAATCATCTACACAATAGATGTTTTGTACTTTTTTTTTTACATTTTGTTCACAGGGTAGGATTCCACCTGCTGTGCTCAGTAGACCAAGGTTAGGTGAAATAGACAATTTTTATTGTGCCTTTTTCCAATCACTTCCTCTTTCTAGATGGTGAGCAATGCATATCTTGTGAAAGATCCTCAAATACCCACTGGTATTATAGTCCAGTGAAAAAATGAACCTATGGACTGTGCTGCCTATGTGCCAGTTGTGACTGTGGCTCCCTGTGTATCCTTCCCTGCTGCCTTGTCACTAACCTGTCACCACAGGAGTCTGAGGAAAGCAGAATTGTAACACAGTAAAATAGTTGAGTAGTAAAATGACAAAATTGTTGAATCGTAAAATGGTATGGGTGATTTCTTTTGACTCATGTGTAAACTGGATTTAAGTGAGGCAGACTTGCCCCAAATTGTCAATCTCACTCCCTTCCTGAATCATTTCAAGTGGCAAGACAAAATCAAAAAGACTGCCAGTGGCTCTAGAGATGTTAGCATCTTCATTGTCCAACCAAGTTCTAAGCACTCCATGGTACCTGCTTCCACCACCTATTAAAGCAAAATGTTCACATCCATCTCTTCTGCCAGGAAAGGTGTTAGATGCTTGAGGTATAAACCCTTCTAATTAACTAACAGTTTTGAGTTCAGTCCATTATGCTTAACCTGAATTAACTCATTTTCTGCATGAGTTTTACTAGGGTGTGAATGCTGTACATGCTAGAGCTTCTTGGAGCCATAAATTAGAGCTGGATGGCTAGTAGATATCAAAGGTGGGTGAGAAGCCCTAAACTCATACCAGAAAAACTAGTCCTCCCTGAACACCCAATACAACCCTACACATATGTGTGTATGTATGTATATGTACACACATATATGTATGAGTTTGTGTGCATGTTTACACATTTAAAATTTATTCTACAATATTAAATAATCCTTTCTTAAGTCTGAACATCAAAAGAAATTGTAAATAAAGCCCTCATTTATAGCTATTGCCTATTTCTCTTTACACTGTTTACATTGAAAGTTTAACATTTCTCTCTCAGAAAGACCCTAGAGCTGACTCCAACATATCCCAATGGTAAAGTTCAGAATGAATTGAGGCTGGTGACAGTAGCCAAAGATTACACAAAAAGGTATTTATCTTTAGAAGGGAAAAATCTAAGGTCTAACACCCTAAATGGCAGAGCCAAGGTCCCAAAAGATTTTGAGGCATTAGATTATTGGGTTGAATAGGATAAAACGGAATTTATTAGAATGGAATGTAAATTTCCATTTGTACTCAAGAAATTAATGATAAAAATGTAAGATGGATGGGAGATTGTTATACACCAGCTTGGCTGAAAATCATCTGGGAGTTTTTAGCAGACTACAAACTCAATATGAGTTAAGAGCCTGGTATGTCATCCAGGAAAACTAATGTGATCATACATTATATTAAGGAATGCTACTCTTTCAGGATTGGGCCACAACTGAAAAATTTTGTTTAAATCTTGGATCCATATTTTAGAAGGGACATAAATACATTTGACAGTGTCAAAAAAAAGAGCACCCAGTATGGCAAAGTACCTCAACTTCATGTCATGTATAATTCTTTTCAATTTAACAAATGTCTGGAGTATCTGAAGAAAAGACTGATCATACATGATCTCTGACAAGGATTATTTAAAGTCTAGTTATGTGGAAGATGTATTGGACTTTTTCTCTTTGGCTCTAGACAGTAGAATCAGGAGAAATGGAAGGATGATGCTAAAGGGCAAGATTAGAGTTGATGTAAGAAAATTCTTTCTAATAAATAAAACCATTCAAAAACTAATCCAAAACCTATCCAGGACAGCTAGATTATGTAGTGGAAAGAGTTTCATGCCTGGAAGCAGGAAGACTCACCTTCCTGGGTTCAAATCTTACCTTAGACCCTTAATAGCTAGGTGACCCTAGACAAGTTACTTAACCCTGTTGACCTCAGTTTCCTTATCTGTAAACTGTGCTGGGGAAGAGAATGACAAACCACTTTAGTACCTTTGCCAAGAAAATGTTCAATGCAGTCACAATGAATTGAACATGATTGAAAAAATGATTGAACAACAAATCCACAGCCAAATTGGCTACCTCAGTAAGTGGCAGATTTCTCCCCACTTGAGATCGATAAATAGAGGCTAGATGATAACTTATTAGATTTTGCTGTCAAGTGAGTGGCCCTTTATTCAGGTACAAATTGGTTATACTTAATGATCTCCAAAAATTCTTATCACTCTGTTAAGAGATCTTTTAAACTGTCCTGTAGAGTGAACTTTTTTTTTTTTTGGTTTATATTGCCTTCCAAATATTCTGTCCATAAAAGACTTCTTGGTCCCATAGTCCTGAACAAAGAATAAGGTTTAAGTAAATAGAATTTCTCTTTACTAGAGGTTAGAATATTGCAATTTAATGTGTGATTTCTCATAGCTAAATTCTAAGTGACACAAATAAAACTGAAAGAATATCTAGTAGTGCATTGACTTTGGGGATGAGTTTGCATAATGAATATGGACAAGCTCATTGTTGTAGGTTTGAATGAGCTATAGCTAAAGTTTCAACAAATTTTCAGTTTTAAATCTAATTGAACTTCATGCCTCCTTACAAATCAAGTCAAGAATGTAGTGGGCTGTCTTGCATTAAATGACCATTTCAAAATCCTTCCATATCTACAGTCATCATTTTATCTTAGAGATACTAAGGTATAGAAATGGACCATATCTTTGCACAAGGCCAAACAATCAGAAAATAGCAGCTCTCCTAACTCCCAGTTCGGTAGAAATACTTGTTTCTTATATCTCTGGATACTAAAATTCATCCTTTTTTTGATGGACAATTTCACCCCCACTTTATCATTGTCCCTCTAAATGTTCTTCCTGTCCATGGTGCTTTACTCTTAATCTCTTTTGCAAATGATCCTATTCTACTTCTCCAAGCTACTGATATATGTAAAGCCAGTGTCTCCTAAAACCCCCATTGTTCTTGTAATACTGTTATTTCCAGAAGGGGAGGGGGCATGGTGGAGGGGATAAATGTCATAGCTCAAACTTCTTACCTAGCAGACTAGACTTATAGTTTTGTTGTTGTTGTTGGAGTTTTTTGTTTGTTTTTTGTTTGTTTCTTTTTTATTTCTTTTAAGAATAGCCCTCTTAGATTAACTACCAAGTCCTAGGGTATACTAATCATTTTTTCTGTGTCCCTTTGCTCATTCATTCAGCTAGGCACTCGACCTTTACTATCTCTTTTTGGCGTATGGCCCTGTATCTTAGGTGGATTAAAATTTTCTCCCCACGTCATCCTCAAACAAATTCCCTCACACTTCTTCAGGCAGAGAGAAATCATCAAAGGAGGATTCCTCTCCCATTATTTCAAAGAAGTCTGTAAAGAAACTTTTAATTACACAGATTGAATTTATGACCCTTGTAATGATCTTCCATGTGACATATGAAATTGGTAGTATAATATTGTAAAAATTTATCTAGTGAACTCAGTGATATCTTATCACTTCATTTGTTCATATACTTTGTAAATGAGGATGGCAGATGTGAAGCCTTAAATGTGACTTATGGGTTCACCAGGCTATCAGTGGCAGAGCCCCTGCCTGTCTATTCTCAGGACCAGAGAGTAGCTTTGTTTACAAAGCCACTTGTTATTTTCCCTCTTTGTCACTTCTGTCAGAAGTGATCAAATAGTGCTTTTGTGATTAGGAAATATATCTATGATTTGATGAGAGCCTACCATTTCTCATTTGAAGGTCTGATACTGAATGACATTTTCATCCAACTGAGTCATTTAGGAAAGGGAATCTACAGGTCTAGATCTCTACGGCTCACTGTCAATCCCAGGAACATTCCAATATGTCATCATTTTTGGAAATTGGTGTCTTTAAAGAATATAATTGATCATAAGTCTTTTACCTCTACCCCCATCCACATGAGTACAGTTTAATAGGACTTTTAGGTTCATTTTAGTTCCTTTGATCATATTGTTTCTTACACAGTATTTTTTCTAGTCTTCAAAAAATATTAACCCTTAATATGTCCTCATTATGAATGAAGATTGGTGTGAAAAAATTAAAAGAAAAAGATGGAGAACATTTTTACTCATTCCAGAGTGTGGGGGAAAACTTTATCACTACTTCATGTAAGGACCATTTCTCCTCTATGCAACAGAGAATGTGGGGTTCAGGAAGGCAGAAGGGGAAAAATTGCAAATAGAACCATCAAATGCATCTGAATAGTACTTCATCATCTTCCAATTTAATGAAGAATATGTATTCCCCTATTGTAGAGAGCCTGTCATGGACATCTTACTGATCATGAACTTCTTTAGGGATATGTTTGCCTCTCATATCCAAAACAGTTAGCATAATGCCTATCACATAATAAGTGCTTAATAAATACTTATTATTGATTGATGGATAGATTAACCATTAAGGAGTTAGCTTTAACCTCTGAAAATTGTTGAACGTTTAAAAAAAGTTGCTTCCCTTTCAAAGAGTCTAGTCAGAAAATCACCAAACATTTGTTAAGTGCTTTTTAGGTGCTAGATATGATAATAAGCTCCAAAGAAAGGCTAGAAATATGCTTTATTCCCAAAGAACTCATGTTTTCATGAGGAATAGAACAAGTAAATAATGTGTATGTGTAAAGATAGACACCATATAAAATGAAGGTAACGTCAGAGCAGGACAACTAGGTGGCACAATGGATAGAGTGCTGGGTATGACATGTTTCTGAGTTCAAATTGCCCTCAGACACTTACTAGCTGTGTGACCCTGGGCAAATCATTTAACCCTGCTTGCCTCAGTTTCCTCATCTGTAAAATGAGCTGGAGAAGGAAATAGCAAACTACTACAGTATCTTTGCCAAGAAAATTCCCAATGGGGACACAAAGAGTCAGATACAACTGAAATAACTGAACAACATCAATAAAAATATTCTCATAGGGAAGGCACTAGCATATCAATAAGGAGGTACAGGGTGAAGGCCTTCTACAGAAAGTGAGATTTGAGCTGTCTTGAAGAGAGGTAGGAAAGCTGACAAAATTCAGGAAGGAGAGCATTTCAGGCATAAAGAAGAGTCAGTGAGAAGATACAGAGGTGGGGGATGAAGTGCTCTGAAAAGCAGCTTGGTTAAGAGAGCTATAAGGATTAATAGAAAAGAAAACTGGGAATAAAGGACCAAGTTATGAAGATTTTTAGATATCCTTCAGCTTTAGATATTTATTTAACCTCTTTCCATTCTAGTTGTCTTGTCTGTAAAATGGGAATAATAATAATAGTAGTAGCTACTTCACAGGAAAGTAAGGGTAAAATGAGATTATATATGTATAACATTTTGTAAGCCTTAAATTATCTATATGGCAACTTTAATTGCTAGTATACATAATTGACTTCAAATGGTGTTATATATTTAATCATGGAGCCATTAGGATGCTATTAGAATTTAGGGTGGCAGGATGATATGATCAGAACTGAAATGCAGGCAAATCATTTCATTCACTAGCAGCACAATGTATTGTGATGGGAAGATAGTTAAAATAGAGCAGCCAATTAGGTTATTGCAATAGAATAAGTGAGAGGCAAAAGTACCTACACTAGGGTGGTAGCTGTGTGAGCAGAGAAAAGGGATATTATGTGAGAGGAAGGTGAAAACAATAATATTTGCTTTTTAAATTGAGTGCAAGTTAGATGTCAAGGACAGATCAACAGTGTCAAAGGTTCCAGAGAGATCAAGAAGGAGGATTGATTTTTCCTTAATGAATTACTCCTTAATATCACATGAACTAGGCCTTTATTTGAGGCTATAATACTTTGGTTAATTCTTCCCAAGGATTTGGAAAATAGTAAATTAATGATTTTGGAAACAAACTTGAATTCTGCCAAAATGGAGTGGTAGGGAAAAGTAGCATAGTATAACTTCCCTCAATACCTCCTACAAGGAAAATCTCAGAAGAGTGCCAGACTGAATAGTGATCAGAAATTTAAAGGAAAAACCACAGCAGGTAATTTTTGCATCACAAGTTCACAAATTCTACTCAAAGGCAATTGACCATGACAGGAAACTATGAAACAGGAATATGCCAGTATTTCAGAGTCACTCCTCCAATAATGGAAGAAGGCTGAGATGCTATCACTGTAATACAGCATAGAAAATATCAGAGACAGTTCTCCTAAGGTAGAAGAGGAACATGACAAAGTTACTATAAACCAGGAGGGGGGATACGGAAGTCAAACCCCAGTAGTTGAAGAGAATGATGATGGTGTTATTCTGATACTAGAGGAATTAGAAGAAATAAGAGGTGAAGGTTATATATATGAGGTCATCAGGGTTCTTCCTGAAGTTGGCAGAATCTAGTCCTGATAAAAGATCTAATATGGGAAGTAAAGCCAAAAAAATTAAATATTAAGAAGATAAAGCATTAGAAGTTATGTAAGAATTTTTTTAAGTTTAAAATGTTTTAATAAGTGAAATGAAACTGTTGGACTAAAGAATTGAAAAAATAAGAGTTATTAAGGATAGATTTGGAAAGAATATCAATAATATCAAAAATATCACCACAAGAAATATAAAAATTTACTCAAGTAACAGGGTTTTGGGTCTTTTTGTTGTTGGTGTGGCTGTTGTTTGGAAAAGTAGAATATACCATTGACTCCATGAGACAAAAAGGAATATTTAAATACTTAAAAATAATGAAAAAGATAGATTAAAAGTATCTCATCTTAAAAAGAACTAAATTGGGGTGGCTAGGTGGCACAGTGAATAGAGCACTGGCCCTGGAGTCATGAGGACCTGAGTTCAAATCTGACCACAGACACCTGACACACTTACTAGCCATGTGACTTTGGACAAGTCACTTAACCTCAATTGCCCTCCAAAAAGAACTAAATTAGAATAAACATCACATAGAAAAAAAATTCAACTTATTTGGACTACCTAAAAGCAATGACAAAGAATAAGAGCGTGGAATCAGATTTTAAGAACTAGGGCTGGGGGCTAGGGGTAGGAAACTGTGTAGGCTTATTAAAGCAGAGGTGTAAAGTAAAAATAGAAAGAATCTACCATTTACCTCCTAAATAAAAGCCTAAAATGAAAACTTCCAAAATCTCTATTCCAGATCAAGGAAAAAGTACTACATGAAACCAAAAAGAAAGAGTTCAAGTGCTAAGAAGAGAGAGCAAAGATTACCCAGTTTTTAACAGCTACCCCTACAAAGAGCAGAGAGAATGGAAAATAATATTCCAACAACATTAATTTTAAAATGATAATAATAACTAATATTTATAAAGCACTTAATATGTTCCAGGCACTGTTCTAACAGCTTTACTAAATATCTCATTCACAACAGTCTTTGGAGGGAGATGCTATTATCATCCTTATTTTACAACTGAAGAAACTGAGGCAAACAGAGATGAAATGATTTGTTCAAGGTCATACATCTAGAAGTGTCAGAAGTCATATTTGAATTCAAATCTTAATGACTCTAGGTCCACCTAGTTCCACCCAGCAAAAATTACAAAAATGCAACCAAAATTAACATGTCCAAAAAAAGCAAATGAAACCTCATAAGGAAACAAATGGACCTTTAAGGAAGATTTTCAAGAATTTTCAATGAAAAGACTATAGCTAAGTAGAAATTAAAATGAAAACATGGAAGTCAAGGAAAAATAAAATTATAAATAGAAGTGAATTATTTACATTTTAATGGAGGAGGTCAAGGAAGAAATAAATGTTCCTTCAGAATCTTAATGCCTTCAGGAGTCTTGTAGTTGTTGTTGTTCAGTCATTTCTGTCATGTCTGATTTTTTGTGACCCCTTTTGGAGTTTTCTTGGCAAAGATACTAGAGTGGTTTGCCACATTCTTCTCCAGCTAATTTCACAGATGAGGAACTGAGGCAAATGATGCTGAGTGACTTGCCCAGGGTCATGCAGTTAGTGAGTATCTAAAGCCAAATTTGAATTCAGGAATATGAATCTTTTTTTTTATTCAGAGTGAGCTTTCTATCTACTGCACCACCTGGTCAGCTGGGGGTCTTAAAGGTAGTTAAGAAAAACCAATGTCTGAGACTGGTTTTGTTATTATATTGATGATCTTAAAAGAATAAGGGTAAAGGGTGAAGATGATGCAGTAGTTAAGAAAAGAGCTTGAAAAAAGTGGGGCTACTCATCTTACAAAATTGAGAAGATCAAGTAGAAATATATAGCAAGAAGTGTCAGAAGAATGAGCATAACTTTAACCTCATTATCTTCTGAAATGGTCAAAGGAGGGTAGAAAATATACATAAGATAGAAAAAAAGCTCGTCCTGAAATACACTGAAGAAGCAGGATAGAACAGGGGCAAAGGAAAAGCAGAAATAAGAGGAAGATTAGATACAAGGAGGAATGATTCATAAGCAAAACAAACACCAACATTGGATATGAAATCCTGAAGAGGACTTTTAAATGAAAGAAGTAATAGGCAAGAATGTGTGATAAAGAGGGAACAGGGATTAAGTAGAGAATGTGAATCTGATGAAAGAAAAAATACAATTAATGGTCGTAATTTAAATGTGAATGGTATACACTAACCCACAAAATTAAATAAAGGGGGGTAGTGAATAGATTAGAAAATAAACTCTAACAATATGTTCAGTGTAAAAAACTAATTGGAAATGTAAAGTCTCACTGATTTAAAGTAATAGGTTAAAGCAAAATCAATATTACTTCATCTCACCTCAAAATAAAAAGTAGATATAACAATCAGAATCTCAAACAAGGCAATAGCAGAATGGATTTAAGTAACAGATAAACAATAAGACTACATTTTGATTGAAAATAGTCATAAATAATGAGTTACTTTCAGTATTTAGCATAAATGCACAGTATTGCAGAGCATCTAAATACTTAAAGAGAAATGTAAATGAATTGTAAGGAGTAATAGGGAGTAAAATGATAACATTGGGGACCTCAATTTACCCTTTTAAAATCTAGACAAATAAAACCAAAAAATAAACAAGAAATTCAGTATCTGAATAGAATTTTAGAAATGTGTGTGTGTGTGTATTTGTGAAGGACTATAACAGAATGCTGCAATATGGTGAGGTTATTCATGCTAACCCATGACATTGTGAAACAACAACAAATTAAGACAATAAAGTTGGTGATAAACTTTAGAATTATTTATATAGGAAACCTCTAGAAGAAAATAATGTCTTCAGGATAAGAAAAAAATATTTGCATCAATTTTATATAAATTTGGGAATAATGTTTTTTAAAGAAAAGAAGCTGGAGTCACACAATGAAAGGTATAAAAATTGGGGATTTTTGGAGAATTTGGTAGTCTCTCTCACTGGCTTCCTGCATGCATATATTCAGCCTGTGTATTCTAGTTTCTGCATGTAACATTAAACTCATTACCTTAATTTCTGCCTCTTGATTTTTATGAACTAACCTAAATATTTCTCAAGAATCATGGTATCTTTTTAAAAATTGACCTTTAGGAACCAGAGACATAATAAATACCTGAAAAGTGCAGAGATATTAAACACATTCTTTATTGACTGAAATTCAATAAACAAAAAGTCATTGTAAAAAGGATCAATATCACTTGGAACCTAATAACATAACTTGAAAGAATTGGTAGCTCAAAAACAAATCTTAGAAATAATAATTTTGCCAAAGAGAATGAGAAAAATGAAACACAATAGAAAAATTTGGGGAATGCAGAAGTGAAGAAGATATGTCTCCATTGTTTTATTTTTAAGGAGAATTCATATGTAGGTATATACATTATGATACTGATATCTTAGCTCCTCAAATTATATTGGAATAGCACCATCTTTATGGTAGCATATAAAACTTTACTGTGGAGATCAATAATATCCAGAGATATAGCTAATATTTATATGTTTAAAGTTTGGAAGGAGGTTTTTATACTTTATCTCTTTTGTTCCTCACAATAGCTATGTAAAATGGGAAAGATGAGGAAAATGAGTCTCAGATAAGTCTGAGTAGCTTGTAGGAGAAAAGGAGTAAAATCTTATTCTATTGAATTCAAACTGTATTAAGTAACTACAATGCTCAAGGAGCTCTTTAAGTTAAGGATACAAAGACAAAACCAAACATGATTTCTGCCTTCAAAGACTTTACTTTCCACTAGATTAATAACATGTGTACACAAGTAAATAAATGCTAGGTATGTATAAAGTAATACCAAGTAATTTCAAGAGTAAGAGGGTGGTAAGTAGAAAGATCAAAAAAAGTCTCATGCAGGAGGTGGATGAATTGGACAGAATTTTGTCATTAAGAAAAAAAAATGTGACTAAAAGAAAAGTAAATTCCATTAAAAGAAATCATATAATCATAAATAATTCATAATAAAAGGCTTTCAACATTCATTTTTTTCTACTTTTTGACTGAAATCACAACTGTCTCCCCATCTTGCCTTAGTATCCATCACAAAACAGGCCTTTTTTCTTCTTTCTAGGGACACATACTATGAAAACTGCATGCTAGGTTTATTCTTCAATATTATGAGACCTTTGCTGTTGTTCAGTTGTTTAATTATGCCTGACTCTTTGTGATCCCATGGAATTTTCTTGGAAAAGATACTGGAATATTTGCCATTTCTTTCTCCAGTGTGTCCCCATTTTATTTAAAGATGAGGAACTGAGGAAAATAAGGGCTAAGTGACTTGATCAACTAGTAAGCTAGTCACACAGCTAGTAACTGTCTAAGTCCATATTTGAACTCAGGTCTTTTCAATGCGAGGACTAGAGCTCTATCCACTTCACCACAATGTGCCGCATTACAAGACCTAGACTTTGTCAATTGAACACCTTTTGAGAGAATTTGCTGTCAATTTTGTGCATCACATCTAGTTTCAAAGCATTATTTGGTGGAGTGGCTGAAGTGAGGCACGAGTAGCACCATTACTGAGTGTATAGGAGGTAAATTAAGAGAGAGAGAGAGATGGGGAGAGAGAGACAGAGAGACAGAGACAGAGAGACAGAGACAGAGAGAGAGACAGAGAGACAGAGACAGAGGGAGAGAGAGAGAGAGAGAGAGAGAGAGAGAGAGAGAGAAATGTCCTGACAGTTGTAATTCTTGCTCCGTTTTCAAGGAAACAGGTGATTGAAAATTGACCCCTGGCCTGGTCATCCTCAGTTATGATTTGGCAGTGTTATTCCACTCAAGATTTGAAAGTAACTTTTAATCTGAACCCTTTCCTTTTGGGCTGATTTGGGATGAGAAAATTATATGAAGAGCAGGTGGTCAAGCCATCTTCAACAATTAAAGGCTCCTTGATGTAACACTGACTCATTCCCATATGCACATATGGAGCAGGGGTCTTCAGATTACTTTGGGTCCAAAATCATTTGAGATATACTTACATACACATACATACATGCATACACATATATATCATATATGTAATTTATGGCAACAGGTACTGCCACTCTATGATGCTAATGATAAAAAATAAGATAGTTTTTTTAACTGGAAAAACTGCTGAATGGTATATTAAAGGGAAATCAGGCATTTATATCCCCACTGTTCCTTATAAATCTGAAACAAATGTAAAACTCATTAAATATTTTTACAAGGCTATAAAAGATAAAGAAAGATGCAAGCTTATAGAAATCTTTACATAGGAGTTTGGCAAATACTTACTTTCATTTGACCTTTATTTATTGGAAAGAGAAATTGCTGAAGTCAAGAAAACCTCTTTTATAATTCTAGCTCAGCCATTTCATTGCAATATGACCTCCTCCAAGTAACAATCTTCTCAAGTTTTTTTCTTCATATCCAAGACAGAGTTGATGATAGTTTTACTCTTTACCTCTCATAGAGGAAGTTGCTTTGTAAACAGAAAAGTGTTAACACAAATAGTAAAACATTGTTATGGTTACTTTTAAAAAGATAAATTGCTGGTTCACATTGTTTCACCTTAGATACACATATATTTATATGTATGTGTGTATTCATGTCTGTATATGGACACACACACATATTGGAAAAGGAAATGACAAACCACTCCTGCATCTACCAAGAAAACACCAAATGGTGTCACAAAAAGTCAGACGAAATTGAAATGAACAACTCTTGAGAGAGACAGAGAGACTGAGAGAGACAGAGAGTTAAAGAGATATATATATATACACAGACATACATACATAAATACACACATATGAGAGTGTTGTAATATTAGACCTAGTTGTCTTGAGACAGCCATTGTAGTTTCCCCTTAAGAGAAGTTAAATGTATGCATTGAAACAATTGTTGTAAGATTGGACCTGATGGTTTTGAGGCCAGTATGACACTTTCCCTTTAAGAAAGGCTATAAGTTTATAGAGCAAACATACTCATGGAAAACTACTGACAAGTTTTTGAAGATTAGTACTGCTGTGTCCACCAAATATAATTTTGTTTACCACCAGATCACTTTACATTTTTTCTCCCTGATAATAAATTCACCAAATAGTATTTTGCCCTAAACCTTAATAGGCAACTCAGCCAACTCCAGAGAAGTCATCAAAAATCATAGTATATGATCCTTATTCTCAGAAGAGCACTTTGAAGCACACCCTCCCCTCTAACAGCAGCACACCTTCCTGCTGAAGCACCTTCTTTCTGCTGAATGGACCTGCATCTCTCTTTTCCCCAATGCAATGCTACCCTTAAATGAGTTATATTCTATATTAGTGTGTATGCATGAGGAGTATGTTGGATCCACTTTTTCTTGTCTCTCCTTTCCCCTCTTCCCCATTGCTTGCAATAAAGATTTGCATTGAACTGATTCCCATTGCTTTACATGCTATTCTCAGCTCAACTCATTAAAGGGTTGTTTTCCTATGCATCTCTAGCTGATCCACGGGCCTTTCTTTAGAAAAAAACTGGATACCTGGATACTTAACTGGTACTTAACATATTGACAATCACACCTACATTGGAGGATTATAATATTTTCAACCCAGCTATAGAAAGCAACATAGCAAAGCTGCGTCTCCACAGGAGGGCCTCCCTTATGCCAGAGAAATATCATAAAACAGAGACATATATCTGCATGTATGAAATGAGCACATATGTGTATTGTGTGTATATAAATCCATACATGTATGTGTGCCGCAACATAAATGAAGTTAAATAAGACATGTTCAACAAATATGAAACAATACAAATACATTAGGAAGGAAAAGGCTAATGTTAAAGGAAGGAGGCAATATTTAGAAAGAATTCAGAAGGCTAGAATGATGGGACAAAATGAGTTACATGAAATTCAATAGAAATGAATGTACAGGCCTGCTGTGCTTCTTTCAAATATCAATCAAATAAGTACAAGTCAAGCAAAAATAACTAAAATATATTTATAAAAAGAAAAAAAACCTTAAGATTTATATTTGATCACATGCTCAATATGAGTTTACAGTGTGACGAAGGAGTAGCCAAAACAATAAGGCAACTATAGGTTGTATTTATTTATTTGTTTGATTTTTTATTGTGTTTATTTATTGTGGCCTTTCCTGATCTTCCCAGTAGTCACTCCTACAAAGAATAATAAAAAAAATTGGAGGGGGTGGATAAAAAAAGATCCAGCAAAACTAGGTAACACATGGGAAAAGTCTGATGTCGTATGCTGTCATCATAAGAAGTCATCATATACACCACAATCCCAGTCTCAAATTTAGACAAAAAAGAAGTAAGAAGTTAATAAATATCTTCTCTGGGGCCTAAATTGATCATTAAAATTTTACAACTTTAAGTTTTGATCTCTTGTTTCTGTTCTTTCCATTCATGTTAATATAATCATTGTACATATTTTTCACCTGATTCTGCTAAGTTCACTGTACATCACTTTATGTGAGTTCTGTAGGTAGAAAACTCTTAACCCAATAATTATAGAAGAGGTAACAAAAATATATATATTAGTTTGTTTTCATTTTCAGAACTTTTTCATTTTATTTTTTACTTATTTATTTGTTTCTAGTTTTCACCTTAACTAAAATTTCTCACCTTCCTCCCTTCCCCACTCCCAAAGATGACATGTAATCTGATATACGTTATACATGTACAATCATATTAAACATTTCCACATTGGTCATGTTCTGGGGAAGAAAAACAGAAAAAAAGGGAAAAACCAGAAAAAATAAAAACAACAAAGGAAAGAGAATGCTTCCATCTGCATTCAGACTTCACAGTTCTTTCTCTGGATATGCATAGCATTTTCCACTATGAGTCATTTGGAATTGTTTTAGATCATTGCATTCCTCAGAAGAGCTAAGTCTAAAAAAGCTGGTTATTGCACAGTGTTGCTGTTACTGTATACATTGTTCTCCTGGTTCTGCTCACTCCATTCAGCATTTTTTTCATACAAGTCATTCCAGGTTCTTCTGAAATCTCCCTGTTCATCATTTCATATGGAACAATAGTATTCTATTACATCCATATGCCACAACTTGTTCAGCTATTCCCCAATTAATGGGCAGACTCTTAATTTCCAATTCTTGACCACGACAAAAAAAAAAGTTGCTATAAATATTTTTGTATGTGTGGGCCCTTTCCCCTTTCTAATTAATGATCTCTTTGGGATTGCTGGATCAAAGGGTATGCAAAATTTTATAGCCCTTTGGGCATAGTTCCAAATTGCTCTCCAGAATCAGTTCACATCTCCAGCAACAATGCCTTAGTGTTGCAATTTTCCCACATTTTCTCTGAAATTTGTTATTTTCCTTTTCTGTCATATTAGACAATTTGATAGCTGTGATGTGGTGACTCAGAGTTCTTTTAATTTGAATTTTTCTAATCAATAGTGATTTAGAGAATTTTATGTGACTATATAGCTTTAATTTCTTCATCTGAAAATTACCTCTTCCTATCTTTTGACTATTTATCAATTGGGAAATGACTTGTATTCTTATAGATTTGACTCAGTTCCCTATGTATTTGAGAAATGAGGTTTTTAGCAGAAATGATGGCTGTAAATATTGTTTCACAATTTTGTGATTTCCTTCTAACTTTAGTTGCATTGGCTTTATTTGCACAATTTTTTTTAATTTAATGCAATCAAAATTATCAATTTTGCGTTTCATAATATCCTCTATCTCTTCTCTTCTCCATAGATCTGACTGGTAAACTATTCCTTTACCTCCCTTTATGTCTAAATTGTGTACACATTTTCACCTTATCTTGGTATAATGTATAAGATGTTGGTCTATGCCTAGGTCCTACCATAATATTTTTCAGTTTTCCCAGAAGTTTTTGTTTTTGTCTAGGAGTTCTTATCCTAAAAGCTGGAGTCTCTGAGTTTATCACACAGTAGATTACTATAGTCACTGACTACTGTGTGTTGTTTACTTAACCTATTCCACTGATCTACCACTCTACTTATTAGCTAGTATCAAGTATTTTTGATGAGTTCTGCTTTATAATACAATTTTATATCTGGTGTGGCTAGGCCACCTTGCCTTGCATTATTCATTAATTCACTTGATATTCTTGACCTTTCATTCTTCAAGATGAATTTTGTCATTATTTTTCTAGCTCTATTAAACAATTTTTGAGTAGTTTGATCAGTATGGCACCGAATAAGTAAATTAATTAAGGTACAATTGTTATTTTTATTATACTAGTTGGACTTACCCATGAACAACTGATATTTTCCCAATTATTTAGATCTGATTTTATTTGTGTGAAAAGTGTTTTGTAATTATGTTCATATAGTTCCTAGGTTTCTCCTGGAAGGTAGACTGTAAAATATCAGAAATGATAGTTTTGACATGTCATCATTAAATAGAAAAGCTTTTACATGAACACAATAAATGCAACTACAATATGAAGGAAACCTCCACTGGGATAAATTTTTCCATTAAAGTATCTCTGATAAGGATAGGATATATACAATAAAGATGGAATTTACAGACACGTATAAGATCAAGGGTAATTTCCATTGGATAAATAGTTGAAACAAAAAACAGTAATATGGGACCAGTGGAGGGGGAAGAGGAATGGTGAGCAAGAGAGAAGGGATCAATCATTTATTAAGTATCTGTTATGTACCAGATACTTTTCTAAGAGCTTTTCAAATATTATATCATTTTATCCTTGCAAAAATCCTATAATGTAGGTGCTATTATTATCCCTCATTTTGAAGCTGAGGAAACTGTAGTCATTAGACATTAAGTGACTTGCACAGGGTTACACAAATACTAAGGATCTGAGGCAAGTCTTCCTGACTCTGAGCCCAGAGCTCTATCAAATGCAACACCAAGTTTTTTCTCAGCAAGCAAAAGTATATAAACATAAAGTTTTCCTGAAATAATTGCCAAATATTAAGGGGAAAAAATGGTTCAAATCACTGCAAGTAAAAGGAATTTAAAAAGGATGCTGAGGTTAAACATTACTACACCCTTCAAAACTTCAAAGACATAAAAAGATGGAAATAGTCAAAGTTGAGGGTGCTATCAGGAAACATGCCAACCTTTTATACTGTCCAGCTAGTCTAAAAAGAAACTCAGAATCATGCTATTAGAAAAGAAAAAATCTGACTAAAATGCACACAAATTTGATTCAGAGGTCATGCTGTAGACATATATTCTAAAAAAGTCTAATTTAGAAAGAAAATTCTCATAATATATGAAATTATTAGTTACAACTGTTTTTGTGGTATTAAAGATTTTGAATCAAAGTAGGTAGCCATCAGCTGAAGAATGCACAAGAAACCAAGAATATGAAAAATGCAGAAAAGGATGGGAAGAATGACAAAAATTGATGCAAAATAAAGTAAGCAGAGTCAAGAAAATACTATACATAATTACAAGAATAATATAAAAGAAAATAACCACAATCACACATATACATGCAAATTAGAAAAAAATGAGTATTTTGTTAGTATAATGACAAAGTTTTAACATGGAAAAATATTGACAAAAATTATCCTTTCCCTTAACTGCAGAGGTGTGATACTATAAGTTTTAAATATTGCACATACTGACAAAAATTGTGGATGTCTTATTTGTTTGCCTGATTTTCCTTTTCAATTTTTATTGCATAGGAGGACTCTCTGGGTAGAGGAGTAGGAGGCATGCATTCAAATAAGGATGTAATATTTAAAAGACATCAATTTTTAAATAAATTAATGAAAAGAAAATCAAGGGATTTTAGACAATATGTTCTCCAAGGTCCCCTCCATTTAGAATATTCAATAAATTCTGTTTATCTAGTAAACAGTAGATTCAAACACATCAGAAAAAGTACAGTGAAATTATAATGTAGAGAGTTTGATTAGAATTTGATAGAAAAAGTGACAGCTATGAGGAAAGGAATAGAAAAAGGCAAGATTTTAGAGTTCAGGGTTAAAAAGTACACACACACACACACACACACACACCTACCTTCCTTTGCAAACTATTCTCATTGCCCCCTTCTAAATTTTGCTCCTTCCCAGCAGCCTTTGCTACTTTATGTAAAATTCATAAACCTAGATAAAAGATAACAACACATCAATCAAATACCCTGACAAAAGAAGAGAGGCAAAGACAGTCATTTTCTATTGTGTGTGTTCATCTTTGCTAATAAGAACCTAAGGCAAATTAACTGGAAGGTATCGTAGAGCAGAAACTGGCATCAGAGGATCGGTGCTGATTCTGTTAAGCCATTCCTGTTGTATAAGTTGAACAAAATTTCATTTTCCCTCTTTCTGAACACACTAAACATTAAGAATATACTAATGTGTGGGGGAAATGTTGCCTGAGAACACTATGGAGTCAGATTTCTGTAGGTGCCAATCACTTTGCTGTAGTCTCTTCCCATCTTCAAATACACGGAAGCTTCCTAGAATAACACAGTTCTGAAGTTCTTCCACTGTCCTTTTATAAATTCACTATATGGAATAAGATGTGCAAACAGACAAACTTGGAACACTGATCCCATTTCATTTCATTCTAATAAACATTTATCAAGTTCCTACTATGTGACAGGCACTGGGTTAAGGATTGAGAATACAATTAATAAGGAGAAAGATAGTCCTTGTCCTCAAGGAATTGACAGTCTGATGGGTGGAGGGGAGATACACAAAAGGAGGCAGGAAAGTAGATGGGGTGACATGGGGAGGGAGGAGGCCAGTGGGTGCCCTGTACTAGGGGAGTTGAAACCAGGAAGAGAAGCAGATGCAAAGTGGAGTGAACTGAAAGTCCAGTTACTATCTTCCATGAGGTAAGGAATTGAGAAGAGATTTGTAGTCCAGACTCCAGCCTTTCAGTCAGAGGAGAGAGGAAATCAAGGGAGGTAATGTCAATCAAGGCTTGAGTTAGGAACATGGTTGTGAGTTTAGAAGTGATGAGTTTATCCTGGAAGGGGACTGATCCAGATAGTGTTACTACCTTCTTCTCTATTTTTAAAGAATTGTGTTTTCACCATCCTTCCCTTTATCTGAACTATAAAACAATTAAAATAACAATTATATTGACAGGATATATATTTATATATATATATATATGCACCCACATATACATACACAGATGTACATACCAATACATACATATACATAAATTTCTGTGTGCATGTGTGTGTATATATGCATACACACATGCACACACACATGTGTGTATATATACTACTTTAATGTTTATAGAGTGTTTTTTCATCACAATAACCAAGATTAAATGACTTGCCTGATATTCCACAAGAGTAACTGACAAGATATGAACCCAGGTTATCTTACTGATGAGGCGATGGAAGTCTGCATGAAATCAAGAGTCTATAAGATACAGGGTCAGCTAGTTGGTGAGGTGGATAGAGCCCCAGGCCTGGAGTCAGGAAGATTCATCTTTCTGAGTTCAAATCTGGCCTAGCATACTTACTAGCTATATTTATTTATATAAATATATGTTTCTTTATTACATATATATATATATATAACCCCTATTTTTCTCAGTTTTCTTACCTGTAAAATGGCAAACTCCATTATTTCTGCCAAGAAAACTCTAATGGTGTCACATAAAGATGGACTCTACTGAAAAAAATGACCTACAACAATAATTGATATGTGGAAATGTCTTTTTGATACTTATAATATTGTTCTTCCATTAATGTCCTTCTCCATTGTCTCATCATGGCAAGTATGTTTGACCCTAAATGCTTAAACTCTAAGCAGGCAGAGGACAAGCATTGACAAATACTGCACTGGAGAAACCATGAGTTTGGGTGCAGTATTGTCTGTTATCCAAGACTCACCATATCTCACTTCAGAGAGCTTTAGTACCAGACTAGCTACAAATGATGGATTTCTGACGTTCTCTAAAAATTATTTACTAAATGTTAAGGAGTCATAATATGTGTCAGTAGAGGGAGTACATGAACCCTCACTACCAAAGGTCTTTGAATATTTATATAAATATTGAATAATTTAATCACATTTGACCATTGCTGGATTTAATATAAATATTCCCATATTCTATATCTAGAAGACAATGCAAATTTACCTGGCCAAAACAAAGTAGTCTAAGATCAATCAATATCTAAGTAGATCCATAGAAGCCTAATATGAGCAAAGCAATATCCAGCTACTCATTATAGGCAACTGTAGTATATACTCCCCTTTCTCACACACATTGCCATCCTACTAGCTGGTCCCTGCCCTTCCTTCTAAGGCAAATATTCCTTTAAGAGTATTGCTTTTTATGATTTTGTATCAAAATACCTGAGTATTTAAGAAATCCAAAGTGAAATCAAAATCTAGAGCTTTCTTGTAATAGAATGCAATAGAACAGAAAAATAATTAGTACATATTTCTCCATTTTCAGAGCTACTCTCAGAGAAGAAATGGGATTCATTCTTTCTTTGTTTATCTGTCTCCCTCTGAGTCTGTCAGTGTTTCTGGCAGTCTCTCTGTGTCTGCCTCTCTGTCTCTGTCTGTCTGTCTCTGTCTCTCTCTCTCTATCTCTCGGTCTCTGTCTCCCTATCTCTCACAAACACACACAGAAATATTCACTTATCTGAAATTTATGTCTTTCCTTCCATTATTGAACAGCCCAGACATGAGGGTATAATACTAGAAATGAACCAAAAAAATAAAAACCCCTAATGGGTAATCAGACCTAGCTCAAAAAAAAATATGCTGTCCTTCAAGTAACCCCATTGAACATAGCATTACCAAAATCAATATGGGGAAGATTTGACACCACATTGTTCTACAATGAACTCTGAATCTCCACTGGAAAAATACCGTGCTCATAGGACCTCCTCCCAACCCTGCCCCAAGGGAAAGAAAAAAGGAAAGAAAACGATAAGTTTATGTGCCTATGTTTTATACTGAGCACTTTAAAAGTATCTCATTCTGTCTTCACAACCATACCATAAGGAAAGCACTATTATTATCCCAATTTTACAGTTGAAGAAATGGAAGTATGCAGAGGTTACATGTCTTGCACAATATCAGATAGCTAGTTGAGGGCAGATTTGAACTCTATCCATTGTGCAACCTAGCTGCGCAGCCCTGAACCCCAAAGTCAACAGAGAAAAGATGACACAGAAAGAGACATCATGTTTGAAACCTTCAGTACTTTAGTCATGTATGATGCCACTCAGGTTATGCTGTTTTTGTATTCCTCTGGACATACTATATGTATTGTATTGGGCTTTAGTGATGGTTTAACATTCTTTTTTGAACCTTTAGGAAGGTTATGATCCCCCCCCATGCCACCATCCATCTGAACCTGTGTGACTGTAACCTGACTAATTGACTAGCAAGACAGGCTACATCTTTTGATGGAAATCAGGCAAGGCATCCGGGACAATTTTTGTTATGGTTTCCTGTTTTTCTTAAGTTATTAAATTTCTTTTTTTTTCCAATTTATTTTTATGTGTAATTTTAGTCTACATCATTAATTTCCACAAGATTTTGAGTTATAAATTTTCTCGCCATATTTCCCTTACCCACCACTCCAAAACAGCGATCCCATTGAATACCCCCTCCCCCAATCTGCTCTCTCCTATATCCTGCCCCATCCCCTCTCTGACTTTCCAGTAGGACAAGATGGATCTCTATGCCCCAAAGCCTGTATATGTTATTTCCTAGTTGCATGTAAAAAAATAATTATATACATATATATATTTAAAAAAAATTGATTTTAAGACTTTGATTTCCAGATTCTTTCCCTTCTTGTCTCATCATCCACCCTTATTGGGAAGATAAGCAATTCAATTTAGGTTGTACATGTGTAGCTATGCAAAATTTTTCCATAGTGAATATATTGTGAAAGGCTGACTATATTTCCCTCCATCTTATCCCACCCCCACTTGTTCTATTCTCTACTTTAACCCTGTCCTTTTTCAAAAGTGTGTGCTTCCAACTTCCCTCCCCTCCAACCTGCCCTCCCTCCATCAACCCCCTCTCATCCCCTTCCCCCCCTACTCTCTTACTACCCTATTTAGTGTGTATGTCATTCCCTCCCTAAGCCAAATTCAATGAGAGTAAGGTTCACTCATTCCTTTTTGCTTCCCTGTTCTTCCCCTCCATTGTAACAGTTTTCCCTTGCCTCTTCTATATGAGATAATTTACCCCATTCTGTCTCTCCCCATCTCCCCTCATTATATTCCTCTCTCATCTCTCAATTTCACTTTTAAAGGTCATCCCTTTCTATTCAATGATAGACCCATTGTCTGTGTATACCTGTACACATATATACACACACAGTCACATATGTACTCATACACCATATACCCTCCTATATAGAAATATATACATTTATGTGTGTGTTTATACTTACATATATATATATATACACATATATTTTCTCATACCGAGAAAAGTTTCATACGTTTAAATTATTGTTTTTCCATACAGGAATGTGAGTAGTTCAACTCTGATAAGTTCCTTATCATTTCTTTTCCCTGTTTCCCTTCTCATGCTTCTCTTGCTTCTTGTATCTGAGTGGCAAATTTTCTACTCAACTCTCATTTTTTCATCATGAATGCTTGAAAGTCCTCTATACCATTGAATCACCATATTTTCCCCTGAAACATGATACTCAGTTTTGCTAGGTAGGTGATTCTTGGTTTTAATCCCAGCTCCATTGAACTCTAAAATGTCATTTTTCAAGCCCTTTGATCCTTCAGTATAGAAACTGCCAGATTCTGTGTTATCCTGATTGTGTTTCCACAATATTCAAATTGTTTCTTCCTGGCTGTTTGTAATATTCTCTGCTTGGTCTAGAAACTGGTTATAATATTCCTAGGAGTTTTTTGGGGGGGATCTTTTTCAAGAGATGATTGGTAGATTCTTTCAACTTCTACTTTGCCCTCTGGTTCTAAATCTTCAGGGCAAATTTACTTGAGAAATTCTTGAAGGATGATTTCTAGGTTCTTTTTTTTTTGATTGCTTCAGATAATCCAATAATCTATAAAATATCTCTCTTGGATCTATTTTCCAGAGCAGTGGTTTTTCCAATGAGATATTTCACATTGCCTTCTATTTTTTTTTCATTTTTTTATCTGTTTAATAGTATCTTGATTTCTCATAAAGTCACTAGCTTCCATTTCCTCCAATCTAATTCTGAAGGAATTATTCTCTTTAGTGGGCTTTTGAGATTCTTTTTCAATCTGGTAAATTTGGCTTTTTAAGGCATTCTTCTCATTGTCTTTTTGAGCCTCTTTTGCCATTTGACATTTTTAAGGTGTTATTTTCTTCAATCAGGTTGTTTACTCTGTCTTCATGATTTTCTTGCATCATTCTCATTTCTCTTCCCAATTTTTCCTCCACTTCTCTTATTTGGTTTTCAAAAATCCTTCTTAAGGTCCTCATTGCCTGTAGTCAGTTGATATTTGTCTTGGAAGCTTTTGGTGCAGGAGTTGTAACTTCATTTTCTTCGTCCTGTTCCATGCTTTTATCCTTTTTGTCCCCAAAATAAGAGTCTAAAGTCTAATTGCTGAGCTTACTCTTTGCTTGCTCATGTTGTTACTCAATTACTTGATTTTTGAGCTTTTTTTGCCATAGTAGAACTCTGCTTCCAGAGAGGAAATCTTTGTCCCAAATAACTGTGGTTTTCTCAGCTGCCAGTGCTATTAGTTGGCTGCCCTCTCTGAAGCCTCCACACACTCTGGCTCACTGGTCACACACCCCAGCACCTCCACCCTAGACAGTGATCCAGATACAAAGAGTTTAAAGCAAGAGTGATTACCCCTCAGACTTGTCACTTGGTCCCTCTACAATCTGCAGGTGAGGAGGTCTGAAGCAGCCACATGGTTGAGGCCTCCATGCCTCAGCTGCTTCTCTCCCTGGGGGAAGAGGTCAGACCTCACTCCTGGACTCCCTGTTCCCAAAGTCCACTGACCTCTCATTTTGTCTTTGTCATTTATGAGTTGATAATTCTGGAAACTGACATAGCTACTGGTGATCTACGCTCCCAATGTCCCTCTAGCCATGGTTGATCAGGGTACCCTAAGGCTAAAACCTAGGGAAGGGGGTGGGGGAAGAAAGAGGGAGGAGGTTGGGCTCATCTTCCAGAGTGCTGTGATGGCCCCTTCCTGCCAGCCTGCCTGGCGGTCTTCAGTGGGAGGGTAGTTTCTCTCTGTCAGTTTGTGGGTTATGTAGCTCTAAAGTTTGTTTAGAGTCATTTTCTACATATACTGGAGAAGGTGGAAGTGGGAGCTGCATGGAAGTCCTGTTTCTACTCCACCATCTTGACTCTACCTCCTGTAGTCTCCTATTCTTCAATCAAGAGATAGTCATTATTGCATCCAGTCCTTTTCTGAAAAGAGTAATTCTTTTTTTCCCCTCTCTGCTTCCCAAAAGAGTTGTAAATGAAGACTTTTTATAGTCTTCCCAGGAGTTCAACGGCATTGATGACAATATTGTAAGAAGGGAGGAGGTTTACCTGGAATACTAACTTAGAACTAAATGAAATAAAAAATTATTGTATCAAAAGTCATTTCCTAATGAATAAATGAAAAAAAATCAACATGGAGAACTTAGCTCTTTAAAAAAAATACAGATGATTAATATTGAATGAAATAATGAAAGTGCTTAATACAGAGAAAAATGAGAAGACTCATGCGAACTGATAGAAAGTGACCCAGTCAGAACCAGCAAAATAATACATACACATACTATAATAATAAAGATGGGAAAAGTGGAACAGCAAAAAAAAGAGAAGTTAAATGTGAAATAAGAATCATCATATTTCCCCCTCAAAGAAGGTGTGCAAAAATATGTCTCATTCCTTTGCACAATTAGGGGGTATTAGACATTGCATATACTCATTTTGCTGAACTGTTTTCATATTTTGTTCTTTCTTATAAGGAATGGTTCTCTGAAAGTGAAAAGGGGAAGCCATATTGAGGAATGTTTTGCTATTTAGTCATTTTCAGTTGTGTCTGATTTGTTATGAAGCCAGTTGGGGTTTTCTTGTTAGAGATGGTGGAGTGTTGCCATTTCCTTCTCTAGCTCATTTTACATATAGGAAATTGAAACAAAATTGGTTAATTTACTTGCCTAGGGTCATACAGTTAGTATCTGAAACCAGATTTGAACCTCAGGAAGATGAGTTTTCTTAACTGCACACTCAGCACTGTGTCACTAAGCTGCCCTATTGAAGAATGTAGTTGATATAAAACAAAAGATACAAATTAAAACATTTAAAATTGATTTTCTATGTATATGATACTGAGCTATGTGCTAGGAATACAAGGATAGAGCATAATCCCTGTTCCTAAAGAATTTACAGCTGAAATCAGATGAAAGATAAGGACACCAATTGTGGCACATTGTAGAGTGAGATAAATGAAAAGTCCAAGAGGACTATGAGAAACTAAAGGAGAAAGACATCATTTTATTTGACTCAGTAGAAGAGATGGTGCAGAGGAGATGCAATCATGGAGTAGTTTATTTGGACCAATAAGAAAGAGATGAGTATGAGTACTAAGAAAGTATTTGTTGTAGTGGATTGTCCTTTGTTCTCTAAGGGGACCATGAGATCTGGAAGGTGATGACATAACTTACAAGTAAATTGGATTTAAGCGACAGAAGACTGTGCAAAGTCACAAACCTCACTTTCTCCTCCACAGCCAGCTGGACTCAGTGGTAAGATATAGATCAGAAGGATTGGAGATGGCCCTGGATGTTGTGAGAGACTATGGACTTTTGAAGCTAAAGTTTGTCACAGGTCTCCGTTTGACCTAGGCAATGCCCATTCAGTGATGAAGGCTGAATGAGGCAACTAATGCCTTCTTTTACCTAGTGAAAAAAGATAAATCTGGGAGGGGAAGACCCTCAGGGTTGTGACCAAAAGAGAAATAGTTGCTACTTATATTCTTTGTGAGCCAAACCATGACCAGGTGGGGTTTGGGCTGGGACCTATTGTTGGCCAATCAATGAGAGCCAGAGTGATTTGGGTTTAAGACCTGGTCTTTAAAAAAGACATCTCCCCCATAAACCCCAAGATACTTTGCCAGGTTTCGGTGATCAAAATTTACATTTTTTTGGACAGAGTACCCACAGCTAAGGGCATGATACCCTATGAGGACAGAAGTAATTGAAGGAGAGGAGAAGAGAGAGGGGAGAAGAAAGGGGGGAAGAGGAAAGAAGAGGAGAGGAGAGCAGAGGAGAGGAGAGGAGAGGAAGAAGTAGTCATATTGCTCAACTGGACCTGACCAATTGCTTCCCTGTGGGGCAGCTAGTACTACTCATAGGTTGTTGTTTGTCCTTAGTTCTCAAAGAGGACATTGGCATCAAAAAGATGATGCCATGACTTGCAAGTGAATTGGATTTAAGTGAGTGATGACTGTGTAAAGTCACCAGCCTCACTTTCTCCTCCAGAGTCATTTGGATCCAGTAGCAAGAAATACTTCAGGATAACTGGAAAATAGCCCTGTATGTAGTGGGAGACCTTGGCCTTTTTAAGCTAATGTCTTTCCCAGATTCTCAGTTTGACTGAGGCAATGCCCTTTTGGTGATTAAACCTAGCTAAGAAATGAGGCAAAGGATGTCTTCTTTTGCCTAATTAAAAATAAAAAAAAAGATGGGGTGAAGATGTGAGTTGAAGAGGAAATATCCAATGTTATCTTTGTGTCCAGCATGAGTAAAGGCATGGTGACAAAAAATTGCATAACAAAAAGCAGAGAGAGAAATAAGATCAGATTCGCAGGAAATTAGGAATGTGAGAGAGAACTTTCAAAGATAGGGTTATGAAAGAAGATTAGAACAAGAAAAAAATAAGTAAATTGATGGTGTATTTGTCTGTTATTCTTTTGTGACAGTAGCATTGAATGTAGTGAATAGAATTGTTCTCAAAGCCAGGAAGACCTGGGACCAAGTTGCAGCTCTGAAACATATAAGCTTCATTGCTCTGGGCAAGTGATTTAACCTCTCAGTTTCCTAAAGAGCTCTCTATGATTATAAGTTTCGGAGAGGTTGCTGATATGCATGCATAAAGGGAGTTCCTTCTTCTAGTAGTTCCTTATGCTATTAATATCACAGGTCTAGTCCCTATTCATTATTTGATCTCTCAGCACTATCTCTGCTTTCCAAAACCACTTAATTCTGCATTTTCTGCCTGAATTTGAAAGAATCAAAAGAATTTAAAAGGACGAAAATAAAAATCAATTAATTATATGGAGAAATGAAACCATGTGATAATATAACATAGCATAACGTAACAACATAGCATAATACAACATACACAGCAAACATAATATAACAATACAACATAACAAACATAACATAAGATAGCATGATATGATATGACATGACATGACATGACATTTGTCAGGGCACAGAAAGATGCCAGTATGATAATCTATCCTTCCATTTCTGCATACATTAATATGCATATATCTTCACAGAGGTATGAGTTATGTAGGTGCATATGACTGAAAAATATGGCCAAAATTATAAAATTATTGAATGTCTACCATTTGAGAAATAGTCAATACAGTACTTCATATACTGTAGGGAATGGTAAATGAAGGTCAAAGAATGCTTCATTGAAAAACTATCTTATTTTTATTTAAAGTAAGTTTGCTACACTCTAGATATTGAAGTGACCTCCAATTCAATAAAAAATATCAAGTTGTAAATTGATGTTCATCACAGTGTCAGTAAATGCTACTCAACATGAACTCACATTCTCTGTTTGCCTCTTTTGGTGTTAACATTCCTGGTAAGATAAACAAGCTAATCTTATCCATTACATGAGTAAAGTTACCCAGAAAACCAAGGCAACTGTGATTTGTAACAACCTAGCTCTGTCCTTGCTTTCCAGAGACCTTATAATGAACACAAAAACACAGTATAGAAGGGAGACAGAAAACCACTTCTAAATAATTTCTGACAAAGTTAGTCTTTATCACTGTGAAACAGCTTTGCTGTGCCCTCAAATTGTGGATAAAGAAAGTTCTAGAAAAAGGAGAAAAAACTCCAAGGGTAGGTTTCAGCCTCTTAAGCTCAACAAAAGTGTCGTCTCTTAATTTTGGTGCCTTCCAGGAGCCAAGATAGCAGAGTACAGGAGAGGATCCAGCTGATTTTTCCAACATTCCCTTCCAAACAACTTTAATCCCTCAAATCAAATTTTGGACCAGCAGAGACAACAGAAATTCAAAGGGAAAAATTTCTTTCAGTCTAAGACAATTTAGGAGGTCCACAGGAGAAGTTTGTAATGCCAGGTCCTTCACATGGTGGTATCACTAACAGTGGATCTTGAACATAGTTCTACATAACAGCAGCAACTTTGAGAACTCTCAGCCTATACATGGTAAGGAAGTGGGGTCAGATAATTAGTAGGTAAGTGGTTCAAGGGGAGCCTTCTTTGCTGGCATGGATTAGCAACTATACTGCATGTAAACAGTTCTGGGTCACAGTTTTAGGGTAGAGAGAAGCATTTGTGATCAATCACAAGGCAATAGGGAACCTGGCCACAGTCACAAGGATTAAAGGAGCACTATTATTTCTAACTGCAAGGAAGCAAGAGCCCTTCCTGGGTAAAGACCAGAGTAGAAACCAGGAGAGCAGTGATCATACCTCTCCCAGGATCACACCACCTGGGAAGCACTGAAAAATTGAAGATCCTCACTACTAGCTCAGAAAATAGCAGCACAAAAAAGGCTAAAGCTTGAGACAGTGCCTCCCCTCCCTAAGTGAGTAGAGCCCAACTTTAACATAAAGTTCAAAGTTGAGAAATAGGTTGGAAAAATAAGCAAAGAAGAAAAAAAAGAGCTTGACCATACAACAGTACTAAGCATGGAAGATCAAGACATAATCTTAGAAGATAACAATGTGAAAAGAACTACAAGTGCAGTGTTAAAAAAAAATACTCATTGTCCCCAAGGTCAAGAAGAATTTCTAGGAAGGCTTTAGAAAGTGAAAAAAGCATTAGAGGAAAAATTGTGGAAATGTAAATAAATTATGAAAAGAGAATTAACAGATGAGCAGGCAGACTTCAGAAAGACCTGTAAAGCCTTAGATGAACTAATGCTGAGTCAAGTAAACAGAATCAGGAGACCATTTTACACAGTAACAGCAATAGAGTGAGATGACTAACTTTGATAGACTTAGCTCTTCTTAGCAATGCAAAGGTATAAGACAAATAACTCCAAAAGACTCTTGATGGAAAATGCTATCCACATCCAGAAAAAGAACTATGGAGTCTGAATACAGATTGAAGCATACCATTTGCTATCTCTCTCTGTCTCTCTCTCTGTCTCTCTCTGTCTCTCTCTGTCTCTCTCTGTCTCTCTGTCTCTCTCTCTCTCTCTCTCTCTCTCTCTCTCTCTCTCTCTCTCTCTCTCTCTCTCTCTCTCTCTGTCTCTCTCTCTGTCTCTCTCTCTCTGTCTCTCTCTCTCTCTCTCTCTCTGTTTTTCTTTCTCATGGTTCTTCCCATTGATTCTTATTCTTCTTTGCAACATGACTAATGTGCAATTATATTTATGAATGTATGTGTAGAGCCTTTATCAGATTGCATGCCGTCTTAGGAAGGGGGAGAAAATGTGAAATTCAAAATCTTATGCAAGTGAAGTTTGCAAACTAATAATAAATAAATAAATATTTTTAAAAACAACAAAAGAAATAAAAATAATTAAAAGTTTGGTAAAAGAGGGCCAAAAATCCTCTAATGCAACGTCTCCTAGTTGGGTGGGGTCCCTCCAGAGATTGAGGTTGTTGTTTGTCTTTCCTTGCCAAGTAGGACCATGAGATGAGGAAGGTAATGCCATGATTTGTATGTAAATTAGATTTAATTGAGGAAGGGCTGTGCAAAATCACCAGCCTCAATTTCTCCTCCAGAGTCATCTGGGTCCAGTGCCAAGATGTAAATCAAGATGACTGGAGATAGCCCTAGATGCAGTGGGAGATCATGTCTTTTTTATGCTAAGGTTTTTCCCAGGTTCTCAGCTTGACTGAGGTAGTGCCTGTTCAGTGATTAAGACCAGGTAAGAAATGAGTCAATAAATGGCTTCTTTTACCTAGTGAAACACACACACACACACACACACACACACACACACACACACACAAACACACATTTCTGGGAAAGGAAGACTCTAAGGGTTTTTGGCCTCCAAGATTGAAGAGAATGTTCCTGGAGAATTACACCAATCTTAACAATTCTTCTGAAGTTGACTGACCTTAAAGGAGTAGTCCCTAAATGAGGAAATAAAAGGGAAAAAAAACCTCATTCTTATTTGGTTATTAATATAATAGAAAATAATCACTTCTCTTAGTGGGGAGGGGAATGAAAGGGAAAGAGAAAATCTGGAAGTCAGAATTTAAAAAGAAAAGAATGTTAAAAATAAATCAATAGGGGTTGCTAGGTGGTGCAGTAAGGAGAGCATTGGCCCTGGAGTCAAGAGGACCTGAGTTCAAATCCAACATCAGACACTTGACATACTTACTAGCTGTGTGACCTTAGGCAAGTCACTTAACCCTAATTGCCCTGTGTTCTCCCCTCCAAAAAGCTAAATGAATGAATGAATGAATAAGTAAATTAATAAATATCAATTTTTAAATTCTTAGATTTATTTTTTAAAAATCTGTTTAAGCTGATCAAATTAAGGGTGGGGTAGGGAGAATCTTTCTAAGTGTTATCCTTCTTGGTTGTAAAAAGTATTATAAAAGGGAAATTTGCTAGATTGGATTCTAATCCTGAGAGATTACTATTTGGTTTACTTTCCTAGGAACTTAACCAAATATGATTGCCCTTGAGGCAATATGATTAAATAGATTGCAGATTGGGGAGGGGAGGTGGGTCTCTGGAATAAGGAAAAATTGGATTCAGTTTCTGTTTTTCACATATAATAGTTTTGATTATGAGCAAGACATTTAACAACTATTTCCACAAAAGACTACAAATTACAGGTAGAGTTGCTGGTCTGCATTGTGGAGGGAATTTCTGCTCAGTCAGTCAATCAGTAAAGAAGTACTTATTAAGATTTTATCATGTGTCAAGTGCTAAATCCTAGGAATTAAAGGAGTCATTGTCTTCAAAGAAATTACATTCTAATGAGAGAGGAAAAAGTGTGAATATTTATTTATGTATGTGGATGTATATGCACATACATCCAAATACATCATACATACATGCATACATACATATCTATATCTATCCATCTGTCTATATCTGTTTATATAGGTATATATGTATATATGCATGCATGTGTGTATATATGACCATCATGTACCCTTATCCTTAATGCTGTAGCTCCCAATGTAACCTAGGGTCTTGTTGGAAATATAAAATATATTGATCATTCAGGAAACTGATAGCGCCACTATCCCCTTATGTGTATTTTGCATATGTCTATGTTCATGCTGTCAGCTCTAGCTAAGCTGTAAGATCTTTGAAGACAGAGACTGATTTTCTTCTGGTGTTTCTAACCATTGTTTCCCCAGTGCACATCACAGGGAATGGAATATCATCATTGTCCAGTAATTTAGTAACACACGTACAATGATACAAATTCCATCTTTTGCTTCTAGGAAAAAAAAAAACTAGAGAAATTGGGGGTGTCTTCTGAGTAGAACTTAGCATCCATATCAGAGGAGCTTTTTCCATAGATAACACAGTTCATATATATAATTTACTTCTGTTCTCCTTAGCTATCAGTTTGTCCTCTGATAGCAAACAACATGCATGCCCCATGATGTAATATAGGTTGCCTGAGGAGAAGACCAAGTTTATCTGATAAATGCATCCAAAAAATTAATAGCTCTGACAGATGCAGGATGAAATGAAAGTCATTTTGGAGAGAAATGAAATGTATACTGGTGATCACTGCAATACTTGGAATGAGCAAAATGCTTCTCCAATCTGCTCTGATGAAAATTTCTGTTAGGATATCTGCAGAAAGTTCTGAAATAAATAGATGTAATTCTTAATACGGAAATCAGAAAGCCACATCACGGTTGCTCCAACTTTTTTTTTTCCTAAGTGTCAATATTTTCCAGGATAAGTGGTGGCAGTCCATTATGCCCTGTTAACTGAAAATTTACAGAAAAAAGTACCATGACTTCCTGGATGATGTATTTTGTCTTGAGATAGAAATATCCTAATACATGGAGAATAAAAATGCTCGGGTTTTATGTTTTGTTTTGTTTTTGTTTTTTAGCAAAAAAATGTTGAAGGGAGGCATTTTCTTTTCAGGGAAATTATATATAGACTTAATTTCAATAATCAAATACCACATCAACTAAGGACAAAAATAAAATATGAGAGATTTCTCTAATCTTGAGCTCACCTTAGCCTCTGAGAAGCAGCAGCCAGAAACAAGAGGAAACATTAAAAAAAAAAAAGAAGCAATGTTTATCCCCACTGCTCTAAATACCAGTTTTATTGTGTATTATTGTTGGCATTCTCCACTGATTACTAGAGCCTTTTAACTAGGCTTATAACCACTATGCCAAAATGTATGTTTACTTATTAGATAATCAGGGAATGAACTAGAGAAAAAAAGAATAAACAGAAATTAAGGATCCCAAAAAGGGATAAGATATTTGAAAAGTATAATGCTTCTCCATTAACCTTAATCCTAAACTTTGATCCATATTTTTCTTTGTTTATAAGTGCCATTAAATATGGTCATACTTTCAATGTTTCTTTGGGATAGAGAGGATGATAATCAGGGATTTGAAGCATTTGGGGATAAGAATTGTAGACACATGGGTTACAAGTATACTTATTCTGTGCCTTACCATGTCTGTCTCCTGTTACATTTGAAATTCCAAAGCAATAATAAGAACACCTTCAACCTTAGCCTCATACTGTCCATAGTATGGACCTGCTTCCACCTCCTTTTTCCAAAAAGGAACAATGTATGTGGATACATGTCACCAACTGTAAGATTGGATTGCCTATCACATCACTCCCAATGAAATTCTAACCTTTCAATTCCATTCTATATTTCAATGCTCTAATATTTCAATAGGCTAGTCATCTCAACAATAAGGATATTCATGCCAACAACACAGATCACAACCCAATCATAAGAATCTTACATAACTCTTGTCCATGTTGATCAATATGATCCCCACATTTATTCCACCCGACGTTCTGTTAGTGTTTTTCACATTCTGTTGATAAAACAAGGCCAATGAATCACAAAAGCTTTCTATTGATTATCTTTATGTCTCACTGTATTACTAGTTCAAATTATTTTTATTATGGGCTTCTATGATGAGATCTTCACACAGATTTTTCTACATAATTTAATGGTTATAATCAGGTGATGCCCACTATCAGCTTCTCCATGGTGCTTTGTATGATCCTTACTTTCTATTCTTTAGAGATTGGAAAGTGACATTCCAAAATATGACCATGTCAATTTCACTACCCCCATTCAATAAATTCTATTGGCTTTCTATCATTTCTAAGAGCTTTGTTTGGCTTTTAAAGCTATAATTCTGTTTCAAACCTTCTATTTAGATTTTAAAGTCCTTTATAACCTAACCCCATTCTAACTTTCCAGTCTTTTTACATCCCATCTCATACTCAGCATTTCAAAGCCAGTGGCTACCTTGTTCTTCACTCAAAACACTGTATCTTTTGAATCTGGGCATTTTAATTGTCTTATGCCTGGAATTCTTTCCCTCCTCTGCTCTTGCTAATGGCTTCTTTGGCTTTCTTCATATATCTGCTGAAGGCTCACTTTATGCAAGAAATCTTTCTCGGTTGTCTTTGATTTTACTTCTTTTCCTCTGAGAATACTTCCAATTTATCACATGCATAATATATAAACATATACACAAATATATCACATGTATAATATATTATAGCTATACATTATGATATGGATTGTATATTACATTATATATTCCATGTATCTCCATATCCTTATATAATATCTGCAAACATACACATTGTTTATTTTCTTTCCCTCTAAATTTTTAGCTCCTTGGGAGAAGGAAATGTTTCTTTTCTTTTTTTTTTTTAGTATCTCTAGAAAATCACACAGTTGTTGGCACATATGTATTTAATACGTCCTTGCTGCCTTGATTTAACTAAAGCATTCTGTGATTAATACCCATAAATTGTCACTGGTATACTATTAACATACAGATAGATTTTGTTTTGGGTAAAAATTTGGTCATTAAAAAAATTTTAAAATTTCATCTAATTAATTCAACCCTGTCTCCTCTTACTCAGTTCTGGGCCCAACCCATTGTCGATTTGTAGTACCTGTTAAAGATATATGCAGCCTTGCAGATTGCCATAGTAATACCAGAATGCCTCATTGATATAAAGGAGGAAGAAGATACATAGATGTCCTTAGGGTATATGATATATAGTTTGAAAACTTATAGAAATACTTGTGGACAAATATCCAGCACCTGGCAGAGCAATAATGGAACTAAAAATAGGTACAAGTCATGGGATCTATTGATTTTAACCAAAACTTGTTTCCCCCTGGATGGATGCTATAAAAGCATTAAGATTCAACAATGGGATCAAAAGGCCCATGATAGGCATCATCCATATGAATTCTATTAGCAATACAGTAGCAAAGAAGTGTTAACTACTGACTGTATTATGTAGATTTATTTATAGGAATTAAGGGATTTGAGAATAGACCATTACCCACAAAATTTGTTTTGATAGCCTTAAAGAGTCCAGATTAATTCATCAACAAAATTATTTAAGAAAATGGTTGAAATTATGTAACATATCATCACAAGTGGCAACATTTTAATACCAAATATCTGGCAAGATAAAATATAACTAGACCTATGCATACTAAGACTTCTCTCTTTCATGAACTAGTGTGACAGACATTCATACAACAAATTTATACCCCAAATTGTCATTGATAATTCAAAAAATAGACTATGAATCCCATAAATAAACAATAAATAAGAGCCTACTGTGTGTGCATCAGAGACTGTGCAAAGCAGTGGGACAGGAAAAGAGGCAAAATAGAATCCTTTATTGTAGGGAGATCATCTAAAAGGGAAGACAAAAAATGAATATGTTGTGATGGAATAGGACTTTTGTCATAGATAAAGCTATTGGGAAAAATTGCCGGGACACAATACTGATTGCAAGTAAATAAATAAATATAGATGTTCACTATCTTGAATCAATGATCAAGAATTTATTCAGTACTTATTATTTACCAGGCACTGTCCTAAATGCTGGTACTATAAAGACAAAAGGACAATAGTCCCGGTCCTCAGAGAACTTAATGGAGACATTAGGGACTACATATGTAGCAATATACAAATCAAACACAAGATATCTTTAGAGGAAAAGTTACTAGGAAAAAATAAGAAAGGCTTCCAACACTGAGTGATAACTAAACTGAGTCATCAAGAAAACCAAGGATTGTAAGAGACAGAGATGTGGAGGCTAAACTTTCCAAGTATGACCCAATTTATTTGATTCTTACTACTGGTACAAACACACAGAGACAGGGCATTAGAATTTGTGAAACCACATTGTGTATACCACTTCCTAGTCATTTCCAAAACATTCTATCACACTTTCTCCCTCCTCCTAGTTCCCATTTATGAGTTGTCTTTGTCCAGTCACTCGCTTGGTCACTAATCATTTATTAAGCTTATTTGCAGAGTTAAGCATTAGCAAAGAAAGGTAAAAGTCAATCCCTCATCTCAAGGGGCTGATACTCTAATGGTGTAGACTACATGCAAAGAACTATGAGCAAACTAATATAGAATATGAAAGAGATTTAATTGGCAGAGGAAAGGCACTAGGATTAAGAGAACAGTGGGAACAGTGTCCTGTAGAATACAATATTTTTATTTGTTTGTTTTTTGTCCTTTGTTTTTTTCCAAGAGGAGCAATGACATCATGATGTGACGGGTGATTCTTAGCTGAGACTTAAAAGAAGCTAAGGGAGCCAGGAGGAGGAGGTGAGGAGGGAAAGCTTGCCAGCTAAGCTCCTCAAAGCCAAAGACTGTCTTGTTTGCTTGTGTTAATATGCCTGGTGCTTAGTAAAGTGCAGTGAGTATAGTAAGTAATTGATCAATGTTTGTTCATTAATTTCTTTTCATTCATTCATTCAATTAATTAATTTATATATTGAATGAAGAACTTTCCAAATATAAAGACTGAGCAGAAGCAAAATGATGTGGGAACAGAATGAAGTACATTTTGTCCCTGTCATCTGGTCTTACTGGAATTGACCCAAAATGCTTTCAATGAGCCTACCAAAAAAAAAAAGATGAGAATGTAGTGCATTATTTAGTTATAAAAAGCAGGAATTTTATTCACCTGCACAATAATCTATATAAAACAAAAACATAAGAAATAGTAACTTGTCACAGTGTCATATCAATTGGAATCAGCATTAAAATGAAAATAGCAAAACAATATTCTAAATCTCATCTATATCATGCTTCTAGTTTCAGAAAACCTTACATTTTCTCCTGGAACATTAACTCATTTTATCCTTGGAGTAATCTTTGAAGTAGGTATGACTAATTCCACAGTTTTCATTTTCTAGATGAGGAGGCTAAGGCCTAGTTAGTAAGTGACTTGCTCAAGGGTCACAATTTGGTTATTTGTTAGGTGGGACTTGAATTCCGACCTAACTCCATTGTCAGCATTCTTGCCACTATGCCATGGAGATATACATTTTAAGAAAATATTTTAAAAATTCACACATATTATGAGACATTCTTGAAACTGTGTGTAACAAACATATACTCATGTGTACAAATGTATTCAAAAACTGTATTTTCATTGTCTGTTATGTGTCTGCTATAGTTCATGAAGTAAAGGAGGGAAAGAGCAGGAAGAAGCATAGAAGTAAGACCCACAACAGATTGATATAGTAAAATTGCTTATCAGATCATTACTATAGTCTATTTCAAAATTTAAAAAAATGCCTAGCAGCAGTATTTGGAAAGCTAAGAAAGGGATGGATGCTTTGTAGTAACAGAATCAACAAAACTAGGGAACTTTTTTGATTGCAAAAAGACAATTTTTCACTTAGATCCTTCTTGATGATGTTAAGGTATCAAATATATCACCAAAATGTGTAAATGTAATTTATAATTCAGCTGCTTCTGATAAAGGTTAGCTGCAAGCATATCTTGGTCAAAACCAAACAGATAAAGATTGTACACTGTAATGTATGTGCAGAATAGAAGTGGATGGTGCATTAGGATAGATATCATTTTCTGTTAATTGAGAGGTCCAGCTTTAATTTATGTTGCAAGTAACTGTAGAATAATTTTGATTTAAAGAATCATATATTTTCTCTGTTTTTAAGAACTGTGAGAAAATTTCAAGAATTTTTTCTATCTCCATCATTTTAAATATACCCAACTTCTGAACCCTGAGACCATTAGCTAAGACAGTCTTCTTAAACCAGGAAGAAACAATTACTAATGTGGAAAATAAATGTCTCCAATAGAGTAAATAACTTCCCACCCACTCCCATTCCAGGTTCATTCTTCCAATTCCTTGTTCATACTTTGGCAGAATATTACAAGTACATTTTTTAAGAGTATACACAATTGTTATCAAATGAACCTTTAGATGAGCTTGTATTAAGTGACTAACACGATAATCAAATGAAATCATAAAACACAGAAATCCAATGTGAGAGATTTAAAGATAGAACAAATGTTAAAAGTTTTCTAGTGCAGCTCCTCATTAAAAACAAATTTTTGATAACTTCTATTTTTATATCAAATTTTCTTCTAAATATATCTCTCCTCTCTCTTCTACCAAGCAAACCACCCCTTATGCAAAGATTACCCTAAAAAGGGAGAAAAATGGTATGGTACCAAGGTGACAGAGTAAAGACAGGGATTTGCTTGAGCTCTTCCCCAAGCCCCTCCACGTACCTATAAAAAAATGACTCCAAACAAATTCTAGAACAACAGAACCCACAAAATGACAGAGTGAAACATTTCCAGCATAAGACAACGTGGACAGTTTACAGGAAAGGTCTGTTGAACCAATCTGAGAGAAGAGCACAGTTCAGTGAGGGCCTCACTTTCAGAGAAGGAACTAGAGCAGGCCTAAGGGCACTGAATCACTGGCAGTTGTAGCAGTTTCCAGACTTCTCAACTCACAAATACCAGAGGCAACTTAGAAGGTCAGTAGGAAAGGTCTTTCAGACCTGGCTGAGAGTCTAACTCCATAGTCTAACTCCAATCCCAGAATGGTGGTGGTAGTAGTGGTAGCTGAAGTGCCTGCTTCTGGAACTCTTTGTCCACAGAGAATGCTGAGAGGATTGAGTAGCTAATCAGAGGGTCACCGCAGGGATGAATTTGTTGCCACTGAGGCAAGTTCCAATTGTTTTGCCAGTGCTTTGATCTGGGTCACAGTCCTGGATGGCAGTCCATTTAGCTGTTATAGAGGTGAAAGACTAATAACACCCACACAGAAGGCTGCTAGCATGGGTTATTTGATCTGTTTTTTTTTTCTAAAGGAAAGATAGCTTTAAAGGGGGTCAACAATCTTACTTTAATTAAACAGTGCAGACAGATAAGTAGAAAGAAGTGAGTATCCAAGAATGAATCCAATAGACAGGGATCCAGCTTTGTAAAAAAAAAAAAAAAGTAATAGATACATAATCACCAGTGCAGGGATCACCAACTTCTGGGTTCATAAAGCTGGGGGACCTTTAACAACAGTTACCCAGAGACTCATCTAGTCAAATAAAAAAAAATTCTTTCTATGAGTGAGACCTAAAGTAAAATATTAACCTCCTAGTATATATAGTTTTTAACTAATTTTCCCAGATTCAGAAGGCATCACAAACCATGTGACTCAGTGCATAATTGACTTGGTACCCAAAGGTATAAAAGCCTTCCTGCAAGCAATCCTCCCCTTAAGTAAACTTCCCCCTAAGCAGGATCCTCCCCCAAGGCAATATAAATCTCCCTGAATATGGTCTCTGTGTGAGTCAGGGTGTGTCACAGCTGTGAAATGGGCCAGAGGTCAAAGCAGCAAGACATCCATGATTGAAATACCTGTGTTGTTTTAGACCTGGGGTCACAACCACTGTTCCAAGAAGAAAAAAGGGGGACACATGATCACATAGGCCTATTAATGGATGGGGAAGCTCTTATATTCCATTAACCCTAGAGGGGAGGACCACTAGCATGATGGAACTTGTGGTGGTGGTAGAGAGGGAATCTCCCTCCACAGTTCCAAGGCAGAAGAGTGCTACTGGTCACTCAGAGACCAGAGCACAGTTCAGAAGAGGAGTAAACACCTCTTTTTTTTATCTTGGAAGAACTGAAGATTTACAGGTCCCTAGAAGTATTATGAAAGAGCTGCACAAAACCCCTGAAACTCAGAACAGTACACACTCCACCTCCACACTGGAAGGAGAGTGCTATCTTAATAAAGGGGCAAAAGATAAGAAATTGGCTGAGAAAAATGAGCAAACTGCAGAATATAAATCAGACTATAGAATCTTACTTTGCTTACAAGGAAGATCAAAACATACAACTAGAAGATGACAACAAATTCAAAACTCATCCATCCAAAACCTCCAAGAAAAATATGAATTGGTCACAGGCCATGGAAGAGCTCAAAAAGGATTTTGACAATTAAGTAAGCAAAGTAGAGGAAAAATTGGGAAGAGACATGAGAGTTGTACAAGAAAATCATGAAAACCGAGTCAACAGCTTGTTAAAGGAGATGCCCCAAAATACTAAAGAATATAACACCTTAAAAATAGACTAATGCAAATGGCAAAAGAGGTCCAAAAAGCCAATGAGGAGAAGAATGCCTCAAAAATCAGAATTGGTCAAATGGAAAAGGAGTTCCAAAAGTTCACTGTAGAAAATAAGTCCTCCAAAATTAGAATGGGGCAAATGGAAGATAATGATTTTATGAGAAATCAAGAAATTATAAAACAGAATCAAAAGAATGAAAAAAAATAGAAGACAGTGTGAAATCTCTCATTGGAAAAACAACTGGACTTCAAAAATAGATCCAGGAGAGACAATTTAAAATTTTTTGAACTACCTGAAAGTCATGATAAAAAAAAGAACCTAGACATAATCATTTAAAAAATTATCAAGGAAAACTGCCTGATATTATAGAACCAGAGGGTAGAATAGAAATTAAAATAATCCACCCATCACCTCCTGAAAGAGATCCCAAAAATAAAACTCCTAGGAATATTGTTGCCAAATCCCAGAGTTCCTGGGTCAAGGAGAAATATTGCAAGCAGCCCAAAAGAAACAATTCAAGTATTGTGGAAAGCAATCAGGATAACACAAGATTTAGCAACTTCTATATTAAGGGATTTTAGGACTTGGAAAATGATATTCCATAGGGTAAAGGAGCTAAGATTAAAAGCAAGAATCACCTACCTAGCAAAACTGAGTGTGATACTTCAGAATAGTAGGGGGGTGAATATTCAATGAAATAGAGAACTTTAAAATATTCTTGATAAAAAGACCAGAGCTGAATAGGAAATTTGACCTTCAAATACAAGCATCAAAAGAAGCATGAAAAGGTAAACCAGAGGGGCAGCCAGGTAGCACAGTGAGTAATAGCATCGACCCCAGTGTCGGGATGACCTGGGGATCAAATCCAGGCTCAGATACTTAGCACCACACCCAGAAATAACTGGCCATGTAACCTTGAGCAAGTTACTAAACCCCAATTGCTTTTTAAAAAAATTAAAAAAAAAGAAAAGTTAAACAAGAAAGGGAAATCATAAGGGACTTATTAAATTAAAACTTTTTATATTCTTACATGGAAAGATGGAATTTGTAACTCATGAGACCTTTCTCAGTATTAGAGTATTTGGAGAGAATATATGTGTGTTTGTGTATATATATGCATATATTTGTATATATATGAAGATTAGTAGATAGATAGAAAGACAGATGGACGGACAGACAGACAGACAGACAGAGGGACAGACAGACAGACAGATAGACAGAGAGATAGATAGATAGATAGATAGATAGATAGATAGATAGATAGATAGATAGATAGATAGGTAGATATATAGATAGATAGATAGATAGATAGACATAGACATAGACAGAGGTCTCTGGGTGAGTTGAATATGAAGGGATGAATCCAAAAACATAAAATTAATGGCTGAGAGCAGAATATATTGGGAGAAAGAGAAAGGGAGAGTAGAATGGGTTAAATTATATCACATAAAACAGACAAGAAAAAGCTATTACAGTGGAGGGGAGAAGGGGGGAAGTGAGAGGGGATGAATAAAACTTATTCTCATCAGATTTGATTTAAGTAGGAAATAACATACACACTTAATTGGGTGTGGAAATTGATCTTACCCTACAGGAAAGTATTGATAAAGGGAATAAGAAAGGGTGAATAATAGAAGGAAGGGAAAGAGGAAGGAATGGGTAATCAGAAACAAACACTTTTGAGGATGGATAGGATCAAAGGAGAGAATAGAATAAATGGGGGGGGGATAGGATGAAAGTAATATATTTAGCCTTTCACAACATGATTGTTATGGAAGTGTTTTGTATAACTGCACATGTACAATCTATTGAATTGCTTGCCTTCTCAATGAAGGTAGGGAGGGATGCAGAAAGGGAGATGATATGGAACTCAAAACTTTTAAAAATATATGTTAAAAATTATTTTTGTATGCAAATTGGAAAGAAGACATACAGTCAATGGGGCATAGAAACCTATCTTGTCCTACAGGAAAATAGAAGGGAAATGTCATGGGCGGGGGAGGGAGGGAGGTGATAGAAGGGAGGAAGGATTGGGGGAAAGGCTAATCAGAATGCATACTGTCTTGGCATGGGGGGAAGGGAGAGATGGGGAGAAACTTTGGAAATCAAAATCTTGTGGAAGTAAATGTTGTAAACTTTTTTTTCGGTTGTTTTTTGGAGGGCACTTGGGATTAAGTGATTTGCCCAAAGTCATACAGCTAGTAAGTGTGTCAAGTGTCTGAGGCCAGATTTGAATTCAGGTCTTCCTGCTCTATTCACTGTGCCACCTAGTTGCCCCTAAAAATTAATTAATTAAAAATATTTTTTAAGTAGAAAAACAGTACAAATTAAACTAACCTGCACCTCAGTCACATCTAACAGTTAAAGCCATCCAACCTCCTCATTTCAAATTTGATTGATTGTTGTCTTTTGTATTTGGAGAGAACCAAAATAATATCACTATCTTGGGTTCAAGGTACAGTGTGTCCCACTGTGTCTGATCAGACTGACAGAAGCTCAGAAGATTCTACCACAGGTTGGGCACAAATAATCTGTGTTAACATTTGGAGTGGAGATGTCTCTAAATTAGAGCATCCTGCCTTTCTTTTGAGCTACTGAAATTCTACTTTGCTCATAGAGGACAACAACTTTTTGATGCAGGAATGTCATGTTTGGAGTCCTGTGGCAGTGTCTCTCATGTCTCACAATTGATTCACAAAGTTCTCCAGAAAGACTTTGAGAGTATCCTCATATATGGCTTCTTCTGTCCTTCATGTGAATGCTTGCCTTGTGTGAGTTCTTTGTAAAATAGTCTTTTAGGCAAATGTATATTTGGCATTTGAACAATATGTCCAGCCTATCAAAGTTTTGCTCTCCACAGAAGACTTTGAATGTTTGGCAGTGCAGCTTGAGAAAGGACCTCATCTTGCCTTCAGAATCTTCCCAAGATAATTCAAAAGGAAATGAAAAGTTTCCTGCCACATAGCTAATATACTGTCCAGGTTTCACCTTCATTTTGTTAGGTGATCTAATGTCTCTTTTCTTCCACACTTTCCTTCAGAGCCTTACATACCCTGAGCTAGTTTTGGCAATGCATGCTTTAGCTTCATCATATATGTGGACATCCCTAGAAAGTATGCTACCAATAGAAGTGAATTTAGCCATAATATTTAAATTTCTCCATTTACTATAACCAGTGGTTTCACATATGGATGATGTGCTGACTGGTGGATAACCTTTGTTTTCTTGGTGTTGTCAAGTCAAAATTAGCACAAGGTGCAGAAAATCAATCCCAACTTTGTTGTATCTCAGCCTCAGATACGAAGTTGAGTGTACCATCATCTACAAAGAAAAAGTCATACACCAACTCTCCCTCTGCTTTGATCTTGATGTGCAGCCTTTTCAAGTTGAGCAATTTAGCCTTGATATTGTTTTTGTCCTTATGAAAGTATCCAACATTGCTGAAAATATCATGCTAAAAAAAACATGGGAGCATGTCCACCATCCTGCTTAATTCCATTGGTGGCTTGAAAAGTGCAAGTATATTGTCCATTACTTAAGACCCACTGAAGTAGGCTGTCATAAAACTGACATATTACTGATAAACTTCTTCAGGGAACTAAACTTTGCCATAATTTTCTACAAATCATCATGGCTGACAATATCAAAGGCCTTGGTAAGATTGATGAACATTGTATACATAACTAAATTTTGCCAAAATTTTCCACAAATCACTTGACAATATCAAAGGCCTTGGTCAGATTGATGAACATTGTATACATACCTCTGTTCTGCTCCTAGCATTTCTTCTAGAACTGTCTGACTGCAAACACCATATTGGCTCTTACTTGACCCTTTCTGAGGGCACCTTGGCTCTAAGGTAAATGACTATCTTCCAGGTGAAGGATTAGCCTATTTAAGGAGTATTGTGGCCAGAATCTTGCCAACAGTGACTAAGAGATAGACCCTCCCTGTGATTGTCACAGGACAATCTATTTAGTTTTCCCTTTTTAGAGATGGATAATGGAAAAATCCTTGAACTCCTGGGGAATAACTTCCTTTTACCATATAACCCAGAAAATTTTGCTCAGCTGAATATACCTTGAAGAGTTCTGTAGAGTAGATGAATTTCTCTACGTGCTGCCATCTGGTGGTTACTGTCATAGCCTATCTTCAGACTGATTTGTGAAGCATACAGATCTTAATGTTGCACATGCATGACAAGAACATTGAAAAAAAGCAGATGCTCATTTCATTCCTCTGTGTGCACTTCAGTAATGTCTTATTAAAACTATCATTATTATTAATTATTTACCATTTGTTATTCCTCTCAATAATGTTAAATAACTTCTTGAAATTAAGTAAAAACATACAGGTAATGCTTCTGCCAGGTGACCTTTAAATGAAAGCAGAAGTGGCAGTTCTGAGTTGTTTATGGTCCTTATAAAGTGAAGCATACTCACTGAATTATAAATCATCAGAGATTGATTTCTGAACTAAGCAAAATGAAGTAGATGAAATAAACAACAAAATGAGCAGGAAATAGATTACCAGCAAGCCAGACAGAGATATAGCATCTCTGATAGAACAGATGTAATTTAATAAAGACCAGTTGTGTCAGAGATGATTTCATCTCTTCTGGAATGAAGCAGTGAGTGTTTCAATTGTTTTCTGATGTTTTTGACCTATGTGCTATGTCAGTCATTTGATAAACATTTATTAAACACCAGCTACATGCTAGGCACTTTGCTAAAAATTACAAATAAAAAGAAAGTCAAAGGACAATCACTGACCTTAATAATTTCACATTCTAATGGGAGAAACAATATGCCAACAACTATGCAAAAAAAAGCTACAAAACAAGCTATATTTGAGATAATAAATAATATTGCTTAGAAAAATTTTACTCAGATTAGAAGAAAATGCAGGACTATTCATTTTCTGGTATGGATGATTTCTTGCAGTTTTTTTGATAGAAGATGTTGAGTTACAGAATAACAGTCAAATTCTAGACTGAAGCAGTAATTCTTACATTTGTCCATGATTTTCAAGGATTGTTTTTTCCCTATTTGCTTTATCTTTGAGATCTCTTTAAAGATAGTGTCAGGTAGAATTTTAATCACAGAAATTTTAATCCATGGGTCCTTAAAAGCCTCATGCTTTTTTTTTTCTTAAAAAGAACAAAATAATGCCTTCAGAGCTCTGAATTTAGAAGGATTTGGAAAAAGGAAGCAATTTTATTTATAACCAAATAAGATTAAAAAAACTGAGAATTATGGGGTTTATAAAGAAGGGAAAGAGAAGGTTTTTAAATTAGAAGAAATATAAAAGTTATCCTGTACTGGATCAGGCAAGAGTTAGATAAGAGAATCTTGAAAACATTGGTCACTCTGGATGTACCATCATAGAGAAAGAACATGTTATCTGGCGGTGTGGGGGGAAGGGGGGAGGGGGTTTAAAATAGACCAAATTTTTTTGCTTTTAAATTTGCCAGTAATTTATTTCCTTTCTGTATATGTGATATGATCAGGTAGAAAATTTGTGGGGTTTTTTATACAATGAAGGTTTTTTTTTTCATTTTCTTATAGTAGAAATTATGATGTTCATGTAATTTTATAAGTTAAGATTCACAAGTTCCGAACATAGTTGGCTATAGCCTTCTGGCAAAACAACTGTATTTTAGTAATAAGCTTAACAAATTGGATTTTGCCCAATTTTCTTTTTTCAACAAATGAGATATTTCATTTTTTTGGCATTTTTTTTCCTTTGGACCAGCATTTTCCTCCACAAAGAGAACTTCTCTTGTGCTGATTGGAAACTCATCCATACCTTTTAGAGTTTTTGAAATTTATTTGTGAAACATTAGGCCACTTATGCATGGTAACTGTGAAAATGTGGGCCTTCCTGCCTCCAAGGACTACTCTATGTGTTTAAAGAGTATAAGTCTATAGACCAAAGCTTTAAGAAATAAACACCCAGATAAAAGGTAATGGCCTTCTTACCAATTCTTAACTGTTGACAATTTTTGCTTAATCTAAAATAGTACAGTCCTCAGTCTTGACTAAACCATGTCTAACTCATGCTTGAATCCTTATCTTAGCATTCTAACTTCATGGAATAGATTCAGGATTTCAGATCAGTGTCAAAATGATATCATGTTATTTTTTTCTAGTTCTAACAGTTTTCATGCTTGGATATTGTAGAAAGCTTTTCAAATCTTCATTTACCTTTCTTAATTCCAGTATTTTTTTCTTTATATATTTTTGCATGAATCTGAAAAGAAACAGAGAAAGGAGGGAGGAAGGGATGAGGGAAGGAAGGGAAAGGGAAAGAAGGAAGGAAGGAAGGAAGGAAGGAAGGAAGGAAGGAAGGAAGGAAGGAAGGAAGAAGGGAGGGAGGGAGGAAGGAAGGAGGGAGGGAGGGAGGAAGGAGGGAGGGAGGGAGAAAGGAAGGAAGGAAGCAAGGAAGGAAGGAAGCAAGGAAGGAAGGAGGGAGGGAGGGAGGGAGGAAAGAAGGAAGGAGGGAAGGAAAGGTCATATGATGTTAATATATGGAGGGTGGGGGGGAATACCTGATTATATTTTCTGGTTCAGAAATTTCCTTTTGTGAAAAGAGAATGGGAATTGTTCCTCCTCCTTACCTCCATTTTCCCCTAGTTTCCTTATCTATTTCTCCTGTCAATGGGAATTTGAATACAATTGTCCCCTTGGCAACCATCAAGTTTTGCAATTATTTTAAAACACAAAGATGCTCAATTTATACAGATTTTGAGAGTTTGAATGAACATCAGGGGGTGTGGAATCCAACTTATACTTGAACAGTAATTATTTCTACACCATTACTGACAAGTACACATCCATCTTTTGCTTGACAACTACTGCTAACATTTCATAAGGTGATTTGAAATAAAAAAAAAACATTTTAATCAATACTAAAGAAAATCGGTATGTGCATTTTTAAAAGTTGTTTCATCAAAGAAGCCCAAGTCTAAATCTCTAATATCTTATTGCTAAATAATATTTCTCTTAAAAAATACAATTTGTTATATCCCAATTTTTTTGCAATTTTGTTCGGTCCTTTTTATTAGTGAATCTTCCCCTCTGTCCCCCACTCCTTTTAAAATCAGTTATGCAAACCATTTTGGCACGTGCATCTCTTTAATGCCTCCACAAAAGTCCTACTTCAGTGTCTCTTCATAGCATAAAATTACTCTGGCCAGACATGGGGGCAGCACATAGAGGCCCAGATGATGTGATGTGCAGAGGCCCTGATGAGCCCCGGACGATGTGGCAGCAAGTTGATCCACCAACCACAAGGGCCATTCCCAGGGCTATCACCACAGGGCTGGGATCTGTTGGAGCTGGGTAAGAGACAAATGCAGGGCCCATGGCAGTGGCAGCAGCTACTCCTGGGACTATTAACCCACAGCCTTGAAATTTTAAAAGTACCTACCTGAACTTCCAGGGATCAGGATGGCAGAGTTAACCCCAGCTGTTCCAATGCCCCACTCTGACCCTTAAAACACAGAAATTATTGCCCCAGAGCAAAAAATTTAAGTAGTAAAGGCTTGGGAGTCCTAAAGAAATGGCATTGCTAAGGCCCTGCCTCAAAATGGGCAAAAAAAAAATTACAAAGAAAAAGACTCGAGAATCCTATTATTGCGAGCAGGAGGAACCAAATGCAGAAGACAGATAAAATGACCAATTCTTTTAAAATCAAAATGGAAAAAATAGAAACATATTTCAATGAAGAAAGGAGATCCTTAAAAAGAAAAATGTGTGAACTAAAAAAGAAATCTGAAAATATGGAAAAGGAGCTTCAAAAACTAACAGGAAAATAATTCACTAAATATTAAAATCAACTAAATTGAAGCTAATGACTCTATGAGGTACCAAGAATCAGTCAAACAAAACATAAAGAATGAAATATTAGAAAAAGAGGTAAAATATCTCAATGGAAAAATAACTGACCTGGAAAATAGATCCAGGAGAAATAATCTGAGAATTATTGGTCTACCAGAAAATCATGATGAAAAAATGAGCCTGGACTGCATCTTCCAAGAGCTCATCAAGGAAAACTGCCCTGAAATCCTACAACCACAGAGGAAAATAGAAATAGAGAAAATCCACCAGACATCTCCTGAAAGAAATACCAAATAGAAAACTCTGTGAAATGTTGTAGGCAAATTCCAGAGCTATCGAGGGAAGGAGAAAATACTACAAGCAGCCAGAAAGAAACAATTCAAATATTGCAGAACTACAGCGAGGATTGCACAGGATCTAACAACTTCTATATTGAAAGATTGGAGGGACTGGAATATGATATTTTGCAAGGCAAAAGAACTCAGGTAACAAACCAAGGATCAGCTATCCAGTGAAACTGAGCATAATCTTTCAGGCAAGGAGATGGTCATTCAGTGATATATGGGGCTTCCAGACCTTCCCTATGAAAAAGCCAGAGATCAATGGAAAATTCAATCTCCAATTACATGACTCAAAAGAGACATAGAAAGGAAAACACACACACACACACACACACACACACACACACACAACTTGTTATTTAATGAGAGCAAACCATTTACATCCCTATATGGGAAGCTGATACTTATTAATATTGAGAATTCTATACTTATTGTAACATTTAAAAGGAATATAGATAAATAGAGGGTGTAGACATAAATTAAACAAAATGATTATTTAAAAAAACTTATTAAGAGAAGCAAAGGGACTGCAATAGAAGAAAAGGAAAGAATGAAAAGGAAAAGGGTAAATTATGGCACACAAAGTGGCATAAAAACATTATAGAAGAGGGAAATAAGGGAGGGAGATGAACATATGAGCTTCGCCCTCATTGGTTATGGTCTAAGGAGGGAATAACATAATCAGTTAAGTATAGAACTTTATTGAGAAGAGACATAAAAACTATCATAATAAAGGGAAAGAGGGAAGGGAGAGGAGCACTGCATTAGATCTATTCTCATCAATCTTGGTTCAAGGAAGAAAAAACGTATTACATTAAGTATAAAAATCTATTGAACCCTACAGGGAGTAGGAGGGGAGAAGTGTTAAGAAAAGGGAGGGGGACTGATAAGTAGGGAATGCTGAGCAAGGCAGCAGTCAAAAGGAAAACTCTTAAGGAGGAGAAGGGACAAGGGGAAAAATAAAAGCATAAACAGGGAAGGGAAAAAGATGGAGGGAAAGATACAGATAGTACTCATAACTGTGAATGTGAGTGGGATGAACTCTTCCATAACATAGAGATGGATAGCAGAATGGATTAAAAATCATAATCCTACAATATGCTGTTTAAAAGAAACACATTGGAAACAGAGGGATACATACAGGCTAAAGGTAAAAGGCTGAAGTAAAATATATTATGCCTCAGCTAAAGTAAAAAAAAAAAAAAGCAGGGGTAGCAATCCTTATCTCAGACAAAGCAAAAGCAAAAATAGATTTAATTTAAAAAGATAAGGAAGGAAACTATATCCTGCTGAAAGGCACCATTGAAAATGAAACAATATCATTACTAAACATTTTTTCACTAAGCAGTACAGCATCCAGATTCCTAAAGGAGAAGTTAAGGGAGTTAGAGGAAGAATTAGATAGCAAAAGTATACTAGTGGGGACTTCAGTATCCCCCTCTCTGAACTTGATAAACATAGCCTCAGAATAAATAAGAAAGAAGTTAAGGAAGTAAATAGAATCTTAGAAAAGATAGATATGGGAGACGTCTGGAGAAAACTGAATGGGAATAAAAGGGAATATACCTTCTTCTCAGCATACATGGTACATACGCAAAATGTCACCATATACTAGGGCATAAACAAATCACAACTCAGTGCAGAAAGGCAGAAATTTTAAATGCATCCTTCTCAGATCATGATGCAATAAAAATTAACTGTAATAAAGGGCCATGGAAGGATAGACTAAAAAGTAATTGGAAACTAAATAACTTAATCCTAAAGAATGAGTGGGTCAAAAAAGAAATTGTAGAAACAATCAGTAAACCATTCAAGAGAATTACAATAGTGACACAACATATTAAAACTTGTGGGATGTAGCAAAAGTAGTTCTTAGGGGAAGTTTTATATCCCTGAATGTATATATAAATAAAATAGAGAAAATGGAGGTCAATAAACTGGGCATGCAACTGACAAAGCTAGAAAAAGAACAAATTGAAAATCCCCAATTAAATACTAAATTAGAAATAATGAAAATAAAAGGAGAAATTAATGAAATTGTATTTAAGAAATCTATGGAATTAATAAACAAAAGAGCCATGAAAAAAATATACAATTGATAGACCTTTAGTAAAAATTATAAAAAATGAAAGAAGAAACCAAATTATGAGTATCAAAAATAAAAAGGGTGAATCTATTTCCAAAGAAGAGGAAATTAAAACAATAATTAGTAATTACATTGCCCAATTGTATGGACATAAATTTTACAATCTTAGGGAAAGGATGAATATTTACAAAAATATAAATTGCCCAGATTAACTGAAGGGGAATACTTAAATAACCCCATATCAGAAAAAGAAATTGAACAATCCATCAATGAACTCTTTAGGACAGAATCTCTAGGGCCAGGTGGATTTGCTAGTGAATTCTACCAAACATTTAAAGAACAATTGATTCCAATACTTTACAAACTATTTGGGAAAACTGGAGAAGAAGCAGTCCTACCAAATTCTTTTTGTGACACAAATATGGTACTGATACCTAAATCAGGAAGTGACAAAGCAGAGAGAGAAAATTATAGACCAATATCCCTCAGGAATACATATGCAAAAATTCTAAATAAAGCATCAGGAAAAAAAAAAAACTACAGCAACTTATCAAGTGAATAATAAATTTTGACCAGGTAGGATTTATTCCAGGAATGCAAGGGCGGTTCAATATCAGGAAAACTATCAGTATAATTGATCACATCAACAACAAAACTAGCAGAAATCATAAGAATATCTCAGTAGACACAGAAAAGGCTTTTAACAAAATACAATACCCATTCCTATTAAAAACACTAGACAGTTGGGGTGGCCAGGTAGCACAGCAAGTAAGAGCACTGGCTCCAGTGTCAGGATGACCTGGGGATCAAATCCAGGCTTGGATACTTAGCACCACACCAGAAATAACTGGCCATGTAACCTTGAGCAAGTTACTTAACCCCAGTTGCTTTAAAAAAAAACACACTTGAAAGCATAGGAATAAATGGACTCTTCCTTAAAATAATAAGTAACATCTATCCAAAACCATCAGCAAGTATTATATGTAATTGGGATAAGCTAGAAGCATTTCCAGTAAGATCAGGGGTGAAACAAGGATGTCCACTATCACCCCTCTTGTTCAATTTGGTACAAGAAATGTTAGCAGTAGCAATAAGAGAAGAAAAAGAAAGTGAAGGAATTAAATGAAACAAAGAAGAAACTAAGCTAACACTCTTTGCAGATGATATGATGATATACTTAGAGAATCCTAGAGGATCAAGTAAAGAACTACTTGAAATAATAAATAAATTTGTGAAAATTGCAGAATATCAAATGAACCCACATAAATCCTCAGAATTCCTATATATCTCTAATGAAATCCAACAGCAAAAGATAGAAAGATAAAGCCCATTTAAAGTTACTGTAGCTATTGTAAAATATTTGGGAATCTAATTGCCAAAATAAACCCAGGACCTATATGAACACAATTACAAAACACTTTTCACACAAATAAAGTCAGATCTAACTAATTGGAAAACCATCAGTTTCTCATGGCTAAATCAAGCTAATATAATAAAAATGAAAATTATACCAAAATTAAATTACATATTTAGTGCCATACCAATTAATCTGACAAAAAATTACTTTGTAGAGCTAGAAATAATAGTAGCAAAATTCATTTGGAAGAACAAATGGTCCAGAATATCAAGGGAATTGATGAAAAGAAATGCTAGGGAAGGTGGCCTAGCATTACCAGATTTTAATCTGTATTATAAAGCAGCAGTCATCAAAAATACTTGGTATTGGCTGAGGCATAGTGTCGTGGATCAATGGAATAGATTGGGTATGTGAGACTCAACAGTCAATGACTATAGTAATATTCTCTTTGATAAACACAAAGACCCCAATTTTGGGGATAAGAACTCACTATTTGACAAAAAATGCTGGAAAAAATGGAATATAGTATGGCAGAAAATGGGCATAGACCAATATCTAATACCGTATACCAAAAATCAATTTGAAATGGATGCATGATTTGGCATAAAGGCTGATACTGTAAGAAATCTGGGAAAGCAAGGAATAGTTTACCTCTCAGATTTATGAAGAAGGGAAGATCTTATGATGAAACAAGAGTTAGAGAGAATTATAAAATGCAAAATGGATAATTTTGATTACACTAAATTGAAAAGTTTCTGTATAAGTAAAGTCAATGTAACCAAGATTAAGAGGGAAGTGGAAAATTGAGAAAGAATTTTTACAATTAGTGTCTCTGATAAAGGTCTCATTTCTAAAATATACAGAGAATTGAGTTGAATCTATAAGAATATGTCATGCCCCAACTGATAAATGGTCAAAGGATATGAACAGGCAGCTTTCAGAGGAAGAAATTAAAGATATCTATAAGCATATGAAAAAATTTTCTAAATCACTATTGATTAGAGAAATGCAAATCAAAACAGCTCTCAGGCACCGTATCTCACCAGTCAGATTGGCTAAGATGACAAAATAGGAAAATGATAAATGCTGGAGAGGATGTGGAAAAATTGGAGCACTAATATATTGCTGGTGGAGTTGTGACCTGATCCAACCATTCTGGAGAGCAATCTGGAACTATGCCCAAATGGCTATAAGTAATTTCTTATCCTTTAACCCAGCAATACCACTTCTAGGTTTGTATCCCAAAGAGATCACAGAAATGGGAGGAAGACCCATATGTACAAAAATATTTTAGCAGCTCTTTTTGTGGTGGCAAAGAATTGGAAATCAAGGGGATGCCCATCAATTGGAGAATGACTGAACAAGTTGTGTTATATGAATGTAATGGAATCCTACAGTGCTATAAGAAATGAGGAGCTGATGGACTTCATAATAAACTGGCGAGATTTATATAAACTGACACTCAGTGAGAAGAGCAGAACCAGGAGAAATCTGTACACAATCACAGGCACAATGTATGTGTGATGACTAACTTCAACAGACTGGGCTCCTCTCAGCAATGTAAGATATAAGACAACTCCAAAAGACTCGTGATCAAAAGAGATAATCCACATCAAGAGAAAGAGCTACAGAGTCTGAATGCAGATTGAATCAAACTACTTCCTCTGTTTCTTTTTCTTATTTTTGTTTCTGTTTTCCCACTGATCATCCCATTGATTATAATCCTTCTTTATAACCTCTGGCTAATGGTTAATGTGAATATATTTGTAGTTCCTATATTTGACTGCATGCCACCATGATGGGTATGGGGGTTTGGGGGTGAAGGAATAGGAAAGGGAGAAAATTTGAATCTCAAGGGACTGTGGAACTGAATGTTGTAAACCAAAAGTAAATAAACAAATTAATTAAAAATAAAAATTTTAAAACAAACAAACAAACAAAAAAAGAAAGTGACTCAGGATCCACAAAGGTTATACTAAAATCACTTGTATCTTGGCAGGTTCTCCTAAGTTTTAAAGGTGGCTCCTTGTGACAAATTATATTTGCTCTCCACAGATCAGACAAACCATTTGAAGATGCTCACCACCAGTTAGCTAACCACTAAATAAATGATCAATTCTTTGGTATGGAAACCAAGGTAATAAAGAAGTTTCTTTTTAAATGGATCTTAGTATTGTGTGTGCACCTCACTCCTGAAATTGTAAGATTGTGCTCAAGTCATAGAAAAGGGAAGAGAAGGTACTAAGAATGGCAGTGAATACATTTTTTTTTTAAGCAATTGGGGTTAAGTAACTTGCTCAAGGTTACATGGCCAGTTATTTCTGGGTGTGGTGCTAAGTATCTGAGCCCGGATTTGATCTCCAGGTCATCCTGACACTGGGGCCAATGATCTTGCTCGCTCAGCCACCTGGCCACCCCTTGTGAATACATTTTTGATGGAACAGTAGATAGAGCCCTGGACATGCAGTTAGGAAACCTGAGTTCCATTCTGATCTCAGATACTTGTTGGCTCTATGAAACTGGGCAAGTTACTTAACCTTCATATGCCTCACTTTCTTCATTTGTAAAATAGGTCTAATAATAACACCTACTCCCCAGGATCATTATGAGAATCAAATGAGATGATAATTGAAAACCTAGCAAAGTGACCAGAACATTGTAAATGGTATAAAAATGTTAGTTACCATTTACTTATTTATCTGGTGATGTATTGATTAGCCCAATTAATGGTATTCTAGATATAAGATCCTTGCCCAGGGACTAATATGCTGAAATAGGGCAAGAGAAATTGAATCATATAAATAGATCCACTACTTCTAAAAAGGTATTACAGAAAAAGGAAATGACAATTAACAGAGTTTTTTTTTAATTCATGCAAATAAGGGAGTTAACAGTTGGTTTGATGATGTATCAAAAGCTATGAGAATGTACACAATTACAGACACAACGTATGTGTGATGACCAACTTTGATAGACTGGACTCTTCTCAGCCGTGCAGTGATATAAGTCAATCCCAAAAGACTTATGATGGAGAGAGATGTCTACATCCAGAGAAAGAACTAGAAAGAATTGGGTTTATATCCAGGTGGAAGCAAAATGCCTGATCTTTTTCCTTCTCTTGTTTGGTTTTATGTCCTCTTTACCATTTTTCATTCCATCTGATACCATCCATCTTTATAACCTGACTAATGTATAATGTGAAAGTATTTACAGATCCTATACTTGACTATATGCTGCCATGGCAGGGAGGGGAGGGAAGGGGATAAAATGTGAAACTCAAGGAATTGTGGAATTGAATCCTGTAAAATAAAGGAAACAAAAATATTAATTAAAAAATTAAAAATATATAATTAAAAAAGGCCATGAGAAGTATAGTTCCATTAGATACTTGTTTAGTTTGCCTTGTAGTGCTCTTTATGAGGATACATAAGCTTTCAGAAACACAGGGATGACCATATTCCTCTGTTAAAGAATCTTAGTGACCCTTTATTAACTCTATAAAAAAAATACATGCCCATCAACTCAACACTTAATGAGTCTCAGTCTAGATATAGCAAATATGTCCAGGCTTATTTCACATTAAACCCGTTTATGAACTCTAAATTGCTGTGAATATTGTTGACTTGCTGTCCCCAAATTCAAAATCACATGCTTTCCATCTGTGATTTCTCTCCCTTCTCATTTGTCTCAGTATTCTTCAGTGCTTGGCTTAGGCGATACCTTCAATAGGAAGCTATTCTTTATTTCCCTAGAGCTTTCCCTATTCAATGTATTTGTTTAAATCTATAATAGATTACAAGCTCTTTCAGGGCAGGGACAGTTTTTTTTTTCTTTTTGTCTTTATATCCATGGGAGCTAATATAATGCCTTCAATATAAGAGTAATTTTAAAATGCTTATAAAATTGAATCCAATTGATCAAAAAATGAAAATTACCAAGAATACCAATATGTATTGTGCATGTAATGAAGGATATACTTTTTCACAGAGCCCTTAAATGATAAGTGGTCAGATCTATATCACAGATCCTCCTCATACTTAAAATTTCAGAAAAACCCAAGGTGAGCATCACCAAACTTGAGCTAGTGATACAATAGAGAAAACAATCAAAGAAGAGGTGTTGGACTTAGTCTGGGTGGAAATAATTTAGAATGTTTTCTTAGAAAGTCTTTAAAAGATAAAGAGAAGATTTCCTTGAAAAAAGTGGTCATCAAAATGGAGGAAGCCTGTTTCTTACCCTGTAGGAGTCTTCTTATCCAAAATGATGAATATGGAAAGGTTTTATATGATTGCACATGTATAAACTGTATTGGATTGATTACTACCTCAGGGAGGGGAAAGAAGTAGAGGGAAGATGGAATAACATTTTGAACTAAAAACTTTAAAAAATGTTTAAATTTTTTAACATGCAATTAAGGAAAATAAATATTATGCTAAAAAAGAAAGTAACAAGTCATGCTGCATGATCTGGGAAGCCATAGGTGGATTGGGAAAGAGGGGAATGTATGCAACAGGAGAAGTTGGAGGCCTAAGTAGAATAAAAGAGCAAATAGACATAGTAGAGAGAATAGGATAGAAGATGCATCAGCATCTTATTCAGACTGCTTGTCTGAGGCCAAGATGAGGCCAAGATTTCTCATCTACCCTAAAGGAAATTTGAATCTAGGTATACAAAGTTTAAATATTTAACTTCCCAAACTTTCTTAAGGCTTGCCTACAGAAACAAGGAAGATTATAATGTGAACACATGAAATATTTTCCTTGAATTTGGAATTTGTGCTTGCCAGAAGACATTTGGGTTATCTGTTCTTGATGGAATCCAGGTGGTTACACACACACACACACACACAAATACAGATACATGGACAGATATAAATATATATATACATATGTGCATACACATATATACATAAATTTATTAGTTAATATCGTTTTCCTCTTTGATTTTAAGTAAAGAACTATTCAGCTAACTTATCTTGATGTAACTCCACTGAAATGTAGTAGCAAAAAGAATAGAAGTTTTTGTTTGTTGGTTTGTTTTGTTTTGCTTTGCTTTGCTTTTGTGTTTGCTTTTCCTACATCATTGGGTACATCATGAGCTAGAAGAGTTAAAGTGAGTAAATCAACACAGATTACCCTGAACACCAAAAAAAGGAGTAAACACCACCACTTACAAAAGGGATAGAGCTATGGGGATAGACATTGTCAGGCCTCTAAAAGACCTTGGAATTTCCCCAAAACACCCTATGGTGCTGTATGGAGTTTTTGACTGTTGGAGAGAGCCTAAGATTGAGAGTACTTTTAACTTGTTATTCAGAAGTATCAAGCAAAGTATCAGTAGTGCCGCCTGATAGCTAAGTACAGGATGAAGAGATTCATTTGAGCTGAACTTGTAGACCAAGTCAATATACACATGAATATTTAGTGACTCCTATGAAATTATGGCATGAATGGGAGGCATATAGAAAAATATATTTCATGATTAAGAATTGGAAGAGGTTGAAAGTATGTATACAATTCAAAAGTTTCCCATATGTATCAATACTTTCTTCAATGAAAGTAAGAAAACATTGGAGATGGCAAGCATCAAACAATGTCACACAGAGAAAGGAGGAATTTTCTATATCTTGAAAATGATTAATGACTTTTTTTTTTACCAACATAAAGGTTATTTCTGAATTAGCTGCCTGCGTGCAAACTGAAAATGGATTTTTTTTTTTAGAGAAATGGTACAAATCAACCCTAAACTAGTAGACAGGATAAAGGTGGGATAAAAACACAATATAAAGCCAATAAATAAAGCGCCAATATGACCTTTGCAATTACATTACTGGTGTTAAAGAGACAAATAATGAAAGGTAAACAAAAAAGGGTTGTTTTAGTTATATTAAAGGGGGAGAGGGCAACCAAATTAGGGATAAGGAAGTAGTGCTGGGGGGGCAGCCAGGTAGCACAGCAAGTAAGAGCACCGGCCCCAGAGTCAGGATGACCTGGGATAGAATCTGCATTCAGACACTTAGCACTCACCCAGAAACACCTGGCTGTGTAATCTTGATCAAGTTACTTAACCCCAATTGCTTAGGGGCTGCCAGGTGGCACAATGAGTAAGAACACTGGCCCCAGAGTCGGGATAACCTGGGATTGAATCCAGGCTCAGATACTTAGCACCACTCCCAGAAATAACTAGCCATGTAACCCCAATTGCTTAAAAAAAAAGACAGAAAGAAAGAAGTGCTGGGGGCAGGGGGAAGTGGAGGGAGGGGGAGAAAATTTGAAACTCAATGAATTGTGGAACTGAATCTTTTAAAGTAAAAGTACACAAACAAATCAATAAAGACCAAAAAAAAAAAAAAAAAAGGAAAAATAAAATAAAAAAAGAAAGAAAGTAGTACAGGTCAAGTAGGAAAATGATAATGGGAAAGTACTAAATATCAAATATTCTAACCCTTAATTTGGTTCTATTTTCTATGCTAAGGACAAATATCTTTGGAATAGAAGGGGGAGATCAAGAATATCTAACAGGTAGATGACATCCAAGGAGATATTAAGAATGTTCCTAGTTGTCCTTAATGAATTCAAGTTACTTGACCTAGGCAAAATATATCCTTCATTACTAAAATAACTAGAATGTGTAGATAACACCATGAGGCTATTTTGATTGGAATCATTAAAGTATGAGTTCCTTGAGAGCAAGAACAAGTCTGGTCTTCATTTATACTCCCAGTACATAGCATAGTGCCTAGCAGAGAGAAAATGATAAATGCTTTGTGACCAACATGTAGTATACCAGGAAGAGTAAGGTAAAATTAGTTTGGAAAAGATAGTTTGAAGTCATATTTTAAAGATATTCAACATCAAATTCAGGAAAGTGTATTCTATCCTTGCAGTGATAGGGAGCCACTGAATTTTTGTTTGTTTTTTTTTTTTGTTTGTTTGTTTGTTTGTTTTTTACAGAGTAATGAAATGGTAAGTAAGTCCTGTGCTCTAGAAATGTGAATTTGGCAGCTGTGTAGAGAATTGAATAAAGAAGTAAGAAAATTTGAGGTAAGGAAATTAATTAGAAGAATATCATTATACTCCTGGTAAAGGTGATGAGCACATAAACTACTGAAAGCTCATAACCATGAAAATGGAGAAAAATGGACAGACACAAGATATGTTATGAAGGTAAAATTAATAAGATTTTGCATCTGATTAGATATAGCACAAAAGGAAAAAAAGAAGACTCTGAAAATAAGCTAGTTTCGTTAGCTCAGTAGAAATAGGAAAATTAGGAAGGACAGATTTAGATGGGAAGATAATGGAATTCATTTTGGATTTGTTGAATCTGTTGAATTTGTTGAAACTAGGTAGTTGACTGGCTTTAGCTCATGAGAAAGATGAAGTAGACACATAGATTCAGCAGTCATTTGCATAGATATTATATTTAAACTCAGAGTAACTAATGAGATCACAGAGGGTGATTGTAGAGAGAGAAGAGAAAGGACTCAGAGAATAGGTGTAAAATATGTCATGTGTAGAAAATAGTACATAAATCATAACTCTGCAAAAAAAAAATACTGACATGATCAGTCGACATGATTACAGTACCATCTAGAATAACCAAGAAAAGAGAAAGCATCTAGGACTACAATTTGGTTAGCAATGTCAAATGGTAGAGATGTTAGCAAGGATAACTGGGAAAAGTTCTTTCTATTTAGCAATTAAGAGATTATTGTTAACTTCAGATACAGCAATGCTCATCTATTAATAGAGTCAGAATATTGAGTGGGATTTGAGAAGTTGGAACCAAATAATGGATATATTTTTCTATGATTTTGACTGCGAAAAATAACATTGATATAGCAGGATAGACCGTTGGAATAAAAGGAAAAACCAGAGGGTTTGTTTCCTTGATTGCTTTTTAGAAAGGGGGCATATCTGGAAGACATGTGGGAAGCCAGTTCATAAATGGAAATTAAATGGTAAGGCTATGGAGGATGATAAAATATAAACATATATGCATATGTGTATTGTGTAGAGACACACATGTGTATATGTATCATACAGGGTGTCTTCAAAGTCTTAATGCAGTTTGAAACTTTAATAGCTTTAAACTGTGCTAATATTTTGGAGACAACCTGTGCATAATAAATGAGTAAATTTTTGTTTATTGAGAATGTTTACTATTTTGGTTAGCTAAATTCTTTGGTTAACAGAGAATTACGCAGAAACCTGTATCTGTTTAGAATTATCTAGATAGGGGCGGCTAGGTGGCACAGTGAGTAAAGCGCTGGCCCTGGAGTCAGGAGGACCTTAGTTCAGTTCTGCCCTCAGACACTTAGCACACACGTGCACACACACACACACACACGCGCACACACACACACACACACACACACACAAAGGTGGCCCTGTAACCTTGGGCAAGTTAACTCCAATTGCCCTCCAAAAAAAAAAAAAAAAGAATTAGCTAGATATCATAAGAAGTTGGACCTGGAATCAGTAAGACCCGAGTTTAATTTTAGCCTTACCAGCTAAATTTTATGTAGTAATTTTATACTTACTAGTTGCATGATCCAGCCAAGACACTTAAACACTGACTTTGTTTCTTTACCTGTTAAATGAGGATAACAATAGCACCTATTTTAAAGGGTTGTTGTGAGGATCAAATGAGATGATATTTGTAAAATGCTTAGCATAATGCTTGGTACATAGTAGAAAATATAGGCATATGATCGATTGTTGATAGAGATATATAGTTATATGCATACATATCTATGCATATGTATATGCAGAATAAACATATACATATTTAGAAAGAGACATTATATATATACACATAAATATATGTGAGTAGATAAATGATTTCCCCATTTCAACATTTACTCCTAAAATATCTTAAAAGGTCTATTTCCATGTCTTTGAAACTAGAATATATTCAACTGACTTACACACAGACACACACACCCGGGAACACAGATATAGTTGGAAAGATCAGTGGACTAAGAATCTGATGACTCAAGCTCTTATTTCAGTTCTTTTATTAACTGTTTGTTTGACCTTTACCTTTCACTTTATATTTTGAGGCCTCAGTGCCTTTTTGTGAAAATGAGGAAAATGATTCAATAATTTCTAATATACATTGCAAATTTAATAATCAAATAATGTTGGATTTTTCAAATGAATTTCTAACCATCAGCTTGTTTTCTAATCATTCTTCTCTTTCCTCTAAAACTTGAAGTTGATATAAGTAGTAATTATCAAAGCTATAATTCGAGCCCAGGTCCTCTGATTTTAAATTCAGTGCAATTTCTTCTATCCAAGGTTGTTTCCAAAGAAATGGTGGAAAAGTATAAGGGAAAAATCCAATGATTTAAGGATTCATTTTAATTGACCCCAAACAACTGAGGTTTTCCCTTCATCTGTATTCCTTTCTCTTCCCTACTCTTTCCATTTGTCTCTCTCCCTTTCCTGCACAATATACCATATCATCCAAGGAAACATTACACTTTTCTCTGTCATCTCCCTCATATTGGATGCACCAAAAATAAAAATTAGAGTGAGAAAAAACTAATTAGAAGGTCAAAAAGCCTTTGTTTTTCTCTGATTTAATCCATCCACTGATTATTAACAAAAATAAGCCCTATTCAATTAATATATCCCTCACTCTATCAATGAAGATGCAATTTATATTAAAGGGCCCCCTATGTAGATCAGGAGAGGTTTAAGAGAGAGACTAGGACTATCCAGAAACATTATTAGTAATAAATAGACATTGTGAGTTCCACGACACTTGCTGTAAAAATCAGAGAAGTTCTAGGGTTTCAGAAACTAATGTAGGCTAACCATGACCCTCTTCTTTTTTTTCTTGGGTGCTTGGAAGGTCAAGAAAGGAAGTTTTTATGGATTATATATTTACTTTGTTTGGCATCACTGTCTCCTTTCCCTCTGTTGAATTCCTACTCTCATTGTAAAGTGAAAGTCTTCTCTGATGCCTCTCCAGCTGGTAATAATCTTCCCCTTCACTCTTCATATAGCTTTCTCTTTATACTACTTGAGATTTATTTCTTCCTCACCTCTATTTTCTGCAAATCATAATTTTGTTTAAAACACCATTCAGCAGCCTTCTCTTCACTTTTTGTTCCTTCCAGTTACTAGTATCTTTTCCTCTTGATATCATGCAATTTTAATTTGTAATATAAGTTGTATTTAATTGCTTGTGTTAATTTTATATCAGTTCAAGAGAATGTCAGTGTCACATACTGTAAAGATAGAATGTTGACCATGAGGTCAAGAAAACAGGTTTGAGTCCTGTCTCTGACATATACACTATGTGACATTGGGAAGATTACTTACTCTTTCAATTCTCTAGACAGTTCTTTGTGACTGCATTATTGAGAAGGTGCTAACTTATATCGAGAGAATGCTTTCCTCACCCAGGAATTCTTGATATTTGTGAAATAAGTTCCTGTCTAGTAGAATTCTACCTACCTGAGAGCAGGAATAGTATTGTTTTTTTTTTTTTTGCAACCCTAGAATCTAGCACACTGCCTGGCACAGTAGGTGGAAAATACTTTTGAAGTGAATTTGTTAATTTTCTTCTGCATTTGGCATGTTATTTTGTATTGTGTTCAACTATATGTTTGTCACATTGATCTATTAGACCATCAGCACTATGAAAGGTAGGCAATATCTCTTATTTAAATTTTGTTTCTTTCCCAGGACTTAGCACAGAGTACCACACTCAGTAAATGCTTAATAGATATAGAATTTTGACTTTGACATTTCTGTAGATTTGATAAGAATAGCATCATTTACCAGTTTCCCATTTCAGAAAACTTAGTTTTTGTTTTGACTATTCTGCCTCATGTTTCATGTTTATTTTCCCTTCTCAGAATCTCTCATGAACATCCCTTCCTCCCTGTTTCTCTTGCTACTGATCTAGCATAGACTTTCATTATCAGTTACTTGGATGACTTCAGTTGGGTCATTAATGCATTTTCCTAGCTCCATTTTCTACCCATCTTTAATTGTTCCTTCATTCATTGTCTAACTAATGGTCATGGTTTATAGACTTGGCCACTAACCCCCTTATTCAAAAAATATTTAATCTCTCAGAAATATTCCAATTTTTTTTTGTTTTGTTTTGATGGCTTTGTCCTGGCATACATTATTTAGTAGTACTCTACTGTGCAATTTTATTTCATAATTCTCCCTACTATACATATCTCAACAACCCAGCTAAACTAAATTACTCTAGATCCAGCTTCAGGCTTCATATTTTGGTAGCTTTCCTTAAGTCTTTTCCTTTGCCTAAGATGCTCTCTCTCTTCCCTTATTGAATTTGCACTAATCTTTCAATGTCCAAATAAAAATCTAATTTCAAACAAAGACTTCCTTAATTCCTTCTGTATTATTCTCTCATAACATAATGACATCTCTACTATTGGTCAACACATATCTCATAGTTTTATTCCTATTTAAGGCAATTAATATCTACTATTTGCTTTAGCGTTAACTGTATATGTAGCAAAAAATATTCCACCAGACTTTAAGTTCAGTAAGCCTAGAAACCATGTCTTTTCCAAATTTTTCATATGACAAAGCAGTCATAGCAATGTTCTACATTGTATTAGCATGTGTATAGTGTATGTTTTTAACCGAATTAAAAGAAAAAAAGACATTTAATACAGTCTATATGTGTTCTGAAATCAAGAGAGGCTTTGGAGTTAATAGGAGATGTTTTGGAAAGAAAAAACATGTGTTTCCATTTACCACTTACAAGAATTTAACATTTTTTTTGCATGAGGCTTGCTTTAGATGTGTATCAAAAAGACATACTGTTGCATTCCTCAATTACACTTTTCAGAGGACGATTTAAAAAATCCTATTCTTCATAAGTGAGGGCTCAAATAATTTTTAGAAAACAAAATTTCCACACAGAATGTATTAATTCCTATTACCCATGGTCTGGGCCTTTTTGTTTTCCTAATCTAGAAGTCTCATTCTCACTCTGTTTATCTGAATCTTTTCAACAACTTCTCCATTAATCTTGGAATTTTAGAGTTGGGCAGGGGCTCAGATATTATTTGGTATAGATGCTACTTGAAACATGCATCCCAAAGAAGAGCCAAGATGGAAGAGAGGAACCAGGATGTTGCCTGAGCTATCCACAGGAATATCAATCAGAAACAACATTAAATCAAGTCTCTAAACAGATTCTGAAGCAACAGAACCTACAAAAAGATGGATTGAAACATTTTTGAGCTTAAGGTAACTTAGAAGGACTTCAGGAAATGTCTTTCTCAATTGGGTTAAATGGGAGTACAGACCAATACTGACAGTATCCAGGCAAGCCAGGAGGAGGATCTAGCCACATCACAGATCAGCCACCAAAGGCTCTTTAGTCCTAGCTCAGCAAGCCAGTGGGATAGCATAGAAGTGTTCAGCACAGAAGTCCCAGAACGGAAGGCAAATTGCCAGCTCTGGAATGAATGTAACAACTGATGTGACTAGCATGGACCACTTGAGCATAGCAAGCAAGTCATCAGTACCTGAGATCCCAGTGCATAAAGCCAGTCACCAGGCCCTTGTCCCTCAAGGATAGTGCCTCCTATGACCCAGAAGCAGAGCTCAATTTCAAAAGCTGTGAAATAGGCAAAAAAAAAAAAAAAAAGGAAACAAAAAAAAAGAGCTCTGAAAATAGAAAGGCACAATGGTAAACAGGGAAGATCAAAAAAACCAACTCAAAAAAGGACATTGTCAAAATACCTATATATCCAAACTCAAAGAAGAATATGAGTTGGCCTCAAGTCCCAAAAGTCATCTTCAAAGAGTTTAAAAAGAATTTTAAGATTCAAATAGGAGAGGTAGAAGAAAAATTGGGGGGGAGGGGGAATTGAGAGTTATGCTACAGAGAAGTTGAAAAATTGACAGAAGGAAACAATTCTTTAAAAAATACAATTGGTCAAATAGTGAAAAAAATCCACTGATGAAAACAGCTCCATAAAAAAGTAGAATTGGACAAATGAAAAAGAAGGTACAAAAACCCACTGAAGAATTATTTCCTTAAAAATTAGAATTGGGCAAGTGGAAGCTGGTAACTCTATGAGACATCAAGAATCAGTAAAAAAAATTGAAAGAATAAAAAAATAGAAGAAATGTAAAGTACCTCATTGGAAAAAAAAAACAACAGACATGTAAAGTAGATCAAGAAGAGGTCATTTTGAAAAATTGGCCTGCCTGAAATCCATGATCAAAAAAAAAAAAAAAACATTGACAGCATCTTTCAAGAAATTATCAAGGAAAACTTCCTTGATATCCTACAACCAGATGGCAAAATAGTCTTTGAAAGAACCCATCAATTACTTCTTAAAAGAGATCCTATGATGAAAACACCAAGGAATATAGTAGCCAAGTTTCAGAGTTATCTTATCAAGGAGAAAATGCTGCAAGCAACCAGAAAGAAACAATTTAAATATCATGGAACTACAGTCAGGAATACACAGGACTTGGCAACTTTATAATAAAAGATCAGAGGACTTTGACTGTAATATTCTGGAAGGCAAAGGAGCATGGATTACAACCAAGAATCAGCTGCCCAAAATGACTAAACATAATCTTTCAAGGGTAAATATGGACATTTAGTGAAATATGGGACTTTCAATCTTTACTGATGAAAAAAAAAACAAGAGCTGAACAGAAAATCTGATCATCAAATATAAGACTCATGAGAAGCATAACAAGGTAAACAGGAAAGGAAACATAAAATAACATGTTATTCAATAAGGATAAGTTGTTTACATCCCTGCATGGAAAGGTGATACATGTAACTCCTGAGAAGTGTGTCTTTGTTAGAAAGAGTAGGCAGAAGGTGTAGGTGTATGTTGACTTCAGTGTGATGATATGAAAAATAAGGGGTGAAAAAAGGATTGTACTGGGAGAAGAAGAAAGGGAGAATCAGAATAGGGTAAATTACAATACTTAAAGAGGCATAAAAGACCTATTAAAATAGAGGGAAAAAAGGAAGGGGAGGGTGAGAATTGTTTGAGCCTTACTCTCACCAGACTTGGCTCATAAAAAGAATAGCATACATATTCAGTTCAGCATAGAAATTTAACTTATGCTATAGGAATATAGTAAGGGAAATGGGAAAGAAAAGGGGGAGGGGATGATAGGAGGAGCGAAGATTGAGGAAAATGGTAGTCTGAAGCAAAACACTAGTGAGGAGGGAGAGGGGAAAGAAGAGAGAAAAGTATAAATGGGGGCAATAGGATGGAGGGAAGTCAGAATATAATTAATAAATAAGTAGTCAGCGATCATAACTGTGAAAGTGAATTGGATGAACAAATTTTATTTGATTCCCAAAAAATGGAAGTGGATAATAGAGTATATTAAAAAAAAAGAATTCTACAATATGTTATTTACAAGAAACACATTTGAAACTGATACATACAGAGCAAAATTAAACATCTATTGCAGAATATATTATGCTTCAACTGAAGTAAAAAAAAAAATAGAGGTAGCAATCCTCATCTCAGATAAAGGAAAAGCAAAAATATATCTGATTAAAGAAGATAAGGAAGGAAAGCACATCTTGCTAAAAGATAACATAGATAATGAAGTAATATCAACACTAAATACATGTGCACCAAGTGGTATAGCATCTAAATTCCTATAGGAGAAATTAAGTGAGTTATAGGAAGAAATAGATGGCAAAACTGTACTACTTGGGGACATCAACTTTCCCCTCTCATAACTAGATAAATCTAATGACAAAACAAACAAGAAAGAAGCTAAGGAGATGAATAGAATAAGATATGATAGAAGTCTGGAGAAAATTAATGGGGATAGAAAGATATATATCTGTTTCTCATTGGTACAAAGCACCTACACAAGAATTCACCATGTAGATAAGTGGAGTCAAGATGGTGGAGTAACAGCAGGGTCTTGCTTGCCATCTCCCCCAAATCCCTCCAAATACCTGTAAAAAAAAATGATTCTAAAATAATTCTAGTGCTGCAGAACCCACAAAATGATGGAGAGGAACAAATCTCCACTCTAAGACATCATGGAAGATTGAGAGTAAGGGTCTATCACACAGGGGTGGAAGTAGAGAACAGTCTAGTGTGGGCCTCTCCAGCATAAATGGAACTGGAGTAGGACTCAGGGAACTCAATCACTGGCAGGTGGTGTAATGGGAATGTAAATTTAAAGATCTTCCCTACCCCCAGGCTAAAGTGCACCTGGAACCTGGGGTGGGAGGCTTGTTTTTTAGTAGATACTTTTTGATTGGCCAGTGGGTCCAGAAGGGTTGTTACATTCTCTGAGCCAGGCGAAGACTATATAAACCCTGATTTGAGGCTTTGTTTTGGGGCTCACTTTGAGAAGTGTTCTGTGATTTGATAAGATGATACTCTGGGAAGCTGTTGTTGACATCCCCCCACCTTTGAAAAACCCAGATGTTGATTTGGTATGGATGTAATGGTTGGACAGTTTGGAAAGCTGTCTACTTGATCTGTTTCTCTGTCTTGATAATTTTGCCTGTATACCCTGAAGTTTGGGGTGCTGACCTTTTCCCCCTGAACTAGGTAAATTATACATATTTGACTGATTAAAGTAAGCTTGTTAACCCATTTTGAGTTGCTTTCCTTTAACAAAGCAGATCTAAGAACTTGTGTTGGCAGACACCCTGGGGACAGTGGGGTGCTGTAGGACTCAGGGAACTGAATCACTGGCAGGTAGAGTGATTTCCAGATTTTGGGGGTCACAAATATCAAAGACAGCATAGAAGATCAGTGGGAAAACTCTGTCAGACCTGGGTAATATAGCAGCAGTATGGCCCCAGCAGTGGAGTGGTGGACGTGGTGGTGGTGGCAGTGGCAGCAGCAACACCATCTACTTATGGAGCTCCTGACTCACAGAGGGTGTTGGGATTGAGTAACTGATCAAAGTGTGATTACAGGGACCTCTTTACTGGCACTTATTTAGGATTCTTTTGCTATGCCCTGCTTATATCTGGGTCATGGTCCTGGGGTGAGGATGAGCACAGTTTTGGTAGAGAGGGAATCTTCCTCATAGGTCCAAGGCAAAAAACATGCTTATAGTCACTCACAGACTGGAACACAGGACAGGAAAAGAGTAAATGTCTCTCATTTGACCATATCACCTTGGGAAAAATGAAAATTTAAGGGCCCCTAGAAGTATATCTCTGAAAACAGCTGTACAAAATGCCCAAAGTTTTGCACAGGACACCATACAAACTGGAAGAACAGTCCTATTTTAACAGGGAGTTAAAATGCCAAATATTTGACTGTGAAAGATGAGAAACAATGTAAAAAAACCTCAGACTATAGAATCTTATTTTGGTGATAAAGGAGATCAAAACATACAACCAGAAAGACACCAAAGTCAAAACTCCTACATCCAAAGACTCCAAGAAAAATATGAATTAGTCACAGGCCATGGTAAAGCTCAAAAATGGTTTTGAAAATCGAGGAAGTAGAGGGACAATTGGGAAGAGAAATGAATGTGATGCAAGAAAATCATGAAAAACAAATTATCAGTTTGCTAAAAGAGACACGCAAAATAATACTGAAGTAAACAACACCTTTAAAAAATGGACTAACAGAAATGGCAAAGAAGTACAAAAAGTCAATGAGGAGAAGAATGCCTTAAAAATCACAATTGGCCAAATGGGAAAGGAGATCCAAAAATTCATTCTTGAAGAAAATAATTCATTCAAAATTAGAATGGAGCAAAAGGAGGCTAATAACTTTATGAGAAATCAAGATATTATATAACAGAATCAAAAGAATGAGAAAAAATAGAAGACAATATAAAATAACTCATTGGAAGAACAACTGACCTAGGAAACAGATCCACAAGAGACAATTTAGAAATTATGGGGCTAACTGAAAGGCATGATTAAAAAAAAAAAAAAGAACCTGAACATCATCTTTCAAGAAATTATCAAGGAAAACTGCCCTAGTATTCAAGAACCAGAGGGTTAAAGAGAAATTGAAAGAATCCACCAATTATTTCTTGAAAGAGATCCCAAAATGATAACTCTTAGAAATATTGTAGCCAAACCCAGAGTTCCCAGGTCAAGGAGAAACTATTGCAAGCAGGCAGAAAGAAACAATTTCAAGTATTGTGGAAACACAATCAGAGTAACACAAGATCTAGCAGCTTCTATGTTAAGGTGTCAGAGGCCTTGGAGTATGATATCCTTGAGATCAAAGGAGCTAAGATTAAAACCAAGAATCACCTACTCAGCAAAACTGAGTATAATCCTTCAGGGGGAAAATGGTCATTCAATGAAATAGAGTACATTCAAGCATTCTTGATGGAAAGACCAGAGTTTAATAGAAATTTTGACTTTCCAATACAAGAATCAAGAGAAATATAAAAAGGTAAACAGAAAAGATAAACTTTAAGGGACTTATTAAAGTTGAAGCATTTATATTTCTACACAGAAAGATGATATTTGTAACTCATGAGATGTTTCTCAGTGTTAGGATAGTTGAAGGAAATATTACGAGGTGAGAAAGGAATATATTGGAAGAAGGAGAGAAAGCATGGCTTAAATTCTGTCATGTAAAAGAGACAAGAGGAAGCTGTTAAATTGGAGGAGAAAAGCAGGGAAGTGAAGGGGAATGAGTCAAACTTACTCTCATTGGACTTGGCTTAAGGAGGGAATAACATATGCACTCAATTGGGTATCTTACCCTATAGGAAAGTAGGGAAGTGGATAAGAGGCAGGATGGTAGAAGGAAAGGTAGATTGGGGGAGAGGGTAGTTAGAAGCCAACACTTTTGAGAAGGGACAGGGTCAAAGGAGAAAATAAAATAAATGGTGGGTGGGATAGGATGGAGAGAAATATAGTCTTTCACAATATGACTGCCATGAAAATGTTTTGCATAACTACACATGTAAAACTTATATTGAATTGCTTGTCTTTCCAGTGGGAGGAAGAAAAAAGGGAAAGAATCTGGAACTCAGGGTTTTAAAAACTAATGTTAAAAAATTGTTTTTACTTGCAATCAGGAAATAAGATATACTGGAAATGAAGTATAGAAATCCATCTTGTCCTACAAGAAAGTAAGGGGATAGGAGGCAATGGGAGAGATGGGGGGGAGGGGAATATAAGAGAGGGCAGACTGGGGAAAAGGATATTCAATATGGTTACCATCTTGTGGTGGGGGTAGAAGAGACCTCAGGACAAAATTTGTAACTCAAAATCTTGTGGAAATTAATGTTGAAAATTAAAAATAAATAAATTCTTTGGAAAAAAAGAAGTAGCATGCTATTTTCAATTTTTTTTCTTTCTCATGGTTTTTCCATTTTGTTCTGATTCTTCTTTCACAGAATGACTAATGTACGGGTATGTTTGAGATGATTGTACAAGTATTATGTTAAATTGTTTGCCACCTTTATGAATGGAAAGTGAAGAGAGGAGAAAAAAATGAATTCAAAGTCTTATAAAAGTGAGTATTCAAAACTAAAAAAAAAGAGAGAGAAACATGCATCACATCTATAATAATATCATACAGAGTTCTCTCTGTATCCTTCCATATTTGGTGGCATAGTACATAGAATGCTGGGCCTGGTGTCAGGAAGACCTGACTCCTTGCTAGGAGTGTGATCCTTTCCAAACCTCTCTTTCTTTCCTTATCTACAAAATAGGGATAATAATAATATCAGTTACCTCACAAGGTTTGTGAAAGAAACTAGATAATGATTTTATGTCCTTTGCAAACCTTAAAACATTATAGCAATAGGGGCTATCATCATTATTATCTCACTCTCATCTAATTTATGTCATATTTAGAGTCTTGGACACACATTTGTCACATGAGTGACTGTAACTTTTTTTCTCTTGTTTCAAATGTAGAGGCAGAATGGAGGAGTGAATAAAATATTGGGCATGGAATCCAGGAGAAGTCGATTTAAATACTACCAAAGAGACCTGGGCAATTTTCCAAAAATCTATGTGCCTTCAACATGAGCCTAGATCATATAGCCTACATCATAGAGTGGTTATGATCTTACCTACACAATTGGAACTTCCCACATTGAGGAAAACACAAATTGTTCATATATTCCCATCTTGATATGTACTATTTTCACAAGCCAAGTAGATTATAAGAACCGTAAGGCCAAGGGATTGAATCCAGAAAGTGATGCTTCATTTCCATTAGTATCTACTGTGCAATTTTTTGGATGCATACAGGCACACAGTCATGAAAGTATTTGAAGTCTTATCAGAATTCTCTCTCTCTGTTTTAAAATACCTATACTAATGCTTATAGGCTTAAATGGAGATTGGAGGAACTCAGAGAGTAAAAAATAATTTCACAAAGAACTGTCATGGCAAGCTTTGAAAATTACTGAAATTCCCACAGAGATAATAAAAAAAAATCATGGGAGACCTAGCAAAAAGATTGCAAAAACTTTCTTGCATATATTTTTTGACTTCTTCTGAAATATCTAAAATATGCCCTTTCAGTTCTTTCCATCTCTTGTCTAAAGGATTTTTAAGACATCTTCAAAATTATTTAGGGAGACTTTCATGAGGAGAGGCAATTGAAAATAACCCAAAAGTCAGTGTTGTTGTTTTTTTTCTTTTTCTTCAAAGAGCAATGTTGACATGTGAACCATTGAAGTTTAACCTCTGAGCAATGATAAGAATTCTTGGCTAGTGATGTCCTTTTTCTTAGGCAGTAATTCTTTGTAACTCTTTTGGTTTCTGCCACATATTTGTTATTCATGTAGGTACTCAGAATGACCTCAATTACTTAAATATGCCTTTCCTCATTTCACTTACATCCTTCCGATTTCAATTCTTTGAGTGTCTGCTTGGGCAAGGCAAGTAGAAGAATACTTATATTAGGAATTAATTTAAATTAAAGTATCCCAACTTTCAGTTATTTTTAAATAAGTTTTAAAGTTTTTAAAGTATTTTTAGAATAAACTTATTGTTTATGTCTAACATACATTTCTTTTTAAATTTGGTTGACAATTCTTGCCCATCCACTGAAGGCAAAGGATATGATATTTCCTATCCAATGTGAAGTCATTCACAACATATTTCCATATTAGCCATATTGAAAAAAAGCAAAAAAAAAATAAGTGAGAAAATTATACTTCAGTTTGTACTCAGATTTTATCAGTTCCCTCTCTGGAGGTAAATGACTTTGTTGTTTCATCATGAGTCCTTTGTAATTGTCAGGAATCATTGTATTAATTAAAGTAGCCAAGTCTATCACAACTGATTTTTTAACATTGCTGTTACTGTGCACAACAATCTCACTTCACTTTGCATTAATTCAAATAAGTAGCATAGTTCTTTTAAAAGCACCACACCAACCTGTCATTTCTTATAGAACAATAGCCTTCCATCACAACAGATGCCACAACTTGTTCATCCATTCCCCCAATTAATAAGCATTCCTTCAACTTCGAGTTCTTTGCCACCACAAAGAACTGCTATAAATATTTCTTACCTATAGGCCCTTTCCCATTTTCTTTGATCTAATTGGGGAGCATATTTAATAGTAGCATTGTTGTATCAAAGAATATGTATAGATTTATAGCCATCTGGGCATAACTTCAAAGTGTTTTCCAAAATGTTTGGACTATTTTGCAAGTCCACTAATCATGCACTATTATACTTGTTTTGTTTTTCTCATCCTCTCAAGCATTTATCACTTCTGATAGGCATGATGTAGTATATCAGAGTTGTTTTAATTTGTATTTCTCTGAGGAATAGTGATTTGGAGCTTTTTTTTTCCTTTTTTTTAATGCTTTATTAACTTCTGATTTACATCATCCGTTTCCGCCAGATTTTGAGTTACAAATTTTCTCTCCATTTCTCGCCTACCCACCGCCCCAAAATAGCAGTCCCACAGGATATCCCCTTCTCCAATCTGCTCTCTCCCACATTTTCCCCCATAACCCTTTCCATTTTTCCAGTGGATCACTATGCCTCAGTGCCTGCACATGCCATTTCCCAATTACATGTAAGATGGTATTGATTATAGCATATATATATATATATACATATATATATATATATAACACACATATACATATATATATATACATATTTAAATATTTGATTTCAAAACTTTCAATTCCAGATTCATTCCCCTCCTTCCCCGTCACCCACCCCTACTGGGAAGATACAAAGTTCAGTATAGGTTGCACATGTGTAGCTAATGCAAAACAATAACATAGTAGATACATTGTAAAAGACTGATTACACTTCCCTCCCTCCCATCCCACCTGCCACCTGCTCTACTCTCCACTTTGATCCCTTCTATTTTCAAAAGTGAATGCTTCCAACCTCCCTCCCCCCCAGCCTACCCTCCCTTCTATCATCCCCCTGCTCATCCCCTTCCCCCCTATTTTCCTGGAGGGTGAGATACCCTATTTAGTGTATATTTCACTCCCTCCTCAAGCCAAATTCAATGTGAATAAGGTTGACCCATTCCCTTTTGCCTTACTATTCTTCCCCTCCATTGTAACCATTTTCCCTTGCCTCTTCTGTATGAGATAGTTTACCCCAATCTGTCCCTCCCCATCTCCTCTCATTATATTCCTCTCACCTCTTAATTTCACCTTTTAAGTATCATTCCTTCCTGTTAAATTGGCCCTGTGCCCTCTATCTATGTATACCTGTAAACATATATACACACATTCACATATGTATTCATATGCCCACATGCCCTCATATATATATATATAATTTCTAATCCTTTCAACTACTGAGAAAAGTTTCATAAGTTACAATTATTGTTTTTCCATGTAGTAATGTTAAGAGTTCAACTTTATGTTCCTTGTGATTCCTTTTCCCTGTTTACCTTCTCATGCTTCTCTTGCTTCTTGTATCTGATGTCAAATTTTCTATTCAACTCTGGTTTTTTTCAGCAAGAATGCTTGAAAGTCCTCTATTCCACTGAATTACCATATTTTCCCCTGAAACATGATATTCAGTTTTGCTGGGTAGGTGACTCTTGGTTTTAATCCCAGCTCCTTTGCCCTATGGAATATCATATTCCAAGCCCTTCGATCCCTCAATGTAGAAGCTGCCAGATCCTGGGTTATCCTGATTGTGTTTCCACAATATTCAAATTGTTTCTTCCTGGCTGCTTATAATATTCTCTCCTTAATCTGGAAATTCCAGAACCTGGCTATAATATTCCTAGGAGTTGTCTTTTTGGGATCTTTTTCAGGAGGTGATCGGTGGATTCTTTCAACCTTTATTTTGCCCTCTGGTACTAAAACATCAGGGCAGTTTTCTTTGAGAACTTCCTGGAGGATGATTTCTAGGTTCTTACTTTGGTCATGGCTTTCAGGCAGTCGAATAATTTTTAAATTATCTCTCCTGGATCTATTTTCCAGGTCAGTGGTTTTTCCCATGAGATATGTCACATTGCCTTCTATTTTTTCATTTGTTTGTATCTGTTTAACAGCATCTTGATTACTCATAAAGTCATTAGATTCCATTTGCTCCAATCTAATTCTGAAGCAATGATTCTCCTCATTGAGTTTTTGAGATTCTTTTTCCATCGGGCAAATTCAGCTTTTTAAGTCATTCTTCTCCTCATTGCCTTTTTGGGCCTCCTTTGCCATTTGAGTCAATCTGTTTTTTAAGGTATTATTTTCCTCAGTCAGGTTGTTGTCTCTCATTTCATAATTTTCTTGCATTGTTCTCATTTCTCTTCCCAATTTTTCCTCCACTTCTCTTATTTGGTTTTCAAAATCTTTCTTAAAGTCCTCTATGGCTTGTAACCAGCTCATACTTTCCTTTGAAGCTTTTGGTGCAGGAGTTCTGACTTCACTGTTTTCCTCCTGTTCCATGCTTTGCTCCTTTTGGTCCCCAAAATAGGACTGTATTGTTGGAATCTTTTGTCTGCTTTGTTTCCTTTGCCTGCTCATTTTGCCACTCAATTACTTGACTTATGGGCTTTTTGCCACAGTAGGACTCTGCCACCAGACAGGGGAGCTTTCGTCCCAAACGCTGGGGTTTTCTCAGCTGCTGGATGTATTAGATGGGTGCCCTCTCTGAGGTCTCCACAGGCTGTGGAAAGCTGGATACACACCCCAGAACCTCCACCCTAGACTGCAATCCAGATCCAAGCAGGTTAAAGCAAGAACGATTACCCCTCAGACTGGTGCTTGATCCCCCTACACTCCGCAGGCCAAGAGCTGAAGCCACCATGTGGCTCTGGCTGGCTGTGCTGGCGTCTTAGCGGCTTTTTGCCCTGGGGGTAAAAGCCATGCACTCCCACTTACTGGTCCCAAAGTCCAGACTGTACTGACCTCTCACTTTGTCCTTTGTGTCTATGTGTTGATAAATCTGGAAACGGCCACAGCTGCTGCTGATCTGGAGTCCCTCTGTCCAGCAGCTGGTCAGGCCCGCCCTGGGGCTAAAGCCTTGGCATGGGTCTGGGCTTGGCTCCCAGAGCACTGTACTGGATTCCTGCCAGCCTGCTGGGGTGTCCTCAGTGGGAGGTTAGCTTCTCTGTGTCTGCAGCTCTAAAATTTGTTTAGAGTCCCCTTTTTACATGGATTGGGGAGGGTGGAAGCCGGAGCTGCTGGAAGTTCGTGCTTCTACTCCACCATCTTGGCTCTAATCTCGAGCTTTTTTTTTTTTCACATGAACATAGACATCTTTGATTTCTATTGCTGAAAATTGCCTGTTCAGATCCTTTGATCATTTATCAGTTGGAAAATGTCTCTCTCTCTCTCTCTCTCTCTTTCTCTCTCTCTCTCTCTCTCTCT